>NC_041382.1:365240066-365322620 GCF_002162155.2 Triticum dicoccoides | reverse complement strand
AAGCGTTGCCGGAGACACAAAGACTGGACCGAAACTCCTCAAAGACGGGAGTAGGCAATCCCTTATTCATCACATCGGCAAACTGTTGTGTCGTTGGCACGTGGAGAACCTGAACACAACCAAGGGCAACCTGCTCGCGCACGAAGTGAATATCAAGCTCAGTTTGCTTCGTCCATCGATGGTGCACCGGGTTGGCGGAGAGGTAGACCGTGCTGACGTTATCATAGTAGACAAGAGTGGCCTTGTGAACATCACAAAGCAAATCCTGGAGCAGCTGACGTATCCAAGAGCACTCGGCCACGACATTAGCCACGGCGCGATACTCTGCCTCGGCGCTGGAGCGGGAGACCGTGGGCTGCTGCTTTGATGACCAAGAGATCAACGAGGGCCCAAGGTAGACGTAGTAGCTTGACGTAGAGCGTCGCGTGTCGGGGCAGCCAGCCCAGTCGGCATCGGAGTAGGCCATGAGGTCGGTGGAGGCGGAGGCCGTTAGGGTGAATCCCAAGGACATGCTGCCGCGTATGTAACGGAGAATACGCTTCACTAGAGTCCAGTGAGAGTCACGCGGGGCATGCATATGGAGGCACACCTGCTGGACAGCGTATTGCAGGTCGGGGCGAGTCAGCGTCAGGTACTATAAAGCACCAACAATAGAGCGATAAAATGCTCCATCAGACGCAAGAGACCCCTCGAGAGCAGAGACCTTCGCCTTCGTGTCGACAGGGGTGGGCGCCGGCTTGCAGTTAAGCATACCGGCACGCTCCAGGAGCTCGTATGCGTACTTCTACTGATGCAGAAAGAAGTCGTCAGTCTGTTGGACCACCTCGATGCCGAGGAATTAGTGTAGGGGCCCCAAGTCCTTGAGGGCGAACTCATCACGAAGATGAGCAGTCAGCCACTAAAGGAGGTCGGGGGCGGACGCCGTGAGGATGATGTCGTCGACATAGAGCAGCAGATATGCAGTGTCAACTCCCTGATGATACACGAAGAGTGAAGCATCGGAGCGAGTGGACCGAAATTCGAGAGACTGCAGGAAGGCTGCGATACGCTGGTACCAAACCTGAGGCGCCTGATTCAACCCGTAAAGAGAACGGGAGAGCAAGCACACGGAGTCGGGGTGCTCGGCATCGACGAAACCAGTGGGCTACTCACAGAACACCTGCTCGGCAAGATGGCCGTGCAAGAAGGCGTTGGAGACATCCAACTGGTGCACCGGCCAGGCGCGCGAGACCGCCAGCTGAAGCACGACGCGAATCGTGCCCGGTTTCACAATCGATGAGAAGGTGTCGGTGAAGTCCATGCCCGCGCACTGCCGAAAACCACGAACCGCCCACCGAGCCTTGTAGCGCTCGAGAGAACTGTCCGGGCGAGTCTTGTGGCGAAACACCCACTTGCCAGAGATGACGTTGGCACGAGGGGGTCGCGGAACAAGCTGCCACGTGCGGTTGCACTACAAGGCGTCGAACTCCTCCTGCATTGCAGCTAGCCAGTGGGGATCCCGAAGGGCAGCACAAGCGGATGTGGGGACGGGTGATGGCGTCGACATCGAGGCGGCACACACATACTCATCGGCAGAGTAGCATGTGCTGGGTCGAAGCACTCCTGCTCAGGCATGGGTAGTCACGCTAAGTGACGGGGCAGCAGGGCCGGCGGCTGCCGTGGCGGCAGGGGCACCTGGTGTGGCAGCGAGGGCCGCGGCGGCGGTGAAGGTCGCGGCGGCAGCAGCATAGGTCGAGCTGACGGCGGAAGAGGCGGCGAGCGAGGGTGACATCGAGCCCGTCGCAGGGGTGGCGGGCGGGGTGCCGGGCTCAACCTCGTATGAGGGAGACGGGGACCCGTGGGCCCACTCGGACTCGACCTCGAGGGTGGGAGTCACGAAGCCGGGTGGTAGCGGTAGAGGGCGCCATGCCGGGAGGGCTGCCGGGGGGTGCCGCCGCGCATCGCTCCATGAAGTGGGCGCGGGGGCTGGCGCCAAAGGGGCCGAAGCCGGAGGAACCTGAAAAAAGGGAACACCGTCTTGATGAAGTACACGTTCCTCGAGGTGTACACACGATGAGTGACAGGATCATAGCATCGGTAACCTTTGGTGTTAGGAGGGTAGCCAAGGAAGATGCATGGGATGGATCGTGTTGCGAGCTTGTGTGGCGTGGTGGATGCGGTGCTAGGATAACAGAGACACCCAAAGATGCGGAGACCATCATAGGACGGTGGTGTGCCGAAGAGAAGGTGGTGAGGGGCGTAGTTCCATCGAGGGTGACACGGACGAATGTTAACTAAAAGAGTGGCGGTAGCGAGGGCATCGGGCCAAAACCGAGTGGGCACGTTAGAGTGAAAGAGTAATGTGCGAGCGCAGTCATTAATAGTATGGAGAATGCGCTCGGCATGGCCGTTTTGCTGTGAAGTGTAAGGGCAAGTCAGACGGAAGATGGTGCCGTGAGAGGCGACAAGTGTGCAAAGAGTGACATTATCAAACTCTTTTCCGTTATCAGTTTGGAGTGCGAGTATGGGCGACTGAACTGGGTGGTGACATAGGAATAAAAGGCGGTGAGTTTGGCTAAAGCATCGGATTTACAATGAAGAGGAAAAGTCCACACATAATGAGAATAATCATCTAAGATCACCAGGTAGTATAGATAGCCCGTGTTACTCGCAACGGGAGACGTCCAAACATCACTGTGAAGCAGTTGAAACGGAAAAGTGGATACTGAGGTAGACGCACTAAAGGGAAGACGAACGTGCTTGCCTAAGCGACATGCCTCACAAGAGTGCTCGTCGAGCTTGTTGCATGAGAAAGAGAAACTCCTGAGAATTTGACGTAACACGGTCGGGTTGGGGTGGCCCAAGCGAGCATGCCAGAGGTCAACATCGGCGGCAAGGGCGACTGGTGTGGAGGTGGCGGCGCCGGCATGCACGGCGTAGAGCTGACCGGGACTTTCACATCAGTGACGGATCATCTAGGTACGGACGTCTTTCACAGAAAAGCCAACACCGTCAAATTCAACAGTAAGTGGGTTCTCACGAGTAAGACGACGAACGGAAACTAGGTTTGTGACTATTGCATGTGAAACAAGAACATTAGACATAGTAATGGGTGTGGAAGTGGAGGGAAAACTAGTGTTACCGATATGAGTAATAGGTAAGGAGGAGCCGTTGCCGACGGTGATACAAGTGGGTGTGCGAACAGGAGTGGAGGAGGTTAGGTTACCAGGATGAGCTGTCATGTGCGCAGTAGTACCTGAGTCCATGTACCAGTCGCCTCCACCGACAGAGCTACTCGGCGACGACGCGGAGTGCTAGGCGGCGAGGAGGGTGGGGTCCCATGACACAGGTACTAGCGGTGGCAGGAGGCCCTCGTAGGGCGGCGCCGGGACGGGTGGACCATAACCGCCGATGGGCGGCGGCGCAAGGAGGGCGCTGTAGCCAGCGCCAAGCGACAACAAGGTGTCGATGGGCGGAGTCGACGCTGGTGACGGGATGCCGACAGACTGACCGGAGAGCGCCGGCGGTGGGGCGGCGGCGTACGCCAGCGGGGCCGGGAGCGGGGCGCCATACGCAGTCCACTCACTAGAGGGAGCCGCAGCCCACGCGCCATGTATGCCATACGCGCCATGCACGCCTGCATGTACGCCCGTAATGGATGGTTTTTTAACATGCCCCTGCATGCAACGCGCCATGCATACTTGCATGTACGCCCGCGATGGATGGCACGGCTACATGAGGCGTTGGCTGGCGCGCCTCCAGCAAGATGCTCGCGGGGCCGGATGCCATCGGGGACTTGGGCGCGTCATGTGCAGCAGCAACTTTGCAGTGGCTCGGGAGATGCAGGAAGCGAGCGCGCGGCATGGGATTGTGATAGAGGCAAAGGTGTCCCGTCTTTCGATGAGATGATGGATATCGCTTTGGTGGAAGTCGACTTTGACGATCCGACTATGAACGTGCGAGGACGTCGCGCCTTAGCAATCGCTAAACCAACTCTGAGAGGTTATTGACCACGCCAGAGCACGATCAACCTGACCACGAGGGTCTGTTTCCTGCGAGCAAACGAAGAACAAGCAAGAAACTAAGATTGCAATCTGGATATTGCGAATATAAGATGAAAGCTTTATTGATCAAGGTGGGGTTTTGTGACGCCTTTGTCTGGTCGTTGAGCACAAACGAAGTACGCGAAGTTGCAGCTATGGCGAGCTTTAATCTAAACAAAACCCAAAGTCTAAACGGTGCCCTAAGGGCTGTATATATGGAGGAAGAGAGGGGGAATTTCGTGGCCCTTGGTGGAGGGGTCCGAAATCAACCCTATCTCTGGTTTCCCCACACATACGGACTCTAAAAATAGCCTATACTTATGTATTTCGAAATTACATGGGCCTGGCCCAATAAAAAGGTGACGCAGCACCTATAATAGCCTCGGGACGAAATTTATGAAGTGGCATCTTGTATATTTCGTCCAAGGCTTCATGCACCCATTATGGTGGCTTCAAAGTCCTAAAATCATCACTTGTAACTCTGTTCTTGTTCCCCTTGTGCATAGCATCATCTCCATGCTTGTTCTTGCTCCAATGTTCATCCTTCTCCAAGCTAGGCCCTTCATTTGTAAGCAAAACAAATGTATCCAATTTAGGCAGCATCATATTCTCATGAACATTAGAATCATTACCAAGAAACGAAAGTACCTGATAATTTAATTGGCGTGCGCGAGCTCTAGTAGTTGGTCCCGTATATGTAGCAGTAGGGGCTGTGGGTGTAACAATGGTATTGATGTCCTCATCAGATTGGGAAGGGAGCATGCGACACAGCTAGCGAGATCGGCAAGCGGGTGGGCGGCACTGGTGGCTAGCGGGATCAGGTACGACGTGCGGTATAGCTAGCGAGCGGGAGATCGTACGGCGCAGGCGGGGCATGGAGTGAGTGAGTGCACGGCGCAGCAACGGCGGTGGCGGCGGCGGCGCAGAGGGGTCGTGTGGCGGTGGTGGCGGCGGCGGTGCAGAGAGGTTGCGCGGCGGCGGCGGCGCGTGAGGAGGGCGGCGGCGGCAGCGGAAGACAAGGATTAAAACCTAAAAACTGATACCATGTAGAGAGATGTTTTGCAGTACAATGAATCGTTGTATTGATGGGGTGCTGGTGCACGTATATATAATACAAGGGAAGGCGTCTACCTCAACAATACAGGACTAGGAGGTGGGCCACAACTCCAATACATGTGCAATACAAAATACATAATCAATAGTGGAGGGCGCCAACTGAGGCGGACGAGGCCAACGGCGAGATTTGGGCATGGTGAGGCAGGCATTGGGAGGAAGGACTGGTGGAGGGGGGCAATTGGGGAGTGGTGAGTGGTGAGGGTGAGTAGAGGCAAGAGGGAGCGCGGGGCGGCCTTAAATAGAGAGGTCAGGGGCTCGCAGTGGAGGTCAGGGGCACGCAGTGGACCGAGCTCACGGCCTCCGCGGGATTTGCCATGGCGGCCAGGGAGAGTTTCCAGCTCGGGTCGTGGGCATTCCTGGGGGTCTTCCATGGCTAGGAGAAGAGAGAGGGAGAGGAGGTCGAGCGCGAGGCGGGCCAGGGGCGCGCACAACGACTGGCGGACGCGGGCGGTGCTCGTGCACGCGCGACAGGGGTGCCGGACAGAGAAGGGGGAGAGGGTTGACCGCGTGGCGTGTTGTGGATGCCGAAGCGGCCTCGGAGGACACAAGGGGAAGGCCCGAGGTGGTCGGAGCATTGGGATGGGGCCGGCTACAGTGCGGTTTGGGCACTGTAGCATGCTCTAGAGCACCGTTTTGGCATGTCAGGCATGCCTCTCGCGCTCGGGGCGTGCCCTGGCTTGTCCATTAGCCTCTGGTGCATATGGAGATGCTCTGGGGTAGATTAGGGGCTGAGGTTGAGGTAGGAAGATCAAAGTGAGGGGGGGGGAGAAGATGTTGTCGTGGTTAAATAGTGAAGAGATGGGAGTGTTACCCCCTAAATAATTGAGCCGGGCTGAAAATACTTACCAGGGATAGAAGGTAACTAGGTTGAGATCTGGTAAAAATTTGATCTCATGGAGAATAGTGGAAGGGGTCAAAACAGTGGTCTTGGTAAAATAGCAGAAGGTGTTTGATAGAGTTTTGGGCAAGCAAATGAATTCCGCTTGACATGATAATTAATAGGATCAAATGGAATATATAATTGAAGTTGATCACCAAGTTTGAGTCCTGAAGAAAGTTTCCAATGTAACTTTGGCAAACTCTAGAAATCAACAAAAATGGATTTTCTTAGATCTAGCCAAGATAATCTCTTCTCGATGCACCACTTTTTGTAGTGTCATTATTTGAGGATTTGAACATTTCCACAAAAATTCAGATCAAAAGGAGACACTTAGCAATGTAGAGTTGCTCAAATTTGGTTCTGGACAGAGAAGGTCTTGGGGCACTTTGATCAAGTTATCTTGTTCTCCAACTTGTGCCATTTGGTATAGATGAATAATTAGATCATTTGAGCATGTGGACCAAGTTTGGCAGAATTTTGACATGTTTTGTAGTGCAAAGTTGTTCAAACTTGGAAAATGACAAAAATGGTTTTGAGAGGGTTTCACGGGGTTATACTGTTCTCCATAACATGATACTTGTCAAGATCATCAAGAAGTCCATTTGTGACATGGTGGAATTTTATTGGATTTAATGGAGAATATCCTTTGTAAATATTTCAAAAGCTTGAAATATCCAGAAAGGGTTTTTGAGGCATTTGACCAATATTTTGGTCATGAACATGTGTCGAAACTCATATATATGGACAATATATGTCCACTGAGTCTCCCTAAATTTTCTCAAATATTTCTGAAACATTAAAATAACTTTAACCTATTAAAGATCATTTCTATCCTTAAGAAAAATCCTTTAAATAAAATAGTAAAACAACTTTTAAAATAATATTTTTGTGGTTTCTGGGATTCCTATATCTAATAGGAGTCAGATATAATTTTTGAAAGATTTTTCATACCCTAAATTAAGTACTTGTAGTTCAAGTCTCAATTCAGGGGGTTTTGGAAAACCTAATTTAGAAAATGCTTTTTGGCCAAATTATTTTTGTAAGAAAATAATATTATGTCCTATACACATGGCATGATCATTGGGAAAAGTTTTGTATCAATGAGAAGGAGTATAAGAGTTGGAGGATTCATTTGATTTTCAGAGAATTTGCAAACACCAGACAAAAATCCAATCAAAGCAAAGACCAAAACATTCAAAAGATTTTGTCAAACCACATTTTTATTATGTTTTATTAGATTAAGTGTTGTGGCATGAAAAACAGGGTGTGACACCTGTGGTCGAGGTGGCCGGGGAGGCGCTCTCGTTGTTTCTCCTCCAACGGCTTCGTCCCCGGCAGAAGGTCATACGGGGGAGACGGCGCTCGAGTTCATCGTCGAGCTGCACGATCCTCCCCATAGTCGCCTGCAGCTCCCCCTCCCTTTCACCAGGGTCATGGAGGTTGATCCGTCGCTCGGGCTGTGATTGCGGGTGAGCGGCTGCTACAATGGTGCGTTGTGGGCGAACGTCGAGTTCCCTGCACCTCACGTCATGTTCCTTAGGCATGGGTGGAAAACCTTCGCCTGCACCCACTATATTGGGGAGTAGCACGTCCTTTGCTTCAAGTTGGTGGAGTCCGACACGCTCTCCATCAAGATCTTAGGGCCTTCAGGCGCTCGTCTTGGGTGCTGCATAGACAGTTCGACCGACAACGAAAACTCCTCCTCAAGCGATAGTGACGAGGAGGACATGGATGGCGAAGACGGCGCGACAGGCATCTGGTCGTCAACACAGACCCCGGCTGAACGTCGTCAGCACCATCATCACCAGCTAGGCGCCGGCAACACCATCATCTGCAGTTGTACCCCGACAGAGTGATTTGCCGGGGTGCTTCACCTAAACGTCATCGCCACCTCCAGCTGGACCCCGACAGGCTCGTAGACTCTGACTTCGTCTTCCCCGTTGGGGTCCCCACCGAGCCATGTCCCTCTAGTCCTGGCGATGGTGGCCAGGGAAGCACCTAGCCACTCTCTCCGCCCTTGGCTTCATCTTCCCTGCCGGGGAGGCGCTCTTCCGATCTTGTCGGGCCACATCCCTATGGTCCTAGCAGGGGTGACGAGGGCATCGCCTAGGCACTTCTTTTTCCCTCCTTCCACTTGATGTAAACCCTTGGAGGAAACGGACAAGGAAGGCATTGCATAGCACTTTTCTTTTTTCAACAAAATGTAGGTTGTTGCCGTATGCTGCTACCTCTTTAGCATGTGTTGGTTTTCCCTTGAAGAGGAAAGGGTTGCAGCAAAGTAGCGTAAGTATTTCCCTCAGTTTTTGAGAACCAAGGTATCAATCTAGTAGGAGACTACACGCAAGTCACCTAGTACCTGTAGAAACAATCAAGAACCTTGCAACCAACGCGATAAAGGGGTTGTCAATCCCTTCACGACCACTTGCAAAAGTGAGATCTGATAGAGATAATAAGATAAATATTTTTGGTTTTTTTGTTGTATAGATTGGAAAGTAAAGATTGCAAAATAAACGACGACAGAAATTGGCAAGATGAGGGGAAAGTAATATGATGTAAAATAGACTCGGGAGCCATAGGTTTCACTAGTGGCTTCTCTCAAGATAGCATATATTACGGTGGGTGAACAAATTACTACCGAGCAATTGATAGAAAAGCACATAGTTATGAGAATATCTAGGCATGATCATAAACATAGGAATCACGTCCGTGTCAAGTAGACCGAAACGATTCTGCATCTGCTACTATTACTCCACACATCGACCGCTATCCAACATGCATCTAGAGTATTAAGTTCATAAGAACAGAGTAACACATTAGGCAAGATGACATGATGTAGAGGAATAAACTCAAGCAATATGATATAAACCCCATCTTTTTATCCTCGATGGCAACAATACAATACATTTCGATTCCCTTTCTTTCACTGGGATCGAGCACCGCAAGATTGAACCCAAAGCTAACCACTTCTCCCATTGCAATAAAGATCAATGTAGTAGGCCAAACTAAACCAAAAATTCGAAGACACTTGCAAAGATATCAAGTCATGCATATAAGAATTTAGAAAAGGATCAACTATTTTTCATAGATAATCTTGATCATAAAGCCACAATTCATCGGATCTCGGCAAACACACCGCAAAAAGTATTACATTGAATAGATCTCCAAGAACATCGATCATAACTTTGTATTGAGAATCAAAGAGAGAGAAGAAGCCATCTAGCTAATAACGATGGACCCGAAGGTCTGTGGTAATCTACTCACACATCATCGGAGAGGCTATGGTGTTGATATAGAAGCCCTCCGTGATCGAATCCCCCTCTGATAGATCACCTGAAAAGGTCCCCAGATGTGATCTCGTGTGTACAGAAGGTTGCGGCGGTGGAAAAGTGGTTTCGTGGCTCCCCTGGATGTTTTCAGGGTATAAGAGTATATATAGGCGAAATAAGTAGGTCGGTGGAGCTCCGTGGGGCCCACGAGGGTGGGGGGTGCGCCTACCCCGCTGGGCGCGCCGCCCTACCTCATGGCCGCCTCGTTGCTTCCATGAACTCCACTCCAAGTCTCCCGGATTGCGTTTGTTCCAAAAAAGATCCTCGCGAAGGTTTCGTTCCGTTTGGATTCCGTTTGATATTCCTTTTCTGCGAAACACTGAAATAGGCAAAAAACAACAATTTGCACTGGGCCTTTGGTCAATAGGTTAGTCCCAAAATAATATAAAAGTGCATATTAAAGCCCATTAAACATCCAAAACAGATAATATAATAGCATGGAACAATAAAAACTTATAGATACGTTGGAGACGTATCATATGCGAATCAAATATAAACATTTCCCCATTTATATTTGCACTTGTATGACTTGTTCTCGTCACCTCACACAATTTTGAGAAAGAAAACTTGTCGGAGCCACATACTTGCCCTAGACGTCTGGAAGAACTAGCCCTCAGTGGTATTTTGCGAGCTACTACTAACCCTTGTCGAGCAGTCTCAAGGCAAGTTTAGGAGTGCGGATGGAGGCTAGCCTCTTGCCGGTTTAAAACGCAGCTGCAACTAGTCCTGCCAAGCGGTCTTGAAGCAAGGGTAGGAGCGCGAATGAAAGACGTGGCAAGGTGTCCTCGCATGCAAGTTTCTCATACGTAGACACACTATGGAATGATGGGAAATTTTAGATGAAACAAACTTTCAACTTATCTTTCTTTGTTGTACTTCTTATCGCCTGGATAAAAAGGGGCTACCACGGGTCCAAGTGTGCACCACACCATCCCTACCCCCGGAAATTTGCTTGTAGGGAACCTTTCTATCTTTGATATAAAAAGAAAGAAGAGAAAATATAGCATGTGCCCCTTGGCAGCGTGTTAATCATCTTATCTACACAAGTGTAATCACATATAAATCATGCTACATCATATAGATAAGCATGCATGCAAATTTGTAAAACACTTGGTCTTATTTAGATACGCACAAGGTCTGCGCCTGGCTTTGTACAAAGGATTACAAGCCTTTGTGACTATGCTTGTACAAAATGGGTTGCTGGGGCATAGCCTGGCAGCCACGCCTTATGGGTAGAACCTGCAAAGATGCTCAATATTGCATGAGTATTGCACACGAATGCCATCTTCGGTCTCCAGATGTACTGCGCCGTGTCTGGTGACTCGTACTACCCAGTAAGGGCCTTCCCACTTCGGTGTCAACTATTTGTACCCTTAGTGGACTGAAAACACAGAAGGACAAGGTCGCCTTCCTCAAGGCTCTGGGCATGAACCTTGCGACTATGATAGCGGCGCAAGGCTTGCTGGTAGCGTGCAGCACGTGCAGCCGCCTGAAGACGATCTGAGAGGGGCAAAGTTGTCCCGTCTTTCAACGAGAAGGTGATTATCTTTTTTTGTAGTAGACTTTGATGATCCGACTATGAACGTGCGAGACGTCGCGCCTTAGCAATCGCTAAACCAACTTCCGAGGGTCATTGACCATGTCGGTGTTGGGGAACGCAGTAATTTCAAAAAAATTCCTACGCAGACGCAAGATCTATCATGGTGATGCATAGCAACGAGAGGGGAAGAGTCTTGTCCATGTACCCTCATAGACCGTAAGCAGAAGCGTTATGACAACGCGGTTGATGTAGTCAAACGTCTTCATGATCCGACCGATCCTAGCACCGAAGGTATGACACCTCCGCTATCTGCACATGTTCAGCTCGGTGATGTCCCATGAACTCTAGATCCAGCTGAGTGTCGAGGGAAAGTTTTGTCAGCACGATGGCGTGATGACGGTGATGATGAAGCTACCGGAATAGGGCTTCAGCTAAGCACCGCTATGATATGACCGAGGTGTATTATGGTGGAGGAGGGCACCGCACACGGCTAAGACAATTGTCAACTTGTGTGTCTATGGGGTGCCCCCTCCCCCTTATATAAAGGAGTGGAGGAGGGGGGAGGGCCTGCTACCTCTTGAGCATGCGTTGATTTTCCCTTATAGAGGAAAGGGCGATGCAGCAAAGTAGCGTAAGTATTTCCCTCAGGTTTTGAGAACCAAGGTATCAATCCAGTAGGGGATTACACGCAAGTCCCTCGTACCTGCACAAACAAACAAGAACCTCGCAACCAACGCGATAAAGGGATTGTCAATCCCTTCACGGTCACTTATGAAAGTGAGACCAGATAGAGATAATAAGATAAATATTTTTGGTATTTTTGTTGTATAGATTGGAAAATAAAGATTGCAAAATAAACGGCGACAGAAATGGCTTGTTGACGAGAGAATAATATAATGGAGAATAGACCCAGGGGCCATAGGTTTCACTAGTGGCTTCTCTCAAGATAGAAAATTCTACGGTGGGTGAACAAATTACTGTCGAGCAATTGATAGAAAAGCACATAGTTATGAGAATATCTAGGCATGATCATGTATATAGGCATCACGTCCGCGACAAGTAGACCGAAACGATTCTGCATCTACTACTATTACTCCACACATTGACCGCTATCCAGCATGCATCTAGAGTATTCAGTTCATAAGAACAGAGTAACGCATTAGGCAAGATGACATGTTGTAGAGGGATAAACTCAATGAATATGATATAAACCCCATCTTTTTATCCTCGATGGCAACAATACAATACGTGCCCCTGCTGTCACTGGGAAAGGACACCGCAAGATTGAACCCCAAGCTAAGAACTTCTCCCATTACAAGAAACATCAATCTAGTAGGCCAAACCAAACTTATAATTCGAAGAGATTTGCAAAGATATTAAATCATGCATAAAAGATTTCAGAGAAGAATCAAATATTGTTCATAGATAATCTTGATCATAAACCCACAATTCACCGGATCTCGACAAACACACCACAAAAAGAATTACATCAAATAGATCTCCAAGAGAATCGAGGAGAACTTTGTATTGACATCCAAACAGAGAGAAGAATCCATCTAGCTAATAACTATGGACCCGAAGGTCTATGGTAAACTACTCACACATCATCGGAGAGGATATGGTGTTGATGTAGAAGCCCTCCATGATCGATTCCCCCTCTGGCGAAGCGCCGGAAAAGGTCCCAAGATGGGATCTCACGGGTACAGAAGGTTGTGGCAGTGGAAATAGGGTTTCATGGTTCTCCTGGATGTTTTCAGGGTATATGGGTATATATAGGAGGAAGAAGTAGGTAGGTGGAGCTGCAAGGGGCCCACGAGGGTGGGGGCGCGCCATCCTGCCTCGTAGCCTCCTCGCTTCTTTCTTCACGTCCCCAAAGGTTTCATTCCGTTTGGATTCCGTTTGATATTCCTTTTCTACGAAACACTAAAATAGGCAAAAAAAAACAACAATTTGCACTAGGCCTTAGGTTAGTAGGTTAGTCCCAAAAATAATATAAAAATGTATATTAAAGCCCATTAAACATCCAAAACAGATAATATAATAGCATGGAACAATCAAAAATTATAGATACGTTGGAGACGTATCAAGCATCCCCAAGCTTAATTCCTGCTCGTCCTCTAGTAAGTAAATGATAAAAACAAAATTTTTGATGTGGAATGCTACCTAGCATAATTCTCAATGTAATTTTCTTTATTGTGGCATGAATGTTCAGATCTGGAAGATTCAAGACAAAAGTTTAATATTGACATAAAAATAATAATACTTCAAGCATACTAACAAAGCAATCATGTCTTCTCAAAATAACATGGCCAAAGAAAGTTATCCCTACAAAACCATATAGTCTGGCTATGCTCTATCTTCATGACACAAAGTATTTAAATCATGCACAACCCCGATGACAAGCCAAGCAATTGTTTCATACTTTTGACATTCTCAAACTTTTTCAATCTTCACGCAATATATGAGCGTGAGCCACGGACATAGAACTATATGTGGAATAGAGTGGTGGTTGTGGAGAAGACAAAAAGGAGAAGATAGTCTCACATCAACTAGGCGTATCAACGGGCTATGGATATGCCCATCAATAGATATCAATGTGAGTGAGTAGGGATTGCCATGCAACGGATGCACTAGAGCTATAAGTGTATGAAAGGTCAACAAAAGAAACTAAGTGGGTGTGCATCCAACTCGCTTGCTCACGAAGACCTAGGGCATTTTGAGGAAGCCCATCATTGGAATATACAAGCCAAGTTCTATACTGTAAAATTCCCACTAGTATATGAAAGTGATAACATAGGAGACTCTCTATCATGAAGATCATGGTGCTACTTTGAAGCACAAGTGTGGTAAAAGGATAGTAACATTGTCCCTTCTCTCTTTTTCTCTCAGTTTTTTATATGGGCCTTTTCCTCTTTTTATGGCCTCTTTTTTTTTATTTTTTCGTTCGAAATCTCATCCCGACTTGTGGGGGAATCATAGTCTCCATCATCCTTTCCTCACTTGGGACAATGCTCTAATAATGATGATCATCACACTTTTATTTACTTACAACTCAAAAATTACAACTCGTTACTAGAACAACATATGACTCTATGTGAATGCCTCCGGCGGTGTACCGAGATATGCAATGAATCAAGAGTGACATGTATGAAAGAATTATAAAGGTGGCTTTGTCACAAATACAATGTCAACTACATGATCATGCAAAGCAATATGACAATGATGTAACATGTCATAACAAATGGAACGGTGGTAAGTTGCATGGCAATATATCTCGGAATGGCTATGGAAATGCCATAATAGGTAGGTATGGTGGCTGTTTTGAGGAAGGTATATGGTGGGTTTATGGTACCGGCGAAAGTTGCGCGGTACTAGAGAGGCTAGCAATGGTGGAAGGGTGAGAGTGCGTATAATCCATGGACTCAACATTAGTCATAAAGAACTCATATACTTATTGCAAAAATATATTAGTTATCGAAACAAAGTACTACACGCATGCTCCTAGGGGGATAGATTGGTAGGAAAAGACCATCGCTCGTCCCCAACCGCCACTCGTAAGGAAGACAATCAATAAATAAATCATGCTCTGACTTCATCACATAACGGTTCACCATACGTGCATGCTATGGGAATCACAAACTTTAGAACAAGTATTTCTCAAATTCACAACTACTCAACTAGCATGACTCTAATATCACCATCTTCATATCTCAAAACAATCATCAAGTATCAAACTTCTCATAGTATTCAATGTACTTTTTTATGAAAGTTTTTATAATACCCATCTTGGATGCCTATCATATTAGGACTAATTTATAGCCAAAGAAAATTACCATGTTGTTCTAAAAGATTCTCAAAATAATATAAGTGAAGCATGAGAGATCAATAATTTCAATAAAATAAAACCACCACCGTGCTCTTAAAGATATAAGTGAAGCACTAGAGCAAATTTATCTAGCTCAAAAGATATAAGTGAAGCACATAGAGTATTCTAATAAATTTTGATTCATGTGTGTCTCTCCAAAAGGGTTGTACAGCAAGGATGATTGTGGTAAACTAAAAAGCAAAGACTCAAATTATACAAGACGCTCCAAGCAAAACACATATCATGTGGTGAATAAAAATATTGCCTCAAGTAAAGTTACTGATGGACGAAGACGAAAGATGGGATGCCTTCCGGGGCATCCCCAAGCTTAGGATTTTGGTTGTCCTTGAATTTTACCTTGGGGTGCCTTGGGAATCCCCAATCTTAGCCTCTTGCCACTCCTTATTCCAAAATCCATCAAATCTTTACCCAAAACTTGAAAACTTCACAACACAAAACTCAACAGAAAATCTCATGAGCTCCGTTAGTATAAGAAAACAGACCACCACTTTAAGGTACTGTAATGAACTCATTCTTTATTTATATCAGTGTTAAACCTACTGTATTACAACTTCTCTATGGTTCATACCCCCGATACTAGCCATAGATTCATCAAAATAAACAAACAACACACGAGAAACAAAATCTGTCAAAAACAGAACAGTCTATAGTAATCTGTAGGTTTCAAATACTTCTATAACCCCCTAAAATTCTGAAATAAATTGGTGGACATGAGGAATTTGTCTATTAATCATCTTCAAAAAGAATCAACCTAGTCGCATTCTCCAGTAAAAATGGCAGCAAATCTCGTGAGCGCTAAAGTTTCTGTTTTTTATAGCAAGATCGCGAAGACTTCCCCCAAGTCTTCCCAAAGGTTCTACTTGGCACAAACACTAATTAAAAACATAAAACCACATCTAAACAGAATCTAGATGAATTATTTATTACTAAACAGGAACAAAAAATAAGAAACAAAAATAAAATTGGGTTGCCTCCCAACAAGCGCTATCGTTTAACTCCCCTAGCTAGGAATTGATAATTTTAATGATGCTCACATGAAAGATAGCAATTGAAACATGAAGAGAGCATCATGTAGCATATAAAAATCACATATAAGTCTAACATACTTCCTATGCATAGGAATCTTATAGGCAAACAAATTATCATAGCAAGCAAAAACTAGCATATGCAAGGAAGCGGAAAGAAACAATAGCAATCTCAACATAACGAGAGGTAATTTAGTAACATGAAAATTTCTACAATCATATTTTCCTCTCTCATAATAATTACATATGGGATCATAAGCAAATTAAACAAAATAGCTATCACATAAAATATTTTCAACACGATCCACAAGCATAGAAAGTTGACACTCTTCCAAAATAGTGGGATTAACATTAACTAAAGTCATGACCTCTCCAAACCCACTTTTATAGAAAAATTGAACATTCTCCAAATACGTGGGATCTAAAGTTGACACTCTTCCAAACCCACTTTCAATATTGCAAACATTATTATCTATCTTATATTCA
This sequence comes from Triticum dicoccoides, assembly GCF_002162155.2. Classification (NCBI taxonomy): domain Eukaryota; kingdom Viridiplantae; phylum Streptophyta; class Magnoliopsida; order Poales; family Poaceae; genus Triticum; species Triticum dicoccoides. The sequence goes on along the minus strand of NC_041382.1, from coordinate 365,306,339 downwards.
TCATGGGGCTTAAATATATTTTCAAGATCATAAGAAGAATCACCCCAATCATGATCATTGCAACAAGTAGTGGACATAGCAAAACTAGCATCCCCAAGCTTAGGGTTTTGCATATTATTAGCACAATTGACATCAATATAAATTATAGTAAAATCATTGCAATCATGCTTTTTATTCAAAGATCTATCGTGAATTGCTTCATAAATTAATTCATCACACTTTTCAGATTCACGAATTTCAAGCAAAACCTCATAAAGATAATCTAGTGCACTCAAATCACTAGCAATAGGTTCAGCATAATTGGATCTCTTAAAGAGATTAGCAAGTGGATGAGGATCCATAACCTTTTAGCATGCAAATATGCAAGTAAAAAGAAGGTACATGATAACACAAGCAAACAAAAGATCAAACGGAAGAAGGGTGAATAAAACAGCAAAGGTGAAGGGGGGAGAGGAAAACGAGAGGCAAATGGCAAATAATGTATTGCGAGGGATAAGAGTTTATGATGGGTACTTGGTATGTCTTGACTTGTGCATAGATCTCCCTGGCAACGGCGCCAGAAATCCTTCTTGATACCTCTTGAGCATGCGTTGGTTTTCCCTTGAAGAGGAAAGCGTGATGCAGCAAAGTAGCGTGAGTATTTCCCTCAGTTTTTGAGAAGCAAGGTATCAATCCAGTAGGAGATTACATGCAGCTCCCTCGTACCTAGACAAACAAACAAGAACCTCGCAACCAACGCGATAAAGGGGTTGTCAATCCCTTCACTGTCACTTACGAAAGTGAGATCTGATAGAGATAATAAGATAAATATTTTTGGTAATTTTGTTGTATAGATTGGAAAATAAAGATTGCAAAATAAACGACGATAGAAATGGCTTGTTGACGGGAGAATAATATAATGGAGAATAAACCCGTGGGCCATAGGTTTCACTAGTGGCTTCTCTCAAGATAGCAAATTCTACGGTGGGTGAACAAATTATTGTCGGGCAATTGATAGAAAAGCGCATAGTTATGAGAATATCTAGGCATGATCATGTGTATAGGCATGACGTCCGCGAAAAGTAGACCGAAACGATTCTGCATCTACTACTATTACTCCACAAATCGACCGCTATCAAGGACGCATCTAGAGTATTAAGTTCATAAGAAGAGAGTAACGCATTAGGCAAGCTGACATGATGTAGAGGGATAAACTCAATCAATATGATATAAACCCCATCTTTTTATCCTCGATGGAAAGAATACAATACGTGCCTTGCTGCCCCTACTGTCACTGGGAAATGACACCACAAGATTGAACCCAAAGCTAAGCACTTCTCCCATTGCAAGAAAGATCATTCTAGTAGGCCAAACCAAACTGATAATTCGAAGAGACTTGCAAAGATATTAAATCATGCATAAAAGATTCCAAAGAAAAATCAAATATTGTTCATTGATAATCTACATCATAAACCCATAATTCATCAGATCTCGACAAACACACCGCAAAAATAATTACATCGAATAGATCTCCAAGAGAATCGAGGAGAACTTTGTATTGAGATCCAAAGAGAGAGAAGAAGCCATCTAGCTAATAACGATGGACCCGAAGGTCTGGGGTAAAATACTCACACATTATCGGAGAGGCTATGGTGTTGATTTAGAAGCCCTCCATCATCGAATCCCCCTCCGGCGGAGCGCAGGAAAAGGTCCCAAGATGGGATCTCACGGGTACAGAAGGTTGCGGCGGTGGAAATAGGGTTTCGCGGTGCTCTGATGACCCACAAGTGTAGGGGATATGTCGTAGCCTTTTCTATAAGTAAGAGTGTCGAACCCAACGATGAGTAGAAGGAAATGATAAGGAGTTTTCAGTAAGGTATTCTCTGCAAGCACTGAAATTATCGGTAATAGATAGTTTTGTGATAAGGTAATTTGTAACGAGTAACAAGTAATGCAAGCAAATAAGGTTCAGCAAGATGTCCCAATCCTTTTTGTAGCAAAGGACAAGCTTGGACAAACTCTTATATAAAGGAAAACGCTCCCGAGGACACATGGGAATTATCATCAAGCTAGTTTTCATCACGTTCATATGATTTGCGTTCGGTACTTTGATAATTTGGTATGTGGGTGGACCGGTGCTTGGGTACTTCCCTTACTTGGACAACCATCCCACTTATGATTAACCCCAATTGCAAGCATCCGCAAATACAACAAAAGTATTAAGGTAAACCTAACCATAGCATGAAACATATGTATACAAATCAGCCCCTTACGAAGCAACGCATAAACTAGGGTTTAAGCTTCTGTCACTCTAGCAACCCATCATCTACTTATTACTTCCCAATTCCTCCCTCTAGGCCCAAACCATGGTGAAGTGTCATGTAGTCGATGTTCACATGACACCACTAGAGGGATGACAACATACATCTCATCAAAATATCGAACAAATACCAAATTCACATGACTACTTATAGCAAGACTTCTCCCATGTCTTCGGGAACAAACGTAACTACTCACAAAGCATATTCATGTTCATAATCAGAGGGGTATGAATATGCATAATGGATCTGAGCATATGATCTTCCACCAAATAAACCAACTAGCATCAACTACAAGTTGTAATCAACACTACTAGCAACCCACAGGTACCAATCTGAGGTTTGGATACAAAGATTGGATACAAGACGTGAACTAGGGTTTGAGATGAGATGGTGCTGGTGAAGATGATGATGGAGATTGACCCCCTCCCAATGAGAGGATCAGTGGTGATGACGATGGTAATGATTTCCCCCTCCCGGAGGGAAGTTTCCCCGGCAGAACAGCTCCGCCGGAGCCCTAGATTGGTTCTTCCTCGTGGAAGCGGAGTTTCATCCCGTGAGCTTGCTTATGAATTTTTCCTCAACGAAAGACTCCACATAGCCAAAGATGGGCATCGGAGGGCCACCAGGGGGCCCACAAGGCAGGGGGCGCGTCCAGGAGGGTAGGGCGCGCCCCCACCCTCGTGGACGGTGGGTGGTCCCCCTCTGGTACTTCTTTCGCCCAATATTTTTTGTATATTCTGAAAATAATTCCCATGGAGTTTCAGGACTTTTAGAGATGTGCAAAATAGGTCTCTAATATTTGCTCCTTTTCCAGCCCAGAATTCCAGCTGCCGGCATTCCCCCCTCTTCATGTAAACCTTGTAGAATAAGAGAGAAAAGGCATAAGTATTGTGAGATAATGTGTAATAACAGCCCATAATACAATAAATATCGATATAAAAGCATGATGCAAAATGGACGTATCAACTCCCCCAAGTTTAGACCTCGCTAGTCGTCAAGCGAAAGCTGAAATCGAAAAATATGTCCACATGTTTAGAGATAGAGGTGTCGATAAAATAAAATACGGACATGAGGGCATCATGATCATTCTTAGAACAACAATATATATATATATATATATATATATATATATATATATATATATATATATATATATATATATATATATATATATATACACATACATAAACACTATTCTGATCACGGGATCAGAATAATACTCTGATCACAACATGAACTTCCCGAGTAACGCGTCTGACCTTCCCCGAGTACTAGGTTGAACTTTAGCTAAAAGGTGTCCAAATGGGGCTTGCGATATACCGTTGGAAAGCTATGGACATCAGTATCATGACCCAAGTTAAATTTTTGGCAAAATGTAAGCGGTTTAAGAGTAGTTTTGAAAACCGTTTTTTCTTCATACAAAAAACATGAATCGTATTTTCGATCGCATTTTTAAACCGTTTATCGGAATTAGGCAAATAATATGGCGTTGGAAACATGCTGCAAAACCGCTCCTTCCACATGTTGAAAGTTTTCTCTAATTCCCTACGGTTAAAGAGTCATTCGGAAAATCGTAGAATTTTGCAAACGGGACACCCGAGTTTGTATTTTCGATGTCATTTCCAAATGGCTAATCCAAATGAGGCAAATAATATGGCATTGGAAAGATTATGAAAATGCGCTACTTTTTCATGTTAAAAGTTGTTTCTAATTTTGAATGGTTTAAAAGTAATTTAGAGAACGGTACAAGTTCCACCGAGTTCATATTTTCGAGCTAATTTTTTAAGCGTACGCCCAAATGCAGAAATTGATATGGCGTTGGAAAGCTTGAAGAAATGTGGAACTTTTTTGTATATATTGTTTTTCTTAATTCATTGCGGTTTTATGTCAGTTTTGAAAATGGCTAAAAACGTATTTTTGCCGTAATTTCTACAAACTTTATTGGAATGGGGCAAATAGTATACCGCTGAAAAGCTACGAAAAATTCAAAACTTTTTCATGTTGATGGTTTTCTCTGAATCCTAGCCGTTTTCAACTAATTTCGAAAACGGCGGGATCATGCATTCTACGTTTATCGCGAAACAGATTCTTCAGATATGCACCACGTGAAGAACTTGAACTTCTTAGCGTGTGTGCTTGAAATTCACTATGTTTTTCACGTGTTTTTTTCCTCATAGATCTCCATCCACTGCAAGTACCTCTCCATCCATTCACCGGAATTGAGCAGGTGATATACCGATGGAAAGCTGCTGTAAACACGCAAGTTTCCCGTGTTGATCATCTTTTCATACTCGCGACGATTTTAAAAGTTTTTCATCTGAAATTCATTCAGTGTAGTAGTTGAACTTCCTGCTATTTTCACGTTGAACTTCTGTGACGTATTTTTGTTTGTAATTTTCTCATCCATTCGTTAGTGTCACACAAATAATATTCCTTTTGTACAAACGTCTCTCACAATAATTTTTTTAACTTTCTCCGACCGAGGACTTGAACTTACACAAATGATATTTCTTCCATTTTGAAGTAAATTAGAAAATGACGAGATCATGATTTCTGCCTTCATCGCGAATGGAAATGCACTGCGTGAAGTAGTTGCACGTCTCGGGCATGTCTGTTTGAACTTCACACTATTTTTTGACGTGTTGTTTTTTGACGTGCTATTTTTTGCACTGCGTGAAGTAGTTGAACTTCTAGGACATGTCTGTTTGAACTTCACTCTATTTTTAACGTGCTGTTTTTTGATGTGTTGTTTCCTGCACTGCGTGAAGTAGTTGAACTTCTAGGACATGTATGTTTGAGCTTCACGCTGTTTCACTTTATTGTATTTTTCTTATATGAAATACACACCATGTAGTACGTGAACTTCCGATTGTTATCACTTTGAACTTCTCTCTGGTTTGAGAGAATTATTTTAAAACACAAAAAACAACATATTTTTTAATGTATTTTGGACATCTAAATACACGGTGAACCTCTCTCACAATATTTTTTTGAACTTTTCCTCGCCGAGCACTTGAAATTCTAGCAACCATTTTTCTGATTATGAGTTGTTTTTAAAAGTGCAAAAAATGGCATTGTGTTTTTTTTGAATAGGTAAATCCTAGGTTTTAATAAACTCCGAACTTCTCTGTATTTCAACTTGAACTTCACTTTTTTTATATTTTTAGTAAAGAATTGTATTTGATTTTTATATGGAAAAAATCGAACATAGAAATACAAGGTGAACCTCTCTCGCAAGAATTTTTGAACTTCCGCGGAAAAAGCACTTGAACTTCTTTCAACAAACCTTTTCAGCTTTTATTTTTCTATACTTTTTATTCTCACCAGAAATGCATTCCTTGCAGTACTTGAACTTCTCGTTGTTTTCACTATGAACTTCTGTCACATTTTTGTGTATACGTCGAATTACACGCAATTGAAGGTCGGATGTCATTTTTTGCCATTTTAAAACATGTAATTGGGTGTCAGACGCCCCACAATACAAATTTTGAACCGTGCATGGAGGTGCATGTGAACTTCTTGCGACAAATCTGTGTTTTTATATACTTCAAACTTCTCTCTTATTTTAATTTCAACTTCTTAATCATATTCTTAGAAAAGTAAATATAATAAAATACCTCAACAATGTTTTCACAAATATAATAAAATAAAAGAGAAGAAATAAAAAGAAATAAAGGGATCATGTGGATCTTATGGAGAGTAATGAGCTCACATATAAAGAGTATGATGAATAAAAATTGTTGAGAATTGACAAACATAGTTTTGGTCATCGTTGCAATTAATAGGAAGTAATAAAGGAAGAGCGGTTTTCACATATAAATATACTATCTTGGACATCTTTTATGATTGTGAGCACTCATTAAAATATGACATGCTAAAGAGTTGATGTTGGACAAGGAAGACAACGTAATGGGTTATGTTTTCTTACATCTGAGATAAATTATATTGTCATGGATCATCCAACATGTTGAGCTTGCCTTTCCCTCTCATGTTAGCCAATTTCTTTGCACCAAGTAGAGATACTACTTGTGCTTCCAAATATCCTTAAACCCAGTTTGTCATGAGAGTCCACCATATCTACCTATGGATTGACTAAGATCCTTCAAGTAAGTTGTCATCGTTGCAAGCAATAAGATTTGCTCCCTATATATGTATGACTTATTAGTGTGGAGAAAATAAGCTTTATACGATCTTGTGATGTGGAAGAAATAAAGCGACGGACTGCATAATAAAGGTCCATATCACAAGTGGCAATATAAAGTGACGTTCTTTTGCATTTAAGATTTCGGGCATCCAACCATAAAAGCACATGACAACCTCTGCATCCCTCTGCGAAGGGCCTATCTTTTATTCTTGTCTATTACTTCATATGAGAGTCATTGTGATCTTCACCTTTCCTTTTTACATTTTATCCATTGGCAAGCACAATGTGTTGGAAAGATCCTGATATATATGGCTAATTGGATGTAGGTTTTCATGAACTATTATTGTTGACATTACCCTTGAGGTAAAAGGTTGGGAGGCAAAACTATAAGCCCCTATCTTTCTTTGTGTCCGATTAAAACTTCATAACCATAAATATCGCGTGAGTGTTAGCAATTGTGAAAGACTAAAAGATGGTTGAGTATGTGAACTTGCTGAGAAGCTCTTATACTGACTCTTTCCTATGTTATGATAAATTGCAATTGCTTCAATGACTGAGATTATAGTTTGTTAGTTTTCAATGAAGTTCCTGATTCTACTTGGTGCAAAGAATTTGGCTAGCATGAGAGGGAAAGTCAAGCTCAACATGTTGGATGATCCATGACAATATAATTTATTTCGGATGTAAGAAAACATAACCCATTACGTTGTCTTCCTTGTCCAACGTCAACTCTTTAGCATGTCATATTTTAATGAGTGCTCACAATCATAAAAGATGTCCAAGATAGTATATTTATATGTGAAAACCTCTCTTTCTTTATTACTTCCTCTTAATTGCAGTGATGACCAAAACTATGTTTGTCAACTCTCAACAATTTTTATTCATCATACTCTTTATATGTGAGCTCATTACTCTCCATAAGATCCACATGATACCTTTATTTCTTCTCTTTTATTTTATTCTATTCCCTCAAGATCATAGCAAAAAAATCAAGCCTTGACTCAACACTAATCTTTACTATATACCAGCAAATATGCCCGTGCGTTGCAACGGGAGACAAAAAATTATGGCTAACCAAATAAGTATGACCCAATATCCTGGTATATGAGTGTACTCTATTTTAACACAATGGCTCATCATGTTGCCATTTTTTTCTCACCCTAGCCGATGATGATCGCGATGTCCACATGATCACAATATATTCGATGCGGTAAATCCCAAGGCTATGAGTTTGTCAGTGTATGACACATTTGTCATTATGTTGCGCAAGGGAACATTTAAAACTTTAAAAACAAATCTCATTGACTACGAACTATTCCCAACGCCAAGACATATAAAGACTTTTGAAAAACTAATCAAATCCTAGACATAAAATACTTTTGAATCAGTGAACAGTTTTTCAAACCGACAAACTTTTTTTGAAATTTATGATTTTCTCAAAATAATCATGAACATTACTTTTGTTTACAAAACTATTTAAATTTATGAACCGGTTTCAAATTCATTAACATTTTTTTTTACTCACCAAACATTTTTTGAATCGATGAACTTTCCTTGAAAATTGGGAAACAAATTAAAAAAACAAAATATTTATTTTTATTTTTGTGAACATTTTCTAAAATGTATTGTACATTTTTTTCATATTCCGGAATATGTTTTGAATACACGATCATTTTTTCAAAATCATGAACATGATTTTATTTCCCGAACATTTTTTTTCAAAATTGTGATTCTTTTTAATTTTGCGAACAGTTTTGCAAAACCACCAACATTTTTTGAATATGCAATTTTTTTTATAATTTTCTAAACATTTTTGAATTCACATATATTTTATGATTTCTCAAACATTTTATTTTTGAAAACTCGCAACTTTTAGAATATTAAAATCACGAATTAATTTAAAGAAGAAAGAAGAAAGAAAACATAATGAGAAAAGAAAAGACAAAAAAGCAAAACCACCAACATTTTTTGAATCTACATTTTTTTATGATTTTCTAAACATTTTTGAATTCACATATGTTTTATGATTTCTTAAACATTTTATTTTTGAAAACTTGCAACTTTTAGAATATTAAAATCACGAATTAATTTAAAGAAGAAAGAAAACATAATGAGAAAAGAAAAGACAAAAAAGCAAAACCACCAACATTTTTTGAATCTGCATTTTTTTATGATTTTCTAAACATTTTTGAATTCACATATATTTTATGATTTCTCAAACATTTTATTTTTAAAAACTCGCAACTTTTAGAATATTAAAATCACGAATTAATTTAAAGAAGAAAGAAGAAAGAAAACATAATGAGAAAATAAAAGACAAAAAAGTAAAATAAAAAAACAAGCAAGTAAAGCCCCACAAATGGGCCGGCCCATGAACGCATACATGGGTAGGACATGCGTGAGAAAAGAAATATAAAAAGTGTGAGAGCTGGGGATCGAACCCTAGTCTCATCGCCAGAAGATCGATCAGCCAACCACTCTGCCACTCGTTTTTCTGTGTATTCTACTCGTCGCTCCCCTATAAAACAATGAAGGAGGCGGCGATTTTTGGTCCGAAAAATTGAATCGTTTTGTACTTACGGGTGGCATTGGTGGGTAATTTTCATCAACTTGAAGGGTACTTTTAATGACGGATGACCAGAAGCGATAGCCGCTTTATTAGTAGATAAAGATAGCTCATGGACTCGATTACATAGAAGGATCATAAAGCAAAACTCACAACTAGATCGTACTAAAACTTTATTCTTCTAGATCAAGATATTATCAAAAGGATCGAACTAAGAAAAACGGCAAAGATAAAAGTGTGATGGTGATACGACACCGGGGCACTCCCCCAAGCTTGGCAGTTGCCAAGGGGAGTGCCCGTACCCATGTGTTTATATTTCCTTCCTCGGAGGTGGTGATGAAGGAGTTGTTGATGATGTGGGTTTCTTCCTTAATTTGCGCTTGAGGATAGAATTTTGCTCCCTTAGGTCCTTGATCTCCCGCTCAAGGCTTAATACCTTTTTGCATAGTTCTTGTTTGTTCTCATGCAAGAGACAAAAAGGAATAAACTCGATCTTAGGTTACTTTGCTCTGTTGGGGAGGCTTGACTTTTTGAATTCCACATGCATGTCCCCAGGTTGAGGTAATGGGACTTCATCTTCATCTGAGCTCGTCTCCTCCTTTCCCCTAGGCTCATAGTCTTATTCTTCCTCTATGGTCCAACCACAATGCTCCAAGTCCCCGTAGACCTTATGATTTGCAAGGTAATCAACCACATAGCTTTCTCCTCTGAATCTTGGAACGACATATTGCTCTAATCTGCCGTAGAAATAGCTCAAAACAAAAACAGAGGATTTTTGCGTGGTACGGTGGTCAAAACCTTCGGGAGATTATATAGTGAATTTTTATCGACCAAAAGAAGTATCATGCAAGAAAATGGAGTCCGGAGAGCACACGAAGTGCCCATGAGGTAGGGGGCGCGCCGCACCCTACCCCTCGTGGAAGCCTCGTCTCCTTTCCACTCTGCTTCTTATTTTCCTATTTTCTTAAATATTCCAAAACGGAGAAAAAATGCCATTAGAACTATTTTGGAGTCGTTTTACTTACCGTACCACATACCTATTCCTTTTCGGAGTCTGAAACATTCTGGAAAGTGTCCCTTATGTATTCCTCTAGGGTTACGGTTTCAATAACATTAGTTTCAACATTTATAGGATTACCTGAGATATAATATTTGATTCTTTAACCGTTCACCAACTTCAGATTTGTGCCTTCGAAGTTGTTGATTTTTATGGCACCTGAACGATAGACCTCCTCAATGACGTAAGGACCTTCCCATTTAGGGAGGAGTTTGCTTGCAAAAAATCTTAAACGAGAGTTGTACAACAATACATAATCACCTACATTATACTCACATTTTTGTATTCTTTTATCATGCCATCTTTTTACTTCTTCTTTAAACAGTTTGGCATTCTCGTAGACCTGGGTTCTCCATTCATCAAGTGATCTAATGTCAAAAAGCCTCTTCTCACCGGCAAGTTTAAAGTCATAGTTGAGCTCTTTAATAGCCCAATATGCCCTATGTTCTAGTTCAAGAAGTAAGTGACATGCTTTACCATAAACCATTTTATATGGAGACATACCCATAGGATTTTTATATGCAGTTCTATAGGCCCATAATGCATCATCAAGTTTCTTGAACCAATTCTTTCTAGATCTATTAACAGTCTTTTGCAAAAATAATTTAAGCTCTCTATTGCTAAGTTCTACTTGACCACTAGGCTGTGGATGATAGGGAGATGCAATTCTATTATTAACATCATACTTAGCAAGCATTTTACGAAAAGCACCATGAATAAAGTGTGAACCACCATCTGTCATTAAGTATCTAGGGACTCCAAACCTCAGAAAAATAACTTCTTTAAGCGTCTTAATAGAGGTGTTATGATCAACACTACTAGTTGGAATAGCTTCTACCCACTTAGTAACATAATCAACAACAACTAAAATATGAGTATACCCATTAGAGGAAGGAAAAGGTCCCACATAATCAAAGCCCCAAGCATCAAATGGTTCAATGAAAAGTGAATAGTTCATAAGCATTTCTTGACGTCTACTAATATTACCAATTCTTTGACATTCATCACAAGACAAGACAAACTTACGGGCATCTTTGAAGAGAGTAGGCCAATAAAAACCGGATTGCAATACCTTATGCGCAGTTCTATCTCCAGCATGGTGTCCTCCATAAGCCTCGGAGGGGCACTTGCGTAGGATTTGTTCATGTTCATGCTCAGGTATACAACATCTAATAACACCATCTACTCCTTCTTTATAAAGATGTGGGTCATCCCAGAAGTAGTGTCTTAAATCATAGAAGAACATTTTCTTTTGCTGGTATGTGAAACTAGGTGGTATAAATTTAGCAACAATGTAAGCATACCATGGATCAGTACGAGAAGCATTTATGACAGCTAATTGTTCATCAGGAAAGCTATCATCAATAGGTAGTGGGTCATCAAGAACATTCTCTAACCTAGATAAGTTGTCTGCAACGGGGTTCTCAGCTCCCTTTCTATCAATAATATGCAAATCAAATTCTTGTAGCTAGAGAACCCATCTAATAAGTCTAGGTTTAGCATCTTTCTTTTCCATAAGATATTTAATAGCAGCATGATCAGTGTGAACAGTTACTTTAGAGTCAACTATATAAGGTCTGAACTTATCACAAGCAAATACAACTGCTAAAAATTATTTTTCTGTAGTAGCATAATTTCTTTGGGCACTGTCTAGAGTTTTAGTAGCATATTGAATAAGATTTAATTTCTTATCAACTCTTTGTCCTAGGACAACCCCTACATCATAATCACTAGCATCACACATAATTTCAAAGGGTAGATTCCAATCAGGAGGTTGAACAATAGGTGCAGAAACCAAAGCTTTCTTAAGTGTTTCAAATGCTTCTACACAGTCATCATCAAAGACAAAAGGAACATCTTTTTGTAAGAGATTAGTCAGAGGCCGAGAAATTTTAGGAAAGTCCTTAATGAACCTCCTATAAAAACCGGCATGACCAAGGGAACTTCTTATACCTTTAATGTCCTTGGGACACGACATTTCAATGGCATCAACCTTAGCTTTATCAACTTCAATACCTATTTCAGAAATTTTATGCCCAAGACAATACCTTCATTAACCATAAAGTGGCACTTCTCCCAATTCAAGACAAGATTAGTTTCTTCACATATCTGCAAAACTCGATCAAGGTTGCTTAAGAAATCATCAAAAGAAGTCTCATAAACAGAGAAATCATCCATGAATACCTCAACAATCTTTTCACAAAAGTCAGAGAATATAGCAGTCATACATCTTTGAAAAGTAGCAGGTGCATTACATAAACCAAAAGACATACGTCTATAAGCAAAGGTACCGGAAGGGCAAGTAAAAGTTGTCTTTTCTTGATCCTATTTTGACACAGGTATTTGAGAGAAACCAGAATAACCATCTAGAAATAAAAAATATGTATGCTTGGATAATCTTTCTAGCATTTCATCAATAAAAGGTAAAGGGTAATGATCCTTTTTAGTAGCTTTATTTAATTTACGGAAATCAGTTACCATTCTATAACCTGTAACAATTCTTTGTGGGATCAATTCAACTTTATCATTAGGAACAACAGTAATACATCCCTTCTTAGGGACACAATGGACAGGGCTTACCCACTGACTATCAGCAACGGGATAAATTATACCTGCCTCTAGAAGTTTTAGTATTTCTTTTCTTACCACTTCTTTCATCTTAGGATTTAACCGTCGTTGATGATCAACAACTGGTTTAGCGTCTTTCTCCAGCTTTATTTTGTGCTGGCATAGAGTGGGACTAATGCCCTTAAGATCATCAAGAGTATATCCAATAGCAGCACGGTGCTTCTTCAGAGTTTTCAATAATTTCTTTTCTTCATGCTCTGAAAGGTTAGCACTAATAATAACAGGATATATCTCTTTCTCATCAAGATACGCATATTTGAGAGTATCAGGTAAAGGTTTAAGCTCAAACATAGGATCACCCTTAGGTGGAGGGGGATCCCCTAGGATTTCAACAGGCAAGTTGTGTTTCAAAATAGGTCCCTGTTTAAAGAATAATTCATCTATTTCACTTCTTTCATTCATAAACATATCATTTTCATGGTCTAGCAAATATTGTTCTAAAGGATCAGTAGGAGGCATGGGAATAGAAGAAAGACCAACAATTTCATCTTTACTACGCAATTCTTTATCATGGGGTTGTGTACGAAATTTAGCAAAATTAAACTCGTGAGACATATCCCCTAAACCAATAGAAACAATATCCTTGTTGCAGTCTATCTTAGCATTAACAGTATCAAGAAGGGTCTACCAAATATACTGGGACAAAAGTCATTTTGTGGGGAATCAAGAACAAGAAAATCAGCAGGATATTTAACTTTCCCACACAAGACTTCAACATCTCTAACAATCCCAACTGGTGAAATAGTATATCTATTGGAAAGCTTAATTGTAACATCAATCTATTCTATCTCAGCAGGTGCAATATCATGCATAATTTATTTGTATAAGGAATGAGGTATTGCACTTGCACTAGCACCCATATCACATAAGCCATGATAGCAATGATCTCCTATTTTAACAGAAATAACAGGCATGCCTACAACAGGTCTATGTTTATTTTTAGTATCAGGTCTAGCAATTGTAGCAGATTCATTACAGAAGTAAATAACATGCCCATGAATATTATCGTCCAAGAGATATTTAACCATAGCAACACTAGGTTCAACTTTAATTTGCTTAGGGGGTTTAGGTGTCTTAATATTACTTTTGTTGACCACAGTTGAAGCTTTAGCATGATCCTTCATTCTAACACGGAAAGGTGGTTTCTCAATATAAGAAGTAGGAACAACAGGATCATTATAAGTGATAGTCTTTTCTTCAACTTTAATAGGTGCAACTACTTTTACTTCAATGGGAGGATTATATTTAAACCACTTCTCCTTAGGGAGACCAACATGAGTAGCAAAGGATTCACAAAAAGAAGCTACTATCTCAGAGTCAGGTCCATATTTAGTGCTAAATTCACGGAAAGCATCGGTATCCATAAAATATTTAATACAATCAAACTTAGGTGTTATACCTGACTCCTTACCTTCGTCGAGGTCCCAATCTTCAGAGTTGCATTTAATTCTTTCCAATAAATCCCATTTGAATTCAATAGTCTTCATCATAAAAGATCCAGTACAAGAAGTATTGACCATGGAGCGATTACTGAGAGAAAGCCGAGCATAAATTTTTTGAATAATCATTTCTTTTGAGAGCTCATGATTGGGGCATGAATATAACATTGACTTAAGCCTCCCCCAAGCTTGAGCGATGCTTTATCCTTCGCGGGGCCAAAAATTATATATATAATTACGATCACGATGAACAAGATGCATAGGATAAAACTTCTGATAAAATTCCAATTTCAATCATTGGTAGTTCCATGATCCAATATCATCACATAGCCTCAACCATGTCAATGCATATCCCTTCAAAGATAAAGGGAAGACTTTCTTCTTGATAACATCCTCGGGCATACCTGCAAGCTTAAATAATCCACAAACTTCATCCACATAGATTAAGTGCAAATTGGGATGTAATGATCCATCACCTGTGGAAGGATTAGCTAGCAGTTTCTCTATCATACCCGAAGGAATTTCAAAGTAAAAAATTTCAGTAGGTTCAATAGGTTGAGGAGCAACTATTTTCTCTACTGGTCAGGGTGAAGATACCCTGAACAAGCACCACAAAGGATTATGTTCCATAGTAAAAAGTGACAATAAATTTCAGCACACTATATAAAAATTTCCTTACCAAATTCCACCTACCAAAGGCGCTTCAGTCCCCGGCAACGGCGCCAGAAAAGAGTCTTGATGAACCACAAGTGTAGGGGATCTATCGTAGCCTTTTCGATAAGTAAGAGTATCGAACCCAATGAGGAGCAGAAGGAAATGATAAGCAGTTTTCAGTAAGGTATTCTCTGCAAGCACTAAAATTATCGGTAACAGATAGTTTTGTGATAAGGTAATTTGTAACGTGTAACAAGTAATGCAAGTAAATAAGGTGCAGCAAGATGGCCCAATCCTTTTTGTAGCAAAGGACAAGCCTGGACAAACTCTTATATAAAGGAAAATGCTCCCGAGGACACATGGAAATTATCGTCAAGCTAGGTTTCATCACGTTCATATGATTCGCGTTCGGTACTTTGATAATTTGGTATATGGGTGGACCGGTCCTTGGGTACTGCCCTTACTTGGAAAAGCTTCCCACTTATGATTAACCCCTATTGCAAGCATCTGCAACTACAACAGAAGTATTAAGGTAAACCTAACCATAGCATGAAACATATGGATCCAAATTAGCCCCTTATGAAGCAACGCATAAACTAGGGTTTAAGCTTCTGTCACTCTAGCAACCCATCATCTACTTATTACTTCCCAATGCCTCCCTCTAGGCCCAAACAATGGTGAAGTTTCATGTCGACGACGTTCACATGACACCACTAGAGGGATGACAACATACATCTCATCAAAATATTGAACGAATACCAAATTCACATGACTACTTATAGCAAGACTTCTCCCATGTCCTCAGGAACAAACGTAACTACTCACAAAACATATTCCTGTTCAAAATCAGAGGTGTATTAATATGCAGAATGGATCTGAACATATGATCTTCCACCAAATAAACCAACTAGCATCAACTACAAGGAGTAATCAACACTACTAGCAACCCACAGGTACCAATCCGAGGTTTGGATACAAAGATTGGATACAATAGGTGAACTAGGGTTTGAGATGAGGTGGTGTTGGTGAAGATGTTTATGGAGATTGACCACCTCCCGATGAGAGGATCGTTGGTGATGACGAAGGTGATGATATCCCCCTCCCGGAGGGAAGTTTCCCGGGGAGAACAGCTCCGCCGGAGCCCTAGATTGGTTCCGTCAAGGTTCTGCCTCGTAGCGGCGGAGTTTCGTCCCGTGAGCTTGCTTATGATTTTTTCCCCGACGAAAGACTCCATATAGCCAAAGATGGGAATCAGAGGGCCACCAGGGGGCCCACGAGGCAGGGGGCGTGCCCAGGGGGTAGGGCACGCCCCCACCCTCGTGGACGGTGGGTGGCCCCCCTCTGGTACTTCTTTCGCCCAATATTTTTTATATATTCTGAAAATAATTCCCGTGGAGTTTCAGTACTTTTGGAGATGTGCAGAACAGGTCTATAATATTTGCTCCTTTTCCAGCCCAGAATTCCAGCTGCCGGCATTCCCCCTCTTCATATAAACCTTGTAGAATAAGAGAGAAAAGGCATAAGTATTGTGACATAATGTGTAATAACAACCCATAATGCAATAAATATCAATATAAAAGCATGATGCAAAATGGGCGTATCATGCTCCTGGATGTTTTCAGGGTATATGGGTATATATAGGAGGAAGAAGTAGGTCGGTGGAGCTGCGAGGGGCCCACGAGGGTGGGGGCGCGTCTGGCCCCCCTGGGCACGCCCTCCTTCCTCGTGGCCTCCTCGCTTCTTTCTTGACGCCCACTCCAAGTCTCCTGGATCACGTTTGTTCCAAAAATAACTCTCCCGAAGGCTTCATTCTGTTTGGATTCCATTTGATATTCCTTTTCCGCGAAACACTAAAATAGGCAAAAAACAACAATTTGCACTTGACCTTTGGTTAGTAGGTTAGTCCCAAAAATAATATAAAAAGGTATATTAAAGCCCATTAAACATCCAAAACAGATAATATAATAGCATGGAACAATAAAAAATTATAGATACGTTGGAGACGTATCAGGGCCGGCCCTCTATGGCGAGCCCTCGAGGAGTCCTACTCCCACCTGGAGTAGGATTTCCCCCCTCCCTAGGTGGACTAGGAGAGGAAGGAAGGGGGAGCAAGGAGGAAGGAAGGGGGGGCCGCCCCCACCCAATTTGGATTGGGCTTGGGGGGCACGCCCCTCCTATGCTCCCTTCTCCTCTCTCCCACTATGGCCCAATAAGGCCCATATACTTCCCGGGGGGTTCCGGTCACCCGGAACCATTCCGATGTCCAAACATAGGATTCCAATATATCGATCTTTATGTCTCGACCATTTCGAGACTCCTCGTCATGCCTGTGATCACATCCGGGACTCTGAACTACCTTCGGTACATCAAAATACATAAGCTCATAATACCAATCGTCACCGAAGCGTGCGGACCCTACGGGTTTGAGAACTATGTATACATGACCGAGACTCATCTCCGGTCAATAACCAATAGCGGAACCTGGATGCTAATATTGGTTCCACATATTCTACGAATATCTTTATTGGTCAAACCGCATAACAACATACATTGTTCCCTTTGTCATCGGTATGTTACTTGCCCGAGATTCGACCGTCGGTATCATCATACCTAGTTCAATCTTGTTACCCGCAAGTCTCTTTACTCGTTCCGTAGTGCTACATCCCGTAACTAACTCATTAGTCACATTGCTTGCAAGGCTTATAGTGATGTGCACCACCGAGAAGGCCCAGAGATACCTCTCCGATACACGGAGTGACAAATCCTAATCTCGATCTATGTGAACTCAACAAACACCATCGGAGACACCTGTAGAGCATCTTTATAGTCACCCAGTTACGTTGTGAAGTCTAATAGCACACTAAGTGTTCCTTCGATATTCGGGAGTTGCATAATCTCATAGTCATATGAACATGTATAAGTTATGGAGAAAGCAATAGCAGTAAACTAAACGATCATCATGCTAAGCTAACGGATGGGTCAAGTCAATCACATCATTCTCTAATGATGTGATCCCATTCATCAAATGACAACCCTTTGTCCATGGCTAGGAAACTTAACCATCTTTGATCAACGAGCTAGTCAAGTAGAGGCATACTAGTGACACTCTGTTTGTCTATGTATTCACACATGTACTAAGTTTCCAGTTAATACAATTCTAGCATGAATAATAAACATTTATCATGATATAAGGAAATATAAATAACAACTTTATTATTGCCTCTAGGGCATATTTCCTTTAGTCTCCCACTTGCACTAGAGTCAATAATCAAGATTAAACAGTAATGATTCTAACACCCATGGAGTCTTGGTGTTGATCATGTTTTGCTCGTGAGAGAGGCTTAGTCAACGGGTCTGCAACAATCAGATCCGTATGTATCTTGAAAATCTCTATGTCTCCCTCCTTGACTTGATCGCGGATGGAATTGAAGCCTCTCTTGATGTGCTTGGTTCTCTTGTGAAATGTGGACTCCTTTGCCAAGGCAATTGCACCAGTATTGTCACAAAAGATTTTCATTGGACCCGATGCACTAGGTATGGCACCTAGATCGGATATGAACACCTTCATCCAGACCCCTTCATTAGTTGCTTCTGAAGCAGCTCTGTACTCCGCTTCACATGTAGATCCCGCCATGATGCTCTGCTTGGAACTGCACCAACTGACAGCTCCACCATTTAATAAAAAAATGTATACGTTCTGTGACTTAGAGTCATCCGGATTAGTGTCAAAGCTTCCATTGACGTAACCGTTTACGACGAGAACTTTGTCACCCCCATAAACGAGAAACATATCCTTGGTCCTTTTAAGGTATTTCACGATGTTCTTGACCGCTGTCCAGTGATCCACTCCTGGATTACTTTGGTACCTCCCTGCCAAACTCATAGCAAGGCACACATCAGGTCTGGCACACAACATTGCATACATGATAGAACCTATGGCTGAAGCATAGGGAATGACTTTCATTTTCTCTCTATCTTCTGCAGTGGTCGGGCATTGAGTCTGACTCAACTTCACACCTTGTAACACAGGCAAGAACCCTTTCTTTGCTTGATCCATTTTGAACCTTTTCAAAACTTTACCAAGGTATGTGCTTTGTGAAAGTCCAATTAAGCGTCTTGATCTATCTCTATAGATTTTGATGCCCAATATATAAGTAGCTTCACCGAGGTCTTTCATTGAAAAATTCTTATTCAAGTATCCTTTTATGCTATTCAGAAATTCAGAATCATTTCCGATCGGTAATATGTCATCCACATATAATATCAGAAATGCTACAAAGCTCCCACTCACTTTCTTGTATATACAGGCTTCTCCAAAAGTCTATATAAAACCATATGCTTTGATCACACTATCAAAGCGTATATTCCAACTCCGAGAGGCTTGCACCAGTCCATAAATGGATCACTAGATCTTGCACACTTTGTTAGCACCTTTTGGATCGACAAAACCTTCTGGTTGCATCATATACAACTCTTCTTTAAGATATCCATTAAGGAATGCAGTTCTGACATCCATTTGCCAAATTTCATAATCATAAAATGCGGCAATTGCTAACATGATTCGGACAGACCTAAGCATCGCTACGGGTGAGAAAGTCTCATCATAGTCAACTCCTTGAACTTGGCGAAAACATTTTGCAAAAAGTCGAGCTTTGTAGACAGTAACACTACCGTCAGCGTCAGTCTTCTTCTTGAGGATCCATTTATTCTCTATGGCCTGCTGATCATCGGGCAAGTCTACCAAAGTCCACACTTTGTTCTCATACATGGATCCCATCTCAGATTTCATGGCCTCAAGCCATTTTGCAGAATCTAGGCTCGTCATCGCTTCATCATAGTTCGTAGGTTCGTCATGGTCAAGTAACATGACCTCCAGAACAGCATTACCGTAACAATCTGGTGTGGATCTTACTCTGGTTGACCTACGAGGTTTGGTAGTAACTTGATCAGAAGTTTCATGATCATCATCATTAGCTTCCTCACTTACTGGTGTAGGAATCACTAGAACTGATTACAGTGATGAACTACTTTCCAACAAGGGAGTAGGTACAATTACCTCGTCAAGTTCTACTTTCCATCCACTCACTTCTTTTGAGAGAAACTCCTTCTCTAGAAAGGATCCATTCTTAGCAACGAATATCTTGCCTTCGGATCTGTGATAGAAGGTGTACCCAACAGTCTCTTTTAGGTATCCTATGAAGACACATTTCTCTGATTTGGGTTCGAGCTTATCAGTTTGAAGCTTTTTCACATAAGCATCGCAGCCCCAAACTTTAAGAAACGACAACTTTGGTTTCTTGCCAAACCACAGTTCATAGTCGTCTCAACGGATTTTGATGGTGCCCTATTTAACGTGAATGCAGTTGTCTCTAAAGCATAACCACAAAACGAAAGCAGTAATTCAGTGAGAGACATCATAGATCGGTTGTGACGTTCACACACACCATTACGTTTTGGTGTTCCAGGTGGCGTGAGTTGCGAAACTATTCCGCATTGTTTCAAATGAAGACCAAACTCATAACTCAAATATTCACCTCCACGATCAGATCGTAGAAACTTAATTTTCTTGTTACGATGATTTTCCACTTCACTCTGAAATTCTTTGAACTTTTCAAATGTTTCAGACTTATGTTTCATCAAGTAGATATACCCATATCTGCTCAAATCATCTGTGAAGGTAAGAAAATAATGATACCCACTGCAAGCATCAACACTCATCGGACCGCATACGTCAGTATGTATTATTTCCAATAAGTCTGTTGCTCGCTCCATTGTTCCGGAGAACGGAGTTTTAGTCATCTGCCCATGAGGCATGGTTCGCAAGCATCAAGTGATTCATAATCAAGTGATTCCAAAAGTCCATCAGCATGGAGTTTCTTCGTGCTCTTTACACCAATATGACCTAAACGGCAGTGCCACAAATAAGTTGCAATATCATTATTAAACTTATATCTTTTGCCTTCAATACTATGAATATGTGTATCACTACTATCAAGATTTAGTAAAAACAGACCACTCATCAAGGGTGTGTGACCATAAAAGATATTATTCACATAAATAGAACAACCATTATTCTCTGATTTAAATGAATAACCGTCTCGCATCAAACAAGATCCAGATATAATGTTCATGCTCAACGCTGGCACCAAATAACAATTTTTTAGGTCTAATACTAATCCCGAAGGTAGATGTAGAGGTAGCATGCTGACGGCGATCACATCAACTTTGGAACCATTTCCCACGTGCATCGTCACCTCATCCTTAGCCAATCTTCGCTTAATCCGTAGCCCCTGTTTCGAGTTGTAAATGTTAGCAATTGAACCAGTATCAAATACCCAGGCGCTACTGCGAGCATTAGTAAGGTACACATCAATAACATGTATATCAAATATACCTTTCACTTTGCCATCCTTCTTCTCTGCCAAATACTTGGGCAGTTCCGCTTCCAGTGACCAGTCCCTTTGCAGTAGAAGCATTCAGTCTTAGGCTTAGGTCCGGACTTGGGCTTCTTCACTTGAGAAGCAACTTTCTTGCCGTTCTTCTTGAAGTTCCCCTTCTTCCCTTTACCCTTTTTCTTGAAACTGGTAGTCTTGTTGACCATCAACACTTGATGCTCTTTCTTGATTTCTACCTCCGCAGCCTTTAGCATTGCAAAGAGCTCGGGAATTGTCTTATCCATCCCTTGCATATTATAGTTCATCATGAAGCCCTTGTAGCTTGGTGGCGGTGATGGAAGAACTCTGTCAATGGCACTATCATCAGAAATATTAACTCCGAGTTGAGTCAAGTGGTTGTGGTACCCAGAGATTCTAAGTATATGTTCACTGACAGAATTATTCTCCTCCATTTTGCAGCTGTAGAACTTATTGGAGACTTCATATCTCTCAATCCAGGAATTTGCTTGAAATATTAACTTCAACTCCTAGAACATCTCATATGCTCCATGACGTTCAAAACGTTGTTGAAGTCCCGGTTCTAAGCCGTAAAGCACGGCACACTGAACTATCGAGTAGTCATCAGCTTTGCTCTGCCAGGTGTTCATAACATCTGGCGTTTCTCCTGCAGTGGGTTTGTCACCTAGCGGTGCTTCTAGGATGCAATTCTTCTGTGCAGCAATGAGGATAATCCTCAAGTTACGGACCCAGTCCGTGTAGTTGCTACCATCATCTTTCAACTTAGCTTTCTCTAGGAACGCATTAAAATTCAATGGAACAACAACACGGGCCATCTATCTACAACAACATAGACATGCAAAATACTATCAGGTACTAAGTTCATGATAAATTAAAGTTCAATTAATCAAATTACTTAAGAACTCCCACTTAGATAGAGATCCCTCTAATCATCTAAGTGATCACGTGATCCATATCAACTAAACCATGTCCGATCATCACGTGAGCTGGAGTAGTTTTCAATGGCGAACATCACTATGTTGATCATATCTACTATATGATTCACGCTCGACCTTTCAGTCTCAGTGTTCCGAGGCCATATCTGCAAATGCTAGGCTCGTCAAGTTTACCCCGAGTATTCCGCGTGTGCAAAACTGGCTTGCACCCGTTGTATGTGAACATAGAGCTTATCACACCCGATCATCACGTGGTGTCTCGGCACGACGAACTATAGCAACGATGCATACTTAGGGAGAACACTTATACCTTGGAATTTAGTGAGAGATCATCTTATAATGCTACCGCCAAACTAAGCAAAATAAGATGCATAAAGGATAAACATCACATGCAATCAATATAAGTGATATGATATGGCCATCATCATCTTGTGCCTTTGATCTCCATCTCGAAAGCACCGTCATGATCACCATCATCACTGGCTTAACACCTTGATCTCCATCGAAGCATCGTTGTCGTCTCGCCAACTATTGCTTCTACGACTATCGCTACCGCTTAGTGATAAAGTAAAGCAATTACATGGCGATTGCATTTCATACAATAAAGTGACAACCATATGGCTCCTGCCAGTTGCCAGCAACTCCATTACAAAACATGATCATCTCATACAACAAAATTTAGCATCATGTCTTGACCATATCACATCACAACATGCCCTGCAAAAACAAGTTAGACGTCCTCTACTTTGTTGTTGCACGTTTTACGTGGCTGCTACGGGCTAAGCAAGAACCGTTCTTACCTACGCATCAAAAACCACAACGCGGTATAGTGATTGCTTTTTGATCTTCAGAAAGAACCCTGTTCATTGAATCCGATTTAACTAAAGCTGGAGAAACAAACACCCACTAGCCACCTATGTGCGAAGCACGTCGGTAGAACCAGTCTCCCGTAAGCGTATGCGTAATGTCGGTGTGGGCCGCTTCATCCAACAATACCGCTGAATCAAGAATCAACTAGTGACGGCAAGCAATATGTATATACCCACACCCACAACTCCTTTGTGTTCTACTTGTGCATATAACATCTACGCATAGACCTGGCTCGGATGCCACTGTTGGGGAACGCAGTAATTTCAAATAAATTCCTACGCACACACAAGATCTATCATGGTGATGCATAGCAACGAGAGGGGAAGAGTGTTTTCCACGTACCCTCGTAGACCGTAAGCGGAAGCGTTATGACAACGCGGTTGATGTAGTCAAACGTCTTCATGATCCGACCGATCCTAGCACCAAAGGTATGGCACCTCCGCGATCTGCACACGTTCAGCTCGGTGACGTCCCATGAACTCTAGATCCAGCTGAGTGTCAAGGGAAAGTTTCGCCAGCACGACGGCGTGATGATGGTGATGATGAAGCTACCGGAACAGGGCTTTGCATAAGCACCACTACGATATGACCGAGGTGGATTATGGTGGAGGAGGGCACCGCACACGGCTAAAACAATTGTCAACTTCTGTGTGTATGGGGTGCCCCCCTCCCCGTATATAAAGGGTGGAAGAGGGGGGAGGGCCGGCCCTCTATGGCGCGCCCTGGAGGAGTCCTACTCCCACCGGGAGTAGGATTCCCCCCCTTCCCTAGTTGGACTAGGAGAGGAAGGAAGGAGGAGGAAGGAGGAAGGAAAGGGGGGCCGGCCCCCACCCAATTCGAATTGGGCTTGGGGGCGCCACCTCCTAGGCTCCCTTCTCCTCTCTACCAATATGGCCCAATAAGGCCCATATAATTCCCGGTGGGTTCTGGTAACCTCCCGGTACTCAGGTATATTCCCGATTTCACCTGGAACCATTACAATGTCCAAACATAGGCTTCCAATATATCAATCTTTATGTCTCGACCATTTAGAGACTCCTCATTATGCCCGTGATCACATCCTGGACTCCGAACTACCTTCGGTACATCAAAATACATAAACTCATTGTCGGTGTCAAAACGGGCGGATCTCGGGTAGGGGGTCCCGAACTGTGCGTCTAGGATGGATGGTAACAGGAGGCAAGGGACACGAAGTTTTACCCAGGTTCGGGCCCTCTCGATGGAGGTAAAACCCTACGTCCTTCTAGATTAATATTGATGATATGGGTAGTACAAGAGTAGATCTACCATGAGATCATAGAGGCTAAACCCTAGAAGCTAGCCTATGGTATGATTGTCGTTGTGTATGTTGTCCTACGGACTAAAACCCTCCGGTTTATATAGACACCGGAGAGGGTTAGGGTTACACAAAGTCGGTTACAATGGTAGGAGATCTGAATATCCGTATCGCCAACCTTGCCTTCCACGCCAAGGAAAGTCCCTTCCGGACACGGGACAAAGTCTTCAATCTTGTATCTTCATAGTCCAGGAGTCCGGCTGAAGGTATAGTCCGGCTATCCGAACACCCCCTAATCCAGGACTCCCTCAGTAGCCCCCGATCCAGGCTTCAATGATGATGAGTCCGGCGCGCAGATTGTCTTCGGCATTGCAAGGTGGGTTCTCCCCCAAATTCCGTGCACCTATTGAATAAAATCCGGTTTTCTGTAGATGTTGCGCTCCTTGGCTTCTACGCCCAATAATGGCCGCTTCCCACGTGTCAAAGGAATATGAGAAGTTTGAGTGCTTTTACATTCACACCCCTAGCCGCGTAAATGAGCTGCCCTATTTAAGGGGACGAGGATTTAGATCCAAACCACATCTTCCCCCTTTCGCGAGTGTTCATCAGAGCGCATCCGACAAAGGTACATTCCACCATGGCCAGTCATCACAACTCCTCCCCTCGCCCTTCCAGCCCTCAGCCCGGGTACTGGGAGAGATGCTCCGTCCCGCATAGCGAGCTGGTGAAGCTCCAGACCAAGGGATTCCTCCCCCCGGCCAACATGATCCCGGTTCGAGCCGATCTCGCCACCTATAACGGCGGGAAGCAAGTGGAAAGTGCCCCCAATCCCTCCAAAGGAGAGCGGGTGTGCCTCGTCCCTTATTTAATAAGGGAGCTCGGGTTTCAATCCATCCATTTCTCCGGGGGCTGCTGGAGTTCTACGGCCTCCAGCTACATAATCTTACGCCAGCCTCCGTATTGCATATCGCGGGCTACGTAGCCCTCTGTGACCTGTTTTTGGGCGTCGAGGCTCATTTCGGGCTATGGAAAAGGTTATTCTGCCTTGTGCCCCGCTCTAAGGAGGGGTCAATGTATCAAGTGGGCGGAGCCGAAGTGTGGCGCATCGCCGGGACCAGATATCTGTCCGGAACCCCAAAGAAGGCGTCCGAAGACTGGCCCTCAGAATGGTTCTATATAGAAGACATCCCGCTGCCGGATCATGTCCGGATCGGCCTCCCTGAATTTGACAGTACTCCCTTAAAGAAGCGCCTAAGCTGGCGTCCACGGAGCCCTCAGAGGGAAAGTGACAGGGACATCATTTACCTGATGGGCCGAATAAGATTGTTGGCCCATTCCGGACTAACCATGATCGGAGTTATGGCCGAATGCATCATGCGGGGGGTGCAGCCGCTTCAGTATAGAAGCCACCCCATGTGGGATTTCAACAGGGAGGACGACGCCACCCGCTATGGCCGTAAGGGGCCGGATTCAGTTGCCGCTATACTAAAGATCTTGTCCACTTTGTATAAGGAAGAAGAGGAGGAATTTCTCCGCGTCAACCCACAAGGTGGATTCTCTATGGACAATCCCCCAAGCTGGGTAAGTGGTCGCATTTACTTGCTCATCCGTTTTGTTTTCCCATTGTTAAATATTTAGTCTGACAACTTCAACGCAGGAACTGCGCCGGGCTGTTAAGGAAATAAGCAGCCCTCCTCCACAACCCGAGGACCCAGGACGGTCCCTCGACCCGGCCTCTCAAGAGGATCCGGACATATCTGTGGAGCTAATTGATGGAGTGTTCCATCAATTGAGCATGGACAATGCCTTGGTGGCCATTACGGCTGATTACCCAGGGCTAATTCTGGCCTCCCAGGTAACTGAGATCGAAGTCCCAGTATCCCGAATAGGTGTCCGTCCTCTCGTGTTTTCAGTTTCCTGATTACAACCGAACTTTGCGGGGGAGGTTTTTGAGCGGAAGGGCGAACCTGCGGCGACAAGCCAACGAGGGGCCATAGGGCCCCATGGGCAGAAAAGAAGTGTAGTCCGGACCGAGGCATCAGCGCAAAGGTATGGCGCGCCCCTCTATCCCAGGTGTTATACCTTCGAGGCACATTTGACACTCGTGCTCTCTTTAGGACAAACATACCTCGCTGGACTATATCCGGAGAGGCTGCCAATCGCACCTCCACCAGCCAGGCTCCAAAGCCTGGTCCGGGGGCGGAGGCGAACACAAGGCGCATGCCAGACGCTCCTTCGACGGAGGATGCAGACGGGTTGTCTGCCACCAATTCTGAGGTGGAGAGTGCCATGAACCACCGGCGCCGCCGGACAATTCTTCGCGATGCTTGCTTCTCCCAAGGGGCGTTAGATGCCTTCAATTCGGGAGATGCGTACCTCCGTGCCGCTCAAAATGGTCTATCCAGAGCCACGGAGCAATATGTAAAAGACATACGGGTAAGAAAATTTTGCTAATTATATATAGACCAGTAGCCCCCGAGACTTGAAACAGTTAGAATAACTGATTTAAGGATCATTTGTTATGCAGGTTCTTACAGAAAAGAATTCCCTACTATCCAAGGAGCTGGAAGAGTGCAAAGCCCAACTTGAGGCCGCACTGGCCGCAGCAGGGGGGCCCAAGGAGACCCCCTCTGGTAATATACACATTGAAAGATAAGTATTTTGCGAAGCACGGCATGGGTGCGAATTTGATAAATAAAATTGCAGATGGCGCCGGATTGAATCCGGAAAGGCAACACCTCCTACGCCAGCTAAAGGCTGGTGAGAAGGTGCTGACAATGGTGAGGCGGGAGAAGAACGATCTCCAGGATGCCAACACCAAGCTGGGCGTCGAGCTGAAAGATGTTCGTGCCCAGCTGTCAGACTCCATGAAGGAGAATCAGCGGCTTCAGCGTGACATATTTAGTAAGTGCTTGAACGAACCTTTAAAAGAAAGTTCGGCGGGGAAGTCGACTAACATAGCAATGTCTGTAGGTGCGCTAACAGGTCGTCCTGCAGAGGAGATGCCCGGTTCTACAGGTGATCTTCTTCCCGAGCTCTCGCAACTGCTCGATCGAGTTCGGCAGGCGATGCAAGGCGTCGCCCAGGCCCTGTGGCCATCCATCTCCATGCCCGAAGGTCTTGGAGAGCTTGCGGAGAAGCTAAAGGGAGCACGGCGGCGCTTCCGATTGTAGAAGATATCGGCCTGCCATCAAGGTGCTAGGGAGGCCTGGGCCATGGTGAAGACGCGGTACTCAAAGGCTGACCCCAACCACATGGCCGAGGTCGGTCCTATAGGGCCCGATGGGAAGGAGATCCCTGTAAGCTTAGTATACGGCCAAGTAGAGTTGGCCGCAAAGTATTCCCAGCAGGACTGTAAATTAGACAACCTGTTAGATGGTATTGAAGAGGAATACAATCAGTCAAAATGACTATGTAATTTAATTGACATTTATAATGCCTTCTAGCCGGATTGTAGATCATTTGTCATGGCCGACCTTTTCGCTTCAGCCTCGGGACCTGACGGTCCGGAGTGTGTCCGAATTCCCATATGGTTATATAAGAACCGGGGAATGCATGGAGACCAGGCGTCGGGGTCATTAGTGCGTGAACAGACAAGTGCCTCACTAGTTATGTTATATTACATGGTTAGTAAGAAACATCTTCCAGGGAGAATAGTTCGGTTAGGGGTTCCTTTCCCTGGGAGGCATGCCCTAAAGTGCATGTCCATGCTGCGAAAAGAAACGCAGGAAAAACATCTGGAGGCATATAGAAAAATAAAAAAAGATCATCTTTAGTTCACCGACCGAATATTCCCTTAAGAACGCTAGCTTTCGGCTTCACCCAGTCTGAGGTACACGTCCGGCTGACCCGGCAGTAACAATCGCAGAGGTGCTCCCTTTACCACCTAGCCAAACAATCGGGAACGTAGGGGTAAGCACAGGAGCCAGGCAACCCAGCTTGGCCAAAACTTAAGTCATATCGATGCATATAATGGTGAATAAAAGGTACATGCGGAAGCGTAACACATGTGGTGGGCATGAAGCCCGTATAAATAAGCTTCTGTTTAAAGAAGCCCCCAGGTTTAATGAGCACGGATAGCGCGTCACTTTATGAGCCTTTAAAGGCTATAAGAGAGAGAGAGAAGGAGAGAAATGTAAGACAGAAAGTATATAAAAAATGGACAGAGTAAGGAGACGAACACAGGATCCGGCGCTAGGCATAGAATCTTCGGAGACGGGCTGCGTTCCATGGGTTCAGCTCGAGTCGGTTATCCGATGCATTTCGCAGGCGGTACGCTCCACCAGTCAGGACTTGGTCAATTATGAAGGGACCTTCCCACTTGGGCTTGAGTTTGTCCTTTTTCTTGTCCGGCAGTCGTACAACTAATTCGCCAACGTTGTAATTTTTGGCCCGTACTTCTCTGCTTTGGTATCT
Organism: Triticum dicoccoides; assembly: GCF_002162155.2. Classification (NCBI taxonomy): domain Eukaryota; kingdom Viridiplantae; phylum Streptophyta; class Magnoliopsida; order Poales; family Poaceae; genus Triticum; species Triticum dicoccoides. Next base: position 365,277,641 of record NC_041382.1, on the reverse strand, counting down.
TCGAGCCTGCTGTTGATAGAATGCGGAATGGGCTTTTGCCACGTCGCGCTCCTCCTCTAATGCGTCCAAACTGTCCTGCCGATCGAGCTTGGCTTCTCTTTCTTCGTACATGCACACTAGAGGTGAGTCATGAATTATGTCGCAAGGCAAAACTGCCTCTGCGCCGTACACCATAAAGAATGGTGTGTATCCGATGGTGCGATTCGGCGTGGTCCGCAGCCCCCAGAGTACGGAGTCGAGCTCCTCTACCCAGTGCATGTTAGATTCCTTGAGGGACCGCACTAATCTAGTTTTAATGCCGCTCATGATAAGACCATTTGCACGTTCGACTTGGCCGTTGGTTTGTGGGTGATAGACGGAAGCATAATCGAGCTTGATGCCCATGTTTTTGCACCAGAGTTTTACCTCATCGGCCGTAAAGTTCGTGCCATTATCAGTGATGATGCTATGGGGGACGCCATAACGGTGTACAACCCCGGATATAAAGTCTATCACAGGTCCGGATTCGGCCGTCTTGATAGGCTTGGCTTCTATCCATTTAGTGAACTTATCCACCATGACCAGTAAGTATTTGTGCTTGTGGGTTCCGCCTTTAAGGGGTCCAACCATATCAAGCCCCCAGACCGCAAAGGGCCAAGTGATGGGGATAGTTTGGAGGGCGGTGGGTGGCATATGGCTTTGGTTTGCAAAGAGCTGGCAACCGGTGCATCGTTGGACTAAGTCCTGGGCGTCTGCCCGGGCCGTCGGCCAGTAAAAGCCTGTACGGAAAGCCTTGCTCACAAGGGACCGAGCTGCAGCCTGATGACCGCCAAGTCCGGCATGAATTTCCGCCAGGAGGTTCCGCCCTTCCTCTTCGGAGATGCACCTTTGAAGGACTCCGGTAGTGCTTTTCTTATAAAGCTCTCCCTCGTGGACTTTGTAGGCTTTGGATCGTCGCACTATGTAGCGTGCCTTGTTTTGGTCCTCGGGGAGTTCCTGCCTAATAAGGTAGGCGAGGAATGGTTCTGTCCACGGGGCGATGACGGCCATTATTACGTGGGCTGAAGGTGTTATTTCATTGGCGGAGCCGCTGATTGTGTCAGAATGTCCGGTGTCGGGCAGTGCAGTTGTGTCCAGGCTGTTGTTATGCGGCTCCCCTTCCCATACTATGGATGGCTTGAATAGCCTTTCCAAGAAGATGTTGGGGGGGACTACATCGCGTTTTGCGCCGATGCGTGCCAGGACATCTGCCGCCTGATTATTTTCCTGGGCTATGTGGTGAAATTCACGCCCTTCGAATCGAGCTGACATTTTTAGGACGGCGTTGCGGTAAGCCGCCATCTTTGATCCTTGGCGTCAAAGTCTCCATTTATTTGGGATATTGCGAGGTTCGAGTCCCCGCGCACCTCAAGGCGTTGAATGCCCATGGATACTGCCATCCGGAGACCATGTAAAAGGGCCTCATATTCGGCTGCATTGTTGGAGTCTGTGTACATAATCTAGAGTACGTATTGAACTGTGTCTCCTGTGGGGGACGTCAAAACGACGCCAGCTCCAAGTCCAGCCAACATCTTGGAGCCATCGAAATGCATGATCCAATTTGAATATGTGCCGTATTCTTTAGGGAGTTCGGCCTACGTCCATTCTGCGACGAAGTCGGCCAAGACTTGTGACTTGATGGCTCGCCGTGGCTTATAAGTTATGTCGAACGGGAGGAGCTCAATGGCCCATTTTGCAATCCGGCCCGTTGCGTCACGATTATTTATAATATCGTTAAGTGGTACTTCCGAGGCTACTGTGATTGAACACTCTTGAAAGTAGTGTCGTAGCTTCCAGGATGCCATGAATACCACTTACGCAATCTTTTGATAATGCGGGTACCATGATTTGCAGGGAGTGAGGACAGTGGACACATAATAGACCGGCTTTTGAAGGGGGGATTTGTGTCCTTCCATTTCTCGTTCGACGACGAGCACTGCGCTTACAACCTGATGTGTTGCTGCAATGTACAATAGCATTGGTTCGCCAGTGTTTGGCGCGGCCAGGACTGGTTTTGTTGCCAATATGGTTTTTATTTCGTCGAGTCCGGCCGTGGCTGCATCCGTCCATTTGAAGTGTTCGGTGCGCCGAAGGAGGCGGTAAAGGGGTCGGGCCTTTTCTCCCAAGCGGGAGATAAAGCGGCTTAGAGCCGCCACGCATCCGGTTAACTTTTGTATTTGTTTGAGGTCCTTTGGGATATCCAGTTGCGACAGAGCTCGGATCTTGGCTGGATTTGCTTCAATTCCTCTACCGGATACAATGAAGCCCAAGAGCTTTCCGGCTGGAACGCCAAAAACGCATTTTTCCTGGTTGAGCTTGATGTCTTATGTTCGAAGGTTATCGAATGTGAGCCTCAAGTCGTCTACTAGATATTCGACATGTCTTGTTTTGACGACCACATCATCTACATATGCCTCCACTGTTTTGCCGATCTGGTTTGCCAGACATGTCTGAATCAAGCGCTGATATGTTGCGCCGGCGTTTTTGAGCCCGAAGGGCATTGTGTTGAAGTAGAATGGGCCGTATGGTGTGATGACTGCCATTGTGGCTTGGTCTGGTTCTACCATCTTGATTTGATGGTAGCCGGAATATGCGTCCAGGAAACACAACGAATCATGTCCTGCGGTAGCATAGATAATTTGATCGATGCAGGGGAGGGGGAAGGGATCCTTTGGGCAAGCCTTGTTAAGGTCTTTAAAATCAACGCACATGCACCATGATTTGTCCTTCTTTGGTACCATCACCAGGTTTGCTAGCCAGTCCGGATGTTTTATATCTCTAATGAATCCGGCCTCCAATAGCTTTGCTAGCTCCTCTCCCATGGCTTGTCTCTTAGGTTCGGAAAACACTGAAGAGCCTGTTTGACAGGTTTGAATCCTGTTTGGATATTTAAGCTGTGCTTGGCCAGCCTGTGTGGGATTCCTGGCATGTCTGAAGGGTGCCAGGCGAAAATGTCCCAGTTCTCTCGTAGGAACTCTCGCAGTGCGGCGTCTACGTCAGGGTTTAACTGTGCCCCGATGGAAGCAGTTTTATTGGGGTCCGTTGGATGGACTTGGAATTTGACTATTTCGTCCGCCGGTTTAAAGGAGGTGGACTTGGATCTTTTGTCGAGTACCACATCGTCCCTATTCACCGTAGAGCGCAGCGCCATCAGTTCCTCAGCCGCTAGGGATTCGGATAGTGCCTCGAGGGCCAGTGCGGCTGTCTTGTTTTCGGCGTGGAGTGCTATGTCCAGATCACTAGCGAGAGTGATGATCCCATGGGGCTCGGGCATCGTGAGCTTCATGTACCCGTAATGGGGTATTGCTTGGAAGATTGTAAATGCTTCCCGCCCTAGCAGAGCGTGATAACCGCTGCTGAACAGAGCCACATGGAATGTGATTTCTTCGTACCTGTAATTATCCGGTGTGCCGAACACCACATCTAGTGTGATTTTTCCTGTACAGCGTGCTTCCTGACTGGGGATTATTCCTCTAAAGGTTGTGCTGCTTCGCTCGATGCGGTTCCAGTTTATTTCCATTTTTTGAATAGTTTCCTCATAAATGAGGTTCAATCCGCTGCCGCCGTCCATGAGTACCTTGGTAAGACGAAAGCCGTCCACTATTGGACTGAGGACCAATGCGGCTGGTGCTCGGGCTGTTCGTAATTTAGGTTCGTCATTGGTGTTGAAGGTAATGGCCGTGTCACTCCATCGGTTTGTTGCTACTTGGTAGACTTCGGCAAGGCTGCGGAGTGTCCTTTTTCGCATATTATTTGATGCGAAAGTCTCGAAGACTGTTAATATCGTATTGGTGTCTCTGGGGTGGCTTTCTTTGGCCTCCGGAATTAGGAGATTCTCGCCAATTTTGGCCACCTGCCGGAGTATCCAACATGCTCTAAGGCTGTGAGTTGGTGTGGCGTCCTCCGTACTGTGAATTTCACAGGGTCCATTAAGCCATCCTTCCAATACGGTTCCATGCCCTGTAGAGGGTTTTTGCTTTTTAGTGTTTGACCCGGGTGTCTGGCGGTGATGCACCCTTTTATTTCGGACTGGGTTTGCAGTTAGGGCCGGATTGTCCCAAAATTTTATTTCGGTTTTCCGGGCGCTTTCCATCGCACAGTACTTTCGTACTATGGACGCCAAGTCAGCGAAGCGTGTAATATCACGGCGACTTATGGCATTGAGGATTCCCTTGTCCGCGCAATTATTGCAGAAGAATGAAATCGCGTCTTCCTCGCGGCAGTCCTTTATCCTGTTCATAACCAGGAGGAATCTGGCCCAGTAATGATGTACTATTTCTTCGGGCTCTTGCTTAATTTGGGATAGATCGCTAATGTTCGGGTGGGTGGGTGGAATTAAATCTGAAGCCTCACCCCATCTGAGGCTCAAAGGCCGAGGAATTTCCGAACTCGAAAATTTAGGTTCCTGGACGTTGTCCAATGAATCCAGTCCGTCGCCTGACTCTAAGTTTAGGTCTTGAGTGATATCCTCCCCTCCGCGGGTATCCGGCTTGGAGGGGTCGGGAATCCGTACGTAACGAGTCCTCAAGATAGATGAAGGGTCGCCGCACTGTCCCTCTACCACGGCAACATGATGGGTGACTTGGGGGGAGTTAATCTCTCTCAGATCGGGTTTAGGCCCAATCTGGTCGTAATCCGTAGTGACTACCAGAGCGGCGAAGCGATCCAAGAGCTTGTTTATGGAAGAGAGCTCCATTGGATCTAACTGCTCAGCGAGTTCTGAGCTGACATGAAGATTGTTTTCGATGGCCCGAGAGGTCATCGTCTGCGCAGAAGCCGAACGGGCGGTCATAAGAAAACCACCTAGCCGGAGGGTTTGGCCGACAGCCAAAGCTCCCTTAGCAACGGTGCCGTCTTTAAAGATGGGGCGAGGCATCCTTCCTGATGGCGACAACACAGAGGAACTCTTAATGAAAGCACCAATGTCGGTGTCAAAACCGGCGGATCTCGGGTAGGGGGTCCCGAACTGTGCGTCTAGGCCGGATGGTAACAGGAGGCAAGGGACACGAAGTTTTACCCAGGTTCAGGCCCTCTCGATGGAGGTAAAACCCTACGTCCTGCTAGATTAATATTGATGACATGGGTAGTACAAGAGTAGATCTACCACGAGATCAGAGAGGCTAAACCCTAGAAGCTAGCCTATGGTATGATTGTTGTTGTGTATGTTGTCCTACGGACTAAAACCCTCTGGTTTATATAGACACCGGAGAGGGTTAGGGTTACACAAAGTCGGTTACAATGGTAGGAGATCTGAATATCCGTATCGCCAAGCTTGCCTTCCACGCCAAGGAAAGTCCCTTCCGGACACGGGATGAAGTCTTCAATCTTGTATCTTCATAGTCCAGGAGTCCGGCTGAAGGTATAGTCCGGCTATTCGAACACCCCCTAATCCAGGACTCCCTCACTCATCATACCGATCATCATCGAAAGATAAGTGTGCGGACCCAACGGGTTCAAGAACTATGCAGACATGACCAAGACTCATCTCCAGTCAATAATGAATAGCGGAACCTGGATGCTCATATTCGTTCCTACATATTCTACGAAGATCTTTATTGGTCGGTGGAAAGTTGCATGGCAATATATCTCGGAATGGTTATGGAATGCCATGATAGGTAGGTATGGTGGCTATTTTGAGGAAGGCATATGGTGGGTTTATGGTACCGACGAAAGTTGCGCGGTACTAGAGAGGCTAGCAATGGTGGAAGGTTGAGAGTGCGTATAATCCATGGAGTCAACATTAGTCATAAAGAACTCACATACTTATTGCAAAGATCTATTAGTTATCGAAACAAAGTACTACGCGCATGCTCCTAGGGGGATAGATTGGTAGGAAAAGATCATCGCTCGTCCCCGACCGCCACTCATAAGGAAGGCAATCAATAAATAAATCATGCTCCGACTTCATCACATAACGGTTCACCATACGTGCATGCTACGGGAATCACAAACTTCAACACAAGTATTTCTCAAATTCACAACTACTCAACTAGCATGACTCTAATATTACCATCCTCATATCTCAAAACAATAATCAAGTATCAAACTTCTCTTAGTATTCAACACACTCATAAGAGAATTTTATTATTCTTGAATACCTAGCATATTAGGATTTTAAGCAAATTACCATGCTATTTAAGACTCTCAAAATAATCTAAGTGAAGCATGAGAGTTCATCTATTTCTTCAAAATAAAACTACCACCATGCTCTAAAAGATATAAGTGAAGCACTAGAGCAAATGAAAACTACTCCGAAAGATATAAGTGAAGATCAATGAGTAGTCGAATAATTATGCAACTATGTGAAGACTCTCTAACATTTAATAATTTCAGATCTTGGTATTTTATTCAAACAGCAAGAAAAACTAAATAAAATAACATGACTCTCCAAGCAAAACACATATCATGTGGCGAATAAAAATATAGCTCCAAGTAAAGTTACCGATGAACGAAGACGAAAGAGGGGATGCCTTCCGGGGCATCCCCAAGCTTAGGCTCTTGGTTGTCCTTGAATATTACCTTGTTTTTACTTGGTAATCCCCAAGCTTAGGCTCTTTCCACTACTTATTCCATAGTCCATCGAATCCTTACCCAAAACTTGAAAACTTCACAACACAAAACTTAACAGAAAACTCGTAAGCTCCGTTAGTATAAGAAAATAAATCACCACTTAGGTACTGTTGTGAACTCATTCTAAATTCATATTGGCGTAATATCTACTGTATTCCAACTTATCTATGGTTCATACCCTCCGATACTACTCATAGATTCATCAAAATAAGCAAACAACACATCGAAAACAGAATCTGTCAAAAACAGAACAGTCTGTAGTAATCTGGATCAAACGTATACTTCTGGAACTCATAAAATTCTAAAATAAATTGCTGGACCTGAGGAATTTATATATTAATCATCTGCAAAAATAATTAACTAAATATCACTCTCCAAATAAAAATGGAAACAATTCTCGTGAGCGCTAAAGTTTCTGTTTTTTACAGCATGATCAACAAGACTTTCCCAAAGTCTTCCCAAAGGTTCTACTTGGCACAAACACTAATTAAAAGCATAAAACCACATATAAGCAGAGGCTAGATGAATTATTTATTACTACACAGGAGCAAAAAGCAAGGAACAAAAATAATATTGGGTTGCCTCCCAACAAGCGCTATCATTTTAACGCCCCTAGCTAGGCATGATGATTTCAATGATGCTCACATAAAGGTAAGAATTGTAACATAAAGAAAGCATCATGAAGAATATGACTAGCACATTTAAGTCTAACATACTTCCTATGCATAGGGATTTTTTGAGCAAACAACTTGTGGGATCAAGAATCAACTTGCATAGGAAGGTAAAACAAGCATAACTTCAAAACTTTAAGCACATAGAGAGGAAACTTGATATTATTGCAATTCCTACAAGCATATATTCCTCCCTCATAATAATTTTTAGTAGCACCATGAATGAATTCAACAGTATAACCAGCACCTAAAGCATTCTTTTCATGATCTACAAGCATAGAATTATTATTACTCTCCACATAAGCAAATTTCTTCTCATGAATAGTAGTGGGAGCAAACTCAACTAAATAACTATCATGTGATTGAAAATTAAGATCAAGATGACAAGTTTCATGGTAATCATTATTCTTTAAAGCATACGTGTCATCACAATAATCATCATAGATAGGAGGCATACTTTCACCATAATAAATTTGCTCATCAAAACTTGGGGGACAAAAAATATCATCTTCATCAAACATAGCTTCCCCAAGCTTGTGGCTTTGCATATCATTAGCATCATGGATATTCAAGGAATTCATACTAACAACATTGCAATCATGCTCATCATTCAAATATTTAGTGCCAAACATTTTATAGATTTCTTCTTCTAGCACTTGAGCACAATTTTCCTTTCCATCATACTCACGAAAGATATTAAAAAGACGAAGCGTATGAGACAAACTCAATTCCGTTTTTTTTATAATTTTCTTTTATAAACTAAACTAGTGATAAAACAAGAAACTAAAAGACTCGATTGCAAGATCGAAAGATATACCTTCAAGCAGTCACCTCCCCGGCAACGGTGCCAGAAAAGATCTTGATGTCTACTACACAACCTTCTTCTTGTAGACGTTGTTGGGCCTCCAAGTGCAGAGGTTTGTAGGACAGTAGCAAATTTCCCTCAAGTGGATGACCTAAGGTTTATCAATCCATAGGAGGCATAGGATGAAGATGGTCCCACTCAAGCAACCCTACAACCAAATAACAAAGAGTCTCTTGTGTCCCCAACACTCCAATGCAATGGTAAATTGTATAGGTGCACTAGTTCGGCAAAGAGATGGTGATACAAGTGGTATATGGATAGTAGATAATAGTTTTTGTAATCTGAAAAAATAAAAACAGCAAGGTAACTAATGATAAAAGTGAGCGTAAACGGTATTGCAATGCGTTGAAACAAGGCCTAGGGTTCATACTTTCGCTAGTGCAAGTTCCCTCAACAATGATAACATAATTGGATCACATAACCATCCCTCAACATGCAACAAAGAGTCACTCCAAAGTCACTAATAGTGGAGAACGAATGAAGAGATTATGGTAGGGTACGAAACCACCTCAAAGTTATTCTTTCCAATCAATCCGTTGGGCTATTCCTATAAGTGTCACAAACAGCCCTAGAGTTCATACTAGAATAATACCTTAAGACACAAATCAACCAAAAACCTAATGTCACCTAGATACTCCAATGTCACCTCAAGTATCCGTGGGTATGATTATATGATATGCATCACACAATATCAGATTCATCTATTCAACCAACACAAAGGACCTCAAAGAGTGCCCCAAAGTTTCTATCGGAGAATCACGACGAAAACATGTGCCAACCCCTATGCATAGGTTCATGGGCGGAACCTGCAAGTTGATCACCAAAACATAAATCAAGTGAATCACGTGATATCCCATTGTCACCACAGATACGCACGGCAAGACATACATCAAGTGTTCTCAAATCTTTAAAGACTCAATCCGATAAGATAACTTCAAAGGGGAAACTCAATCCATTACAAGAGAGTAGAGGGGGGAGAAAACATCATAGGATCCACCTATAGCAAAGCTCGCGATACATCAAGATTGTATCACCTCAAGAACACGAGAGAGAGAGAGATCAAACACATAGCTACTGGTACATACCCTCAGCCCGGAGGGAGAACTACTCCCTCCTCGTCATGGAGAGCACCTGGATGATGAAGATGGCCACCGGAGAGGGATTGCCCCCTCCGGCAGGGTGCCAGAACGGGTCTAGATTGGCTTTCGGTGGCTACGGAGGCTTCTGGCGGCGGAACTCCCGATCTATTGTGCTCCCGGATGTTTTTAGGGTATATGGAGATTTATAGGTGGAAGAAGTATGTCAGGGGAGCCACGAGGGGCCCACGAGGGTGGAGGGCGCGCCCTAGGGGGGTGGGTGTGCCCCCCTACCTCGTGGCCTCCTCGAAGCTTCCTTGACGTAGACTCCAAGTCTCCCGGGTTGCTTTCCTTCCAAAAATGAGTTCCGTGAAGTTTCAGGTCAATTGGACTCCATTTGATTTTCCTTTTCTGCGATATTCTAAAACAAGGAAAAAACAGAAACTGGCACTGGGCTCTGGGTTAATAGGTTAGTCCCAAAAATGATATAAAAGTGTATAATAAAGCCCATAAACATCCAAAACAGTAGATAATATAGCATGGATAAATCAAAATTTATAGATACGTTGGAGACGTATCAGCGCAGGATACATAGAACAAGTCGAGACATAGTGAGTCGAGCTGGTTCATTGGCTGTGGATGAACAGTTCTCGGTGGGGGTTGGATGAACAGAAACCCATGGTAGTAGGCCGTTGCCACTGGATGAACAGGACCACGAGGAGGCCGCCACACCCCAGCCGATTGGGGGTGGATGAACAGGAGCCTATGGAGGCTCTATGAACAGCAGCCGATGGAGGCTGGATGAACAGTAGCCATGGATGAATAGTAGCCCATGGAGGCTGGAGGAGGTCGGCGGTGGATGAACAATAGCCCGTGGAGGCTGGAGCGAGGCAGTAGACGATGGATGAACAGGGCCCCGTTTCGACTGTAGGCGCTCCAACACAAGTCTGTTTCCTCCGTTTTGCGGTACGCCACACCCCTCCCGATGAACAGGACCCCATTTCGACTGTAGGCACTCCAACACAAGTCCGTTTCATCCATTTTGCAGTACGTGAGACCCTTCCCGATGAACAGGACCCTATTTCGACCATACGCGGTCGAACAGAAGGCCCATTTCCTCTATTCTGCGGTACGCCATACCTCGTTTAGGTTGTTCCGTCCAAGCCAGTTGACTCCAAATGAACACGACGCCATTGCTACCGTCCGCTGCCTCTCCATTTACACGAGCCCTGGCCGTACGTATGCACGAGTAGGCGTTCGAGACCCCGCCCTTATATACGTACGTGGTCGTATGTTTTGGCATCTGGTTGTACGTATGTGTACACAGTTTAAAAGGGACTGCCTGAACTGCTATGTCGGGGGCATGCCGTGTCTTCCTCCGCCGCCAACTCGATGTCGTCTACTACTACACGTGTCGCTGCTTGATTGGCCACGGTTCATCATTGTAGAGAGACCGATCAACCAGTATGTACGTAAACGTTCGTGATAACACTATGTATGCTTCGACCGGGTGGGTCCCAGCTGTCAGGGAGGATAACGATGCACTTCCTTGCATGCGAAGATATAGCTGGTGGGTCCCGGCTGTTAGGGGGAGGAATCATTTTTATTTTGCGAGTACTAAGGAGGCACTTCAAGTCTCTGGGCAAGGTTTGTTGATGGTGAACAAAGCACGTTGGCCGACCTAGTTGGAGGTGCCTGCTTCACTGCTTTCCCCTTCTCACCATTTACACCTAGAACCAACACAATTTTCTTTTCTGAGGAAGCTTGGTCGATCTCCTATGAATTTGTGTGTGATGAAATGAAAAGAATGCTACCTCTGAACAGTCAGGAGCCCATGATCATTGTGGAGAATAGGCAGATAGAGAACTTTGCACTCCCAGATGCACAGCCTGAGTGATGTAGGGTCGGAACCCTATGGGCCGATCTTTCATGAAAGGAGAGGATCCCGTGATGAACACCAAGAACACGAGGAGGGAAATGAGTGGAAAATCATAAGGGGAACACAAGAGAACACCCAAACCAACAAGAATGGTCACACAAGTGCTAGATCCAAGAACATAAAGGGAGATACAAGATCCAAAGTCAACAACGGACGATACAAGAGGTAACGGTCTTCTCTGTGAGAAGATCTTGATGGGGCTGCCCAAGAGGGGGTCTTGATGATCTTCTCCGCAAGGAGGTCTTAAATCCAAAGGGATCTTCTCTGTAGAGGCCGCGGTCTCTCTCGTGGAGTAGATCCGATGTGGATGAGCAATGCTCTATCTCTAAAATGAGCTAAACCAATGCTTACCCTCAAATGGAGGAGGTGCAGGAGTATATATAGTCTAGAGCCATGAAGGGGTAAGTGGGAGAGGGATACAAGGCCAAAGGCCCGACTGCGCACAGGAAGGTACCGGTCGTCCGGTGGCTCAGGAGGGACCGGTCATCCGCTAGTCGATGGACGTCTGCTCGCTGGGCGGTGTTGTAGCTGGCGTTGGCTGTGCTTCAGGCGCCGGTCGTCCAGTGGAGGCCAGACGTTCGCTCATTTGGCTTGGGTGCGGGATCGCCAGTCGTCCGGTCCGGGCCGGTCGTCTGGTGGGTCTTCAGGCGTCGGACGCCCGGTCCTGACTGGTCATCCGGTGGTGGAGCTTCTTCCGCCGCTCTTCTTCTTGTTCCTCGAGCTTGGTGTCATCGCCTTCTTGTCCATGGGCTTCCTCTTGGTTCCTGGTCATGCATAGCACACATGTTTGAGGTAGTATCCATGTCTCACATGTGGAAAGTGACGATTCGGAGAGGAGCGAGTTCACCTTGTGTCCAACGGCATATACTTGAGGTCTCGTCTTATGTATCCTTGGGGCTTGGAGAGTAGTCGGAGACTCGGAGTGTACATGGTGTAGTGGTTTTGTCACTGTAGATGTCCTCGTGACAGGACTTAGTCGTGGAGCCATCGCAACGGGATAGCTTGAAGGGGTTAAAGCGGACAAGGGACGGGAGGAATTATACTGGTTAGGCCCCTTATGGTGAAAGTAAAAGCCTACTCCAGTTGTGATGGAATTGCTAGGGTTTTGATGACCAGGGAGCAAATCTGCTTTTCCTGGCTCTCGAGTTATTGTTTGTTGTCCCTAAACCACCGCTGGGTCGTCCCTTTGTATACACAGGTTAACGCCCGGCAGTTTACAGAATCCCGAGGCCAGCTCATACACATGCCCGGCTCGATTCTACTTTTCCTTGCCTTACAACATAAGTTACATAGCATATGGCGGTTTACGTCTACGTGCCCTAATCCGCCTTCGGGCCCTGGGCCTTCATGTTAGATCTCCTCTGTAATGCGCCATACTTATTGCCTTCATGGGCTTCAAACATGACTAACTCATTGTGGGCATAACCCGGCCCCTCACGGCCAGTTTATATTTAGTAGTAATATTCCCAACATTAGGCCCCAGATTGATTTGAACTTATTCATGTCAATCTTCCACACTTAGAGAATTCCTCTTTTAGCACCTTCACATAAATTTTGTAAATCGCCATGATGTCATCCTCCCAGATTGTAATAAACCGCCATGACTTCACCTGTTCATTAAAACCAAAGATACCCTTCATTAATGATCCTCCAACAATTGAGGCGACAACTTTGTTGCATATCCATTTTTTGGGCTCCTCGATTCCCGCGTCTGCCGCTTATCTCTTTGTCTTATAAATAGGGCCAAGGGCCCCTTTCCTTTCCTCCCGTTGCCTTTTCGTCTCTCTTCTACCTCGCGTCGCCTCAGCACTCAAGCGCCGCCGCCGTTGTCGACCTTCACTTCTGCCTCAACTTTGGCCGCTGCATCACCTTGACCGTACCAGAACCCCGTAGCGCCTCTCCGCTGTTTCACAGCTTCAGTAAGTTGTTCTTCCTTTCCTCTGTAGATTTGCTAGGTTTCGCACGAGTTCATAGAAACTTCATGGTGTTCTTCCCTTGTTCTTCATTAGATCCTATGTAATGTAATCCAAACTTGATGTACTTCCATGTGGTAGTAATGATAGCCCTTATTTTGTCATCAATCCATGTTCTTTGTGCGTGAAAATCTGATCTGGAACTTCAGAAACTGCTCAACCACCAATTTTTAAGTCTAAATATTTTCCTTTTCCTAACATGTAGTAGATCCAAAATTCCAATGTGAAACTGTGAAACTTGTTTTTCCTCACTTAGTCATCCTTTTTGCTTCAGATCTACACTTCCATTGTCTGCGTAGGCGGTTTATCCTTCAGAAAATAATCTGCCATATACCATTAGTCCCCTTGTAAACCGCCAACCGCTTTATCATTTATAATAGCATTGACTTCCGGTTTGAACAATTTTGCATGCTTGAATACCTTTCCCTTAACCTGCTAGGCTTTATGCTTGCCAACCATGAGTCTTAAACCGGCATCAATCTTTTTCCAGCTTTTTGTTCGAAATGGCCAAACAATTTTATGCTTGTAACTGGGTCCCTTCCCGATTTACTGAAGAGCAGCTAGATGGATGCGTCAGAACTGGTGCTTTACCAAAATGAAGCGAAATCCACTGGCGCATTCCCGGTCCAGAAAATCCTCCTACCCCCAAGGACGGCGAGGTAGTGGTATTTGTTGATCACATGAGCCGTGGTTTTAAACCGCCCGGATCGAAGTTTTTTCATGATGTGCTTGCCAGCTTCTAGATCCACCCTCAAGATATTGGACCCTACTTTGTGTCCAATATTTGTGACTTTCAAGTGTTTTGTGAGGCCTATCTGCAAGAAGAGCCAACCGTTGAATTGTTCAGGGATTTTTTCTATTTGAACCATCGTACTGAATTTGTAGACGGGCCCAACACTGAACTTGCCGGCGTCTCCATTCAGAAAAGGAAGGACGTCAGCTTCCCTCACGCCAAACTTCATAGCCATCCTAAGGATTGCAACCAGACTTGGTTCTACTGTAAGGATACTTCCCCTGAAGATGAGAATCCTATGCCGAGTTATCGTGCTCACAGGCTTACCAACACACACCCATTTCCGCAACGTCTGACTACCAAGGAATGGGCCATATATGCACCACAACTCGCCAAGCTCAGAGCTTTCATAGCTAACGGTTTGACAGGAGTTGACTTTGTTCGTTGCTGGATATCTTGGAGTATTTTACCGTTAAACCGTCACCTCGGTTTAATGTGTGAGTACACAGGGGACTCAAAAGATCCTCAACAACATATTGATATTCAGCTAACAGAGGCTGAAGTTACTGAGTTTGTTAAGAAAATACTGAATGAATCGTAGGCTGTCTGCAGCAAGACCGGGTTAAGTCCCTTCTATACCTTGAATAAACTGCCAACTGTAAGAATTTCCTCACTCCTACTTATACTTGATATTCTTAACTGTGTAATCTTTTATATCCTCTGTCAATCTTTTAACAGGGTGACGACCCATTTTGGAAGAACAAACCTCAAGATAAACCGGCCAAGACCCCTCGAACTAAGACAAAGGTTGTCAAGAGATCTGCCAAGAAGAAGGCAGTTCAATCCACCGGGTTGAACCTCGATGATGATCTTCATAATCCGGCCTCAGAGGTAGAACTTAACTCTCTTGGTTCGTTTTTCATACACCTCATTGACAATGATTATTATCAGGATGGCGCTGAAGGCATCCGAGCCGATGACGCACATGTAATTATCCTTTCCTCCAGTTCAGACCCTCTGCCAACACAAAAAATTCGTCAAGCAGTCCGGAAAGTAAGATTTTCTCACCCCTAGCTCACTTGGACCCACACTTTCTTCTGAAGAAGCAGCAACACGAAGCTCTCCGCACAACCCGGCACAGCGGCCAAGTAGTCATTTCAGTCGGTTTACCGAACACTCCGGTTCAGAAACGTCGATCTGAGGTCTCACATACTTCCGATACTTCTTATCCCAAGGCGGGTTATTTCCGACAACCTCTTAATCCATCCGATTCAAATTATCAGGGAACGCCTCATTCATGATCTGGCGAGTCAACAGCCACGCAGTTCCCTCCTCTTAAAACTATTCCTGGGTAATCACTTTAAACTTAATCCTTTGACGCTTTATATTTGTGTGTTATATTGACCTTTACATCTTTTTCTTTCAGAGCCAAGGCCAGACCCAGCAAGAAAGGTCGGGTAGATAAACCGTCTCATGACCATGTGGTTATTGAACCGGAAAGAACTCCAGAACTGGAAGGAACAAATGCTGACGCCATGTTTGATGATCCGCCACCTCAAGATCATGACTTTGTTGTTGAACAAGTAGAAGTTGATGCAACAGGCCATGCTGATAAACCGACAAGCCCGGTCCGCACTGATGATAAACCGTCCAGTCCGGCTAAGGCAACTAATAAATCGTCAACTCCAGTCAAGGCTGCTGGTGACAAGGAAGATGACATTATGATTACTGGTGTTGGCCACACCACCCCTGGCAATCCTGTTGCGTTATCAAAGCATAGTGTCAAGGAAGAGCTTTCTGCTATGGGCAAAGGCAAGTGGAGCACGGACTTGTCCAGCTACGCTCATCTCAACACCCAAGAACTTCATTCTGGTTTTTTAAACCGTCTGCACACAAATTGTGACTACGAAGCCGGTTTAGTGAATCTGATGAAGGAGCGTTATGAGGTAACTACTAAACTTTTCTCTCTTATGTCCAATTTCAAGTACCAACTCCAGTAGCCCCCAAGGGCCGATTTATGATGCCAATCTAAACCGGGACTTTGCAATATCTCAACTTTGCATGCTTAGCATCCAAGGGTCAGTTGATCTCTTTAAGATGAACCGGTACTTTAGAATTGTAATCTTTAAACTTTTGCCTGTGTGGTCCCCAAGGGCCGGTTTATCTTTTCAAGCTAAACCAGGACTTTAACCAATATTACTTTGAGCAAACGTACATTATCCCCCAAGTGTCAAGAATAATACTTGTATTGTGCTTGGGACTTGTTAAACTTTTTCTGATAATCAAGCAAATAGGCATTAGCTCCCAAGTGCCAAGTGTATAACTTGTTATGTGCTTGGTACTTCCAATATTCACTGCCACCTCATAATATGTCTTTCTCTTATAGGCTGAGCTGAGCAAAAAGGAAGCCCAAACCACTGACCTTCAAGAAAATATCAAATCCCAGCAAGCAGAAACCTCCAAAGCCAAAGAGGAACTCACTAGTGCCTTAGCAGCCATGGAGAAACTGAAGGAAACTTTGAAGAAGGAACATGCGGACTGGGGCATAGAGAGAACCGCACTCCAAAAGAGAGCTGAGGACGTAGAAGCAGCCCTTAAACCGGTGGTCGAAGAGCTGACCGGCTAAAAGCGGCAGATAAATGCCATGACCTCTGCTGTGTTTGGTAAGTATCCTCATCTGAAGTTTTTTCAATATACATTATCTCATCAGTTACCGGTTTACTGATGCTTGCAATGACACAGGAACTCGCATTACCCATCTAGGCTCTGACATGCGGATGAAGCTGAAGGATGCCTATACTTTGATAGAGCAGTTATTTTCCGAAGCCCAATGGGCCATCTGCACTGCTGCTCACAACAAACCACCTCCAACTTTGATAAAGGGAACCATTGAAAAACTGACAATGTTGCCTGCCCGGTTGGATGAGCTAAAAAGATCAGCTGCAAGGTCAAGTGCGCTGGCTGCCCTAATCCGGGCTAAGGCATGGACAGATCTTGAACCGTTGGATATAGGCAGCGGCTACCCTGGCGTAAAGGAGGACGGTTCAGAGTTTAACAACGACGATCTTCGAAGGTTGACAAGGGAAATGTACCCCTTAGCGAGCTAATTGGCTGAGGAAACAGATCTCTCTCACTATCAGCCAGTTTATGATTCTGATCATAAAAGATATCCTGCGCCAACACATGATGTAGAGGACCTTACTCCGCCAATTCGTAAGCACACCTATGCCCCTGATGTTGACCCCTCCAACCTTATAAGTGATGAAGCTGTGTTCCAAGCCTTAATTGGAATCAATTGGGCAACCATTGACTTCCAGCCACTGGGTAGAGAGGAGGAGGGGATGCACCAGCACAAGACGACCCACAGCCTTCAAGTCAGCCTGGTGATGAGGCGTGATCTGGATGCCGGTTTAGCCTTCTACATACTGCCACAGTTGCTGAAAACAATTATTCTTTGTGGGCATTAAAGCGCCTTGTAATAGGCTAGCTCAAAATACTTGGTCTGCTATGCCATCGCGCATATTTATGTTGCCTGACACTGTTAATCCATCCTGCTTCAGAATATATTATGTGCATAATCTGTAGCAGTGTTATGCATACTGTTCCTGCATACAAGAAGTTTGAAAGTGTCCTAGCGGTTTACCGCTGGATGGGTCATGACGCCCAAATATATAGCTGGTTTATAACCAAGGCTGTACTTTGAAAATAATGAAAGATAAAAGAGATGGTACCTGTGATATTGAATCACTCTGTTGGTTGACCAACTTTTGTATATTTAGGGCTATAACCCCAATCTTGGGTATTGATAACACCTTCCATGTGTTGCCGGTTTATGATAAAACCGTACCGGGTTATAATAAACACCGGTGTATCCATATATAATGCTGGTGACTTGTAGTCGAAACCAGACCGGGTCAATAAACGCCGGATTATAACTAATCATGTACTTACAACTTATTGTTGAAAGCCAACCCGGGTCCATAAACGCCGGTTTATCATAATATATTATAAATCTCACCAAAGGAGAAAAACCTTGGCAAATAAAAACATAAACAGAATATGCAAGGCTTTTCATGGGCAGCCAGGCCATAAATCGAGGCTTTTCATGGGCTGCCAGGCCACTGAGTTAAACCATTTTTCGAAGCCTTTTAAGATGGAACTCACATTAACCAATCGTCGTTTTAACTTTGACAAGTTCAGGGTCTATGAAATTGACTTATCAAACGTTCGGCGGATCATACCAGGATTACCTGGACGGAGTGGCTTACTTAAAAAGGCAGGATAACCCGGGGTTTTAGGTGAATACACCTGGCTTCCAAGCCTGGCTTGATAGCCTATTGCAAGGGTGTAAGCTCTTTGTTATTTGAGAAGCAAAGAGCCCCCAAGCAACATTTGAGCTATGCTCGGTGGATGCCTATGTTTGAGTTGTGCTCTTGCAACACTCTCTTTGGCCCCACATGATTTCCTTTTGGCCTTATGCCGATCAAGAGGTGTAGCTATGGTTCAAATACAACCAAGCCCCCAAGTGATTTCCCTAATGGCCTTATGAAAATCAAGAGGTGTAGCTATGGTTCGAATACGACCAAGCCCCAAGTGATTACCTTTGATATATGTGCCCTTATAAGCCGGATCAATGGGAAATAGAACTCCGCTTTATAAACAGAAGCCCCCATGTAACCACACATGATGTGATAAAAACAACAGAGACCCCGCTTTAGCTGAGGCTCAAGTTTATTATATTGATCATAATATATACATTGTCATAAATATGTACATAAGAAGAGCCTGTGGCTCAAGTATAGTAAGGCCGAAGATTAGCTATATCCCACTGCCGTTGGGTCTCCTCCTCCAATTTACGTGAGTCTTTGTGCTCTCGAACATCGGTAAGGTAGTATGATCCATTGTGCAGATTCTTGCTAACCACAAAAGGTCCTTCCCAAGGCGGGGGCAACTTGTGCATATCAGTCTGATCCTAGATGAGCCGGAGAACCAGATCGCCTTCTTGAAAAGTTCTGGTTTTAACCCAGCGGCTGTGATAACGACGCAGGTCTTGCTGGTAAATCGCCGAACGAGCCGCTGCAAGATCACGCTCCTCATCTAACAGGTCCAGTGAGTCCTGACGTGCTTTCTCATTATCAGCTTCAACATAAGTCGTCACACGGGGCGAGTCATGACGGATGTCGCTAGGGAGAACCGCCTCTGCTCTGTAGACCATGAAGAAAGGTGTATAACCCATAGATCTGTTTGGTGTGGTATTGATGCTCCATAACACAGAAGGTAACTCCTCCACCCAACAACCCGGCGTCCGCTTTAAAGGAACCATGAGTCGGGGCTTGATGCCTCTCAAAATCTCTTGATTGGCTTTCTCTGCTTGACCATTAGATTGGGGGTGATCCACTGATGACATGTCAAGCCAGATGTGTTCACGTTGACAAAATTCTTCCATATCACCTTTGGACAGAGTAGTACCATTATCGGTTATGATGCTGTGTGGAAAACCAAAACGGAATATCACCTTTTTGATGAATTGAACTGCCGTAGCTGCATCATACTTACTGACTGGCTCTGCCTCCACCCACTTGGTGAACTTATCAACCGCCACCAAAAGGTGGGTCTTCTTATCCTTGTACCTCTTAAAGGGCCCAACCATATCCAGCCCCCAAGTTGCAAATGGCCAAGTGATTGGAATCATCCTTAATTCTTGGGCCGGAACATGAGCGCGGCGTGCAAACTTCTGACAACCATCACACCGCTTTACTAAATCCTCAGCGTCAGCATGAGCCATCAACCAATTGAAGCCGTGCCGAAAGGCCTTAGCTACCAAGGATTTTGAACGTGGTGACCACAATCTCCTTCGTGGATCTCACGCAAAATCTCACAGCCTTCCTGAGGAGACACACAACGCTGAAACGCCCCTGTTACGCTGCAATGATGCAACTCCCCATTGATAATGGTCATTGACTTGGATCGCCGGATTATCTGCCGGGCCAAAGTTTCATCCTCTGGTAACTCGCCATGGTTCATGTACGCCAGGTATGGGACTGTCCAATCCGGGATAACGTGAAGAGCCGCCACCAATTGAGCCTCCGGGTCAGGAACAGCCAAATCCTCCTCTGTAGGTATCTTGACCGACGGATTATGTAGCACATCCAGAAAGACATTGGGCGGCACCGGTTTATGTTGAGAGCCTAAGCGACATAAGGCATCCGCCGCTTCATTCTTTCGCTGGTCTATATGGTCAACCTGATAACCCTTGAAATGACCAGCCACTATGTCTACCTCTCGCCGATACGCCGCCATGAGTGGATCCTTGGAATCCCAAGTGCCAGACACCTGTTGAGCTACCAGGTCCGAGTCACCAAAGCACTTAACCCAGCTTAAATTCATCTCCTTAGCCATCCGAAGACCATGGAGCAAGGCCTCATATTCAGTTGCATTGTTAGTGCAAGGGAACATTAAACGAAGAACATGACAAAACTTATCACCTAGTGGGGAAGTTAATATGACTCCAGCCCCCGAGCCCTCCAATTGTCTGGACCCATCAAAATGAATAGTCCAATAAGTGTTATTTGGCTTTTCCTCTGGTGCCTGCAACTCTGCCCAGTCATTGATGAAGTCCACAAGTGCTTGGGACTTGATTGCTTTGCGAGGCATATATTTTAACCCGTGAGGTCCATGCTCAATAGCCCATTTGGCAATCCGGCCAGTTGCTTCTCTGTTTTGGATGATATCCCCTAAGGGGGCAGAACTGACCACCGTGATAGGATGACCCTGAAAATAATGCTTGAGCTTCCGGCTTGCCATGAAAACCACATACACCATCTTCTGCCAATGTGGGTACCTCTGCTTGGACTCAATAAGCACCTCGCCGATGTAATAAACCGACCGTTGAACCGGATACTCCTTTCCGGCCTCCTTGCGCTCCACAACAATAGCCACACTAATAGCCCGGGCATTAGCAGCCACATATAGCAACAAAGGCTCTTTATCAACAGGAGCAGCAAGGATAGGCGGTTTAGCTAACTGCTGCTTTAGGCTCTCAAAGGCTTCATTGGCAGCATCACTCCAGACGAAATGGTCTGTCTTCTTCATCATATGATACAGAGGGATTGCCTTTTCTCCCAAACGGCTGATAAACCGACCCAATGCTGCAATATGACCTGCCAGCCACTGCACATCGTTAATACACGCCGGTTTAGCCAGAGACATAATAGCTGTGATCTTCTCCGGATTAGCTTCAATGCCCCTGTTAGACACCAGAAAACCAAAGAGCTTGCCCGCCGGTACACCAAAGACACATTTGGTCGGATTAAGCATCATCTTATAAACCCGGAGGTTATCAAAAGTCTCCTTCAAGTCATCTATAAATGTTTCCTCCTTTCTGGACTTCACCATAATATCATCCACATAAGCATGAACATTGCGCCCAATCAGTTAATGAAGACAATTCTATACACAATGTTGATAAGTCGCCTGGGCACTCTTGAGCCCAAAAGGCATAGATACATAGCAGAAGGCTCCAAAGGGAGTTATGAAAGCTGTCTTCTCCTGGTTCTTAACTGCCATTTTGATCTGATGATAACCAGAATAAGCGTCCAGAAAACACAAATGGTCACAACCCGCCGTAGCATCAATGATTTGATCAATACGAGGGAGAGCAAAGGGATCAACTGGACAGGCTTTGTTCAAATCTGTGTAGTCCACACACATATGCCAAGTGTCATTCTTCTTAAGTACCAGCACTGGATTAGCTAGCCACTCAGGGTGAAAGACCTCCACAATAAACCCTGCTGCCAAAAGCCGGGCTACCTCCTCACCAATAGCCTTGCGCCTTTCTTCATTGAAGCGGCGGAGAAACTGCCTGACCAATTTAAACTTGGGATCTATATTAAGAGTGTGCTCAGCGATTTCCCCCGGTACACCTGGCATATCAAAAGGTTTCCATGCAAAGATGTCCCAGTTCTCACGGATGAACTCGATGAGCGCGCTTTCCTATTTCGGATCCAGTTTAGCACTGATGCTGAACTGCCTAGATGAATCACCAGGAACAAAGTCAACCAGCTTAGTCTCCTCGGTCGATTTAAACTTCAATGTCGGATCATGCTCTGTAGTTGGCTTTTTGAGAGAAGTCGTATCTGTCGGATCAACATTGTCCTTATAAAACTTTAGCTCCTCCGTTGCACAAACCGACTCAGCATAAGCCGCATCACCTTCTTCACATTCCAAAGCAATCTTCCTGCTCCCATGTACTATGATTGTCCCCTTATGACCCGGCATCTTAAGCTGCAGATAAACATAATAGGGCCTTGCCATGAACTTAGCATAAGTCGGCCGTCCAAACAGGGCATGATATGGGCTCTTTATTTTTACCACTTCAAAAGTCAATGTTTCTGATCTTGAATCATGATCATCTCCAAAAGTCACCTCTAGAGCTATCTTACGAACTGGGTACGCCGATTTACTAGGCACCACACCTGAAAAACGGTGTTCGACGGTTTAAGATTTTTATCTGTCAACCCCATGCAATGGAAGGTTTCATAGTAAAGGATATTGATACTACTCCCTCCATCCATGATTACCTTGGTGAACTTATACCCCCCCAACCTGAGGTGCCACCACTAAGGCCAGATGACCCGGATTATCAACCCGGGGTGGATGATCCTCTCGACTCCACAAAATGGGCTGTTCAGACCAGCGCAGATAACGGGGCACCGCCGGTTCAACGGAATTTACCGCCCTCCTATTTAGCTTCTGATCATGCTTACATAGGCTAGTGGTGAAGACATGATACTGCCCACTATTGAACTGTTTCGGATTACTCTGATAACCCGATTGTTGCTACTGCTGACCCCCATGATGATTGTAACCGCCCTGGTTACCCTGACTGCCTTGGTTGCCATGTCCAGTTTGATTGCCTTGGAATCCAACTGGAGCTGCCTCCGCCATAACCCGGCCCATGAGAACCGCCTCCTGAACCGCCGGGCGGTCCCTGGTCGTATTGGAAAGAACCTGAATTTTTAAACTCCCGCATGATGAAACAATCCTTCCAAAGGTGCATAGCTGGCCTCTCTCGCGACCCGTGCTTTGGGAAAGGCTCATTTAATAGGAGTTTAAGGTTGGGACCTGAACCTCTACCTCGCTGGGGCGGTTTACCCTTACGGCGTTGACCATTATGCTGGGTGTTGGTGTTAGCCACAAAATCCAAGTTGTTATCTGCCTTGCGCTTACCGTTGTTTCCATGACCCGTCGGGTTATGCTGCTGCCCCTTGGCACTGCCATTCTTCTTTCCCTTCCCCGTCTTTTCATCCTCAGACTCAGGGTCCTTGGTACTATCTGAATCAGCATACTTAACCAGAGCTGCCATAAGCGTGGACATGTCATTGCAGTGACGCTTGAGCCTTCCCAACTTCAGCTTCAAAGGTGTAAACCAGCAATTGCCTTCCAATGTTAAGACTGCCGTGTCAGCATTGATGCGGTCTGATGAATGCAGAATGGATGATACCCGCTTCACCCAATGGGTTGTAGAATCTCCTTCCTCTTGAATACAGGCGGCTAAGTCCACAATTGACATGGGCTCTTTGCACATATCTTTGAAATTCTGGATAAGTCGGCTTTTTAACTCGGCCCATGGCCCAATGGAGTTAACTAGTAAACTTTTTAACCAAGTGCGAGCTGTTCCTTTCAACATCATGGTGAAGTACTTAGCACATGCCACATCATCCACGTCCAGCATCTCCATCGCCATCTCATAGCTCTCAACCCATGACTCAGGGGGTAAATCGGCAGTGTAATTGGGCACCTTACGAGGACAATTGAAGTCCTTGGGCAGCCGCATGTTACGTAGGGCCGGGGTAAGACACGGCACCCCCAAAGAACTTAAAACCATGCCTGGTTCCACCAAAGTATTTGGACGAACCGGAGTAAGCTGACGAGCCGTGTACTGCACTGCTAACTCGGCTTCTCGACGTGCCCGACTGTGATCCACCACATCCTGGGCATTAGCACCGCCACCCGCCGGGTTATGCCCTCGCGGTGGGTTACGGTTTCGTGCATTGCTTGATATAGCCGGTTCATCAATATGCCTGCTGTAGCTCCTACTTGCGCGGGGGGTGGAATGAATCCTCTCACGACTATGCAAATAAGCCTGCTGTTGGGTCAAAGCCGTTTGAAGGCACTACAAGAAATATGTCAACTTGTGACCACCACTATTGGTCACTGAATGGTCACAGTTTTCCATTTGTGACCTTTTTGTGACCAAAAACATAATGTCAAAAGCTAGACGTCGTAAACTGACATTAGTGACCTTTCTTCTGGAATGGTTGTAGATGTTTACGACCAAAAAAGGTCGTAGATTTAACAACCAATTATTTTGGTCACTAGCAATCCGACCACACCACGTCAGATCCACCGTGGCAAGCTGACTTGGCAGAATTACGACTGAATGAAAAGGTAGTAAAATAGAATCATCCCGGTCCATTTCAGCCGTCTACATGGGCCAAGCCCAATAATTCAGCCCATTTAATTTTTTTCTCTTTATTTTGCTTATCTGCATGGGCCTGGCCCAATAATTTGGCCTTTTATTTTCTGGGAATGGAGCCTTTTTCTGATGAATTTTTTTATAGTCCACTATTGTTTTGGGCCACAGCCTTTTTAGTCTAGTTCGAATTTGGGCCTTGGCCTTTTTATTTTCTGTTATGCAGCCTTTCATAAATTTTTTACAGTCATTTCTTTTTTTAGGCCCAGGCCTTTTTAGTCTAATTCTTGTTTGGGCCTCGGCCTTTTTAGAGCCCAGGTTCTTATTTTGCATAACTATAAACAAAAAGGCCCATGTGCATAAGTGATCCACAAGCCCAGGTTCAAACAGCAAGGCCGAGGTGCACAAGTGATCCACATAACTTCACAGAAAATAAACACAGGTTCACAAGATCATAACTTCACAGGTTCACATAACTTCACAGGTTCATAAGATCACATAACTTCACAGGTTCACATAACTTCATAGGAAGCAATGCAACAAAATGCTCAAAGACAAACTGCACAAGAGGTTCACAGCCATCAAACAGCCATCAAACAAGGCAGCAATGCAACTACCTGCTCAAACTGCACGGCCATCAAACTGCCTTAGCTCCAAAGAGAGCCATCAAGTGGGCTAACTTCTCTTCCTACTCTTGAGACTTCTTGCGCAGTAGATTAAGTTCCTTGTCGCGTGCAGCTTCAGATTCTTCCGCCTTCATCTTGATTGCCGCCAATTCTTCTTGCATCCCTTCGGCTTGAAGCTCAGACCTCTCCAGCTTCTGCTCAAGGTCACGAACATGAGCAGCCACTTCAGCAGTTGCTTTGCCAGAGTTCCTAGATGACTGGAGCCCAACATTCCTGAGGAATGTGCTTTGCTTGACTTCGGTCTTGAGCACTTCTTCAACAATTTCAACAGCAGACTTTGGCTCTTCATGTTCTGGTACCGGCGTGTCCTTCATTTTTTCCATCTCAAGCTAGCATATGGAGGAAAATGATAGGCATTAGTGGGAGATCTATTTCACAGTTTGCAAACCAAACCAAGCAAGAGAAACCAAACCAGCACACAAATGGATTATTTGAAGTAACCAAACCAGCACACAGAATCTATACAAGAAGATGATGACTAGTGACCTGGAGACATGCAATTGGAACAATATGATTGCTTCGTTAAGCCTAGAATGGTGGTTCTATATAAGATTGCTTCCCGAGTGAGCCGATCATCAAACTAACATTCAGATCAAATTTCATCATATCATAAAAAATGCAACAAATAGCTACAGCAAGTTCTGATATCTTTGTTGAACTATCAAACAACATCAAAGCATGGAACATAGCGTGTGTTCTTGACTAGCTCCGAATCAAACAGCATCAAATCATCAAAGCTGGCTGTGAATCAAACAGGGCAAAGCATGTAGTGACTTACTATAGTAGTCTTGACTGGCTCCGAAAACCCATGCTTCTTGCTGTTGTGGGTGGCCTTAAACAAGTCAATCGCAGACAGCTCCTCACCCTTACGCTCTTCTTTCTGAAATGTTTTTCAACAAATATCAAAATGTTATTCAGCAAGAATCAGAAATGTTATTCAATGAGGATCAAACGGTAAGGTCTCTAGAGAAAAGTTCTCACAGTGGCAAAAATGTGTGTTGTGTAGTGCGTGGAACCAGTTCTCTGATTGTACACAACTTCTCCTCGATTCATCTTGTTCGACACACAGGTTTCCTACAAAAAGGCATACTGTCAGCATGATCTAGCACTAGCATATCATGTGCAGAACATAAAGCATCAAACAAAGCAGAGACAAACCTTGTGTCTTGGGGTAGACCACATCTCCACCAGAGCTTGCCATTCACCATCCGTCAGATCAGGCACCAGAGACTTAATGCTGACTTTATTTGTGGCTACGGTATCAAAATACTTCTTCTTGATCTGATGGCGTCTGTTCTTTGAATTTTTCTACAGAATATCTTTGCACGCGGTCTTGATGGTCTCCGAGTCCGTGTTCATCTCAAAATTTGCCTACCAAGACAGCAAACAAGGTAGGAACAATATTAGTGATCATGCATAGGTTTAATAGAAAATAGATAGCACATTAACTATGAAACAAGTAGCTTACAACAACTTTCCCAATGTAGTTCTCCAATAGACTAGCATTTTTCTTGTATAGCTTGAAGTGAGGAAGAACCGGAAGATGGCTTCTTGCAACGAGTCCACACTCAGAAGCAAGCTTTGCTGCCTGCAGAGGCTTCTCTGGACGTTTCATCCCTTCGGCAATTTGGATAGGCACCTTGCTACCAAGCGACTTGGTGATCCTCTCTAGCCCTTTGCCCTTTCTAAGTCTAGTCTTGGTAGTCATTGCATCTGAAAATGAAATTGAACTCATAAATTAGAATAGAAATCGACAAATGCAGGAATCGACAAAAGCATACATGATCATTCCATTTGGAAAATGCACTAGTAAAAGATAGCATTGCAAAGGTCAACTTGCCTGATTGAAGCACAAGCTGCTGTTCCTCTTTATTGATGATAGCATTCCTGTGAATAGAAGGTGCAACAAGGCTGAGGTCTGTGTGGACAGTGCCTGCTTCATCAATGCAGATGGTTGCTACTTCATCTAGGCAGACAGTGCTAGTTCCATCCATGTTGAGAGTGGTTCCTTCATCCATGGGCGGCAACTCATCACCCATTTGCACCGAGAT
Organism: Triticum dicoccoides; assembly: GCF_002162155.2. NCBI lineage: Eukaryota > Viridiplantae > Streptophyta > Magnoliopsida > Poales > Poaceae > Triticum > Triticum dicoccoides. Next base: position 365,250,585 of record NC_041382.1, on the reverse strand, counting down.
CTCAGAGTCCATGCACAGCAGACTTTCCTAATGGTCTGTCGCAGTCGCCATCTTTGCTTTCTGCCTTGTGACTCTATCAAGGGCAGGTTCATCAGGTTCCAGGATCCTCTTTTTTTTCCTAGAGCTGGGGCCATCACCCTTCCTGGAGGCATTGCAGTAGATGTTTCTGAGCTCTTCTTCTTCTTACTGAACGTCTTCTTAACACCAGGCCTCTTTGTCCTAGATTCCTTCAGTGCCTCGTATAAATAGCACGGAAAAAAGCATTAGATCACAAGAGAAATATGTGAGGACAAGGAATAACATAGCATAAAAGAACCCCAACCCTCCAAGCAAGACAGAGTTTGCAACTTAACAGTCTTGTTCACTACAACATCATCCACTTCCTCTCCATCAATAACTTCGTCCTCCTTAGGATTGTACTCTGGGTCATCATTGATAACTCCAATACCTTGTTGAATGATAGAGGCTAAGGTGTCTCGATGTTTCGATGAGATGGTGGCTATCGTTTTCTGTGGGAGTCGACCTTGACGATCCGACTATGAACGTGCGAGACGTCGCGCCTTAGCAATCGCTAAACCAACTTCCGAGGGTTATTGACCACGCTGGAGCACGATCAACCTGACCACGAGGGTCTGTTTCCTGCGAGCAAACGAAGAACAAGCAAGAAACTGAGATTGCAATCGGGATATTGCGAATATAAGATGAAAGCTTTATTGATCAAGGTGGGGTTCTGTGACGTCTTGGTCTGGTCGTTGGACACAAACGAAGTACGCGAAGTTGCAGCTATGGCGAACTTTTAATCTAAACAAAACCCAAAGTCTAAACGACACCCTAAGGGCTGTATATATGGAGGAAGAGGGGGAATTTCGTGGCCCTTGAGGGTGGGGTCCGAAACCAACCCTAACTCTTGTTTCCCCACACATACGGACTCTAAAAATAGCCTATACTTAAGTATTTCGAAATTACATGGGCCTGGCCCATTAATAAGGTGACGCAGCATCTAGAATAGCCTATGGACGAATATTATGAAGTGGCATATTGTATATTTCGTCCAAGGCTTCATGCACTCCTTATGGCGGCTTCAAAGTCCTGAAATCATCACTTGTAACTCCGTTCTTGATCCCCTTGCGCATGCCATCAACTCCATGCGTGTTCTTGCTCCAATGTTCATCCTTCTCCAAGCTAGGCCCTTCATTTGTAAGCAAAACAAATGTATCCAATTTAGGCAGCATCATAATCTCATGAACATTAGAATCATTACCAAGAAACGAAAGTACCTGGTAATTTAATTGGTGTGCGCGAGCTCTAGTAATTGGTCCAGTATATGTAACAGTAGGGGCTGTGGGTGTAACAATGGTATTGATGTCCTCATCATCCTCCCCTTCTTGAAATGAAGTCGTCCTCGACGGAAGCGCATCATCCTCACCCAAATAAGGCTTCAAATCTGCAATGTTAAAAGTGGGACTAACCCCAAAATCTACAGGTAGCTCAAGTTTATATGCATTATCATTTATTTTCTCTAACACCTTCAAAGGACCATCAGCACGTGGCATTAGCTTTGATTTGCGCAGATTAGGAAATCTATCTTTACGCAAATGTAACCAAACAAGATCTCCAGGCGCAAACACAACATGTTTTCTACCCTTATCTCCAGCAAGTTTATATTTAGCATTCATATGCTCAATGTTTTCCTTAGTTAACTCATGCATTTTTAAAATCAATTCAGAACGTTCTTTAGCATCAAAATTAACCTTCTCTGAAGATGGAAGAGGCAACAAATCAATAGGTGCACGAGGTAGGAAACCATACACAATTTCAAAAGGGCACATCTTAGTAGTAGAATGCAATGAACGATTATAAGCAAATTCAATATGAGGCAAGCATTCTTCCCACATTTTCTTGTTATTCCTCAAAACAGCCCTAAGCATAGTAGACAATATTCTATTGACTACTTCAGTTTGTCCATCAGTTTGGGGGTGACAAGTAGTACTAAAAAGCAGCTTAGTCCCCAACTTAGCCCATAAACATCTCCAAAAGTGGCTAAGAAATTTAGTATCACGATCCGAAACAATAGTATTTGGCACACCATGTAAGCGAATAATTTCACGAAAGAACAAATCAGCAACATTAACAGCATCATCGCTTTTATGACATGGTATAAAGTGTGCCATTTTCGAGAACCTATCCACGACAACAAATATGCTATCCCTCCCCTTCTTTGTTCGAGGTAAACCTAAAACAAAGTCCATAGATATATCCTCCCAAGGAACACTAGGTACAGGCAAAGGCATATATAAACCATGAGGATTGAGTCGTGACTTAGCTCTTTGACATGTAGTGCAGCGAGCAACAAAACGCTCAACATCCCGTCTCATCTTTGGCCAAAAGAAATGTGTAGCAAGTATATCCTCCGTCTTCTTGACGCCAAAGTGTCCCATTAATCCTCCTCCATGCGCCTCCTGCAACAACAAAAGACGAACAGAGCTAGCTGGAATGCATAGCTTGTTAGCACGAAACACAAATCCATCGTTAAGAACGAACTTGTTCCAAGTTCTCCCTTCCTTACAATTCTGCAATACATCTTTAAATTCAGCATCATGAACATATTGATCTTTGATGGTCTCCAAACCAAATATTTTAAAGTCAAGTTGTGAAAGCATAGTATAACGATGAGACAAGGCATCAGCAATAACACTTTCTTTACCCTTCTTGTGTTTAATGACATAAGGGAAAGTCTCAATGAATTCAACCTATTTAGCACGTCTAAGGTTCAGTTTTGCTTGACTTTTAATGTGTTTCAAAGATTCATGATCAGAATGTATAACAAATTCCTTGGGCCATAAATAATGTTGCCATGTTTCTAAGGTCCGAACAAGAGCATATAATTCTTTATCATAAGTAGAATAGTTCAGACTAGGCCCACTCAATTTTTCAGAAAAGTATGCAACAGGTTTTCCATCTTGTAATAACACACCTCCTAATCCAATTCCACTAGCATCACATTCAAGCTCAAAAGTCTTATTGAAATTAGGAAGTTGGAGTAAAGGAGCATGTGTCAACTTATCTTTCAATACCGTGAAGGCTTCTTCCTGTGCGGTACCCCAAACAAAAGGCACATCCTTCTTTGTAAGCTCGTTGAGAGGTGCAGCAATGGTGCCGAAATCTCTCACAAAACGCCTATAGAAACCAGCGAGGCCAAGGAAACTCCTCACTTGTGTGACCGTTTTGGGCTGCGGCCAACTCTCAATAGCTTCAATCTTGGCTTTATCAACTTCAATTCCCTGTGGAGTAACAACATAGCCAAGAAAAGATACTCGGTCGGTGCAAAAGGTGCACTTTCCAAGGTTTCCAAACAAACGTGCATCACGTAGAGCAATAAAAACAGCACGTAAATGTTCCAAATGTTCCTCCAAAGATTTGCTATAAATCAATATGTCATCAAAGTAAACTACCACAAATCGTCCAATGAAAGCACGTAAAACTTCGTTCATTAACCTCATGAAAGTACTAGGTGCATTAGTTAACCCAAAAGGCATGACTAACCACTCATATAATCCAAACTTAGTTTTAAATGCTGTTTTCCATTCATCACCAAATTTCATAGGAATTTGATGGTATCCACTACGCAAATCAACTTTGGAGAATATTGTAGAGCCACTCAATTCATCAAGCATATCATCTAGCCTAGGAATAGGATGACGATAACGAATAGTAATATTATTAATGCCTCTACAATCAACGCACATACGCGACATACCATCCATTTTCGGCACTAAAATGATAGGAACAACACAAGGACTAAGGGATTCGCGTATATAACCTTTGTCGAGCAGTTCTTGTACTTGACGCATAATCTCCTTCGTCTCCTCTGGATTGGTACGGTATGGTGCACGGTTGGGTAGCGAAGCACCGGGAATTAAGTCAATTTGATGCTCAATCCCTTGAATAGGTGGTAATCTCGGTGGCACGTCTTGTGGAAAGACGTCAGCGAACTCCTGCAAAATGTTAGTGACAGCAGGGGGCAAAGAGGAAGGCACGTCCTCGAATGAAAATAATGCCTCTTTGCACACAAAAGCATAGCAAACAGATTTGCTAAAATCTAGCTCATCAATATCAGATTTGGTGGCAAGTAAACATGCACTTTTCAATTTAATTTCAGAAACAACAGTAGATGGTTTATTATTAGGCTTCATTTGGTGCTCAAATTCTTTTGCCACAATCTGATTTTCACTCTTATTTGTCTCCTGTTTTGCTTTATTAGCTCTATTAATATCATCTTTCAAAATGGAATCAGGAGTCATAGGAAGCAAAGTAATATTTTTATCGTTATGAACAAGAGTATACTGATTGTTTCTACCATGGTGTACAAATTTTTTATCAAATTGCCATGGTCTACCAAGTAATAAGGAACATGCTTGCATAGGTACCACATCACAATCAACATAATCAGCATATGTAGAGATACTAAAATGCACACGAACAGTACATGTTACCTTAACCTTGCCGCTGTTGTTGAACCATTGGATGTAGTAAGGATGTGGATGTGGTCTTGTGGTGAGAGATAGCTTCTCCACCATCTCCATGCTAGCCAAGTTATTGCAGCTCCCTCCATCTATGATCACGCGAACAGAATGTTCCTTCACAACTCCCTTTGTATGGAACAAATTATGCCTCTGATTTTGCTCAGCTTGTGTAACCTGCACACTCAAAACACGTTGAGCAACTAAACATTCATACCTGTCAGCATCTTCAGGAGCCATGTATTGCGTCTCATGATCAGAATCGTCTCCACCGTGTTCTTCACGTGTAATAAGAGCCAAAGTCTCCTCATCATAGTCACTAGCGGACTCATACCCACCATCCTTAGTAACAATCATCACACGCTTAGATGGGCATTCTCTCGCAAAATGACCTCCACCCTTGCAACGTCGACAAATAATATCATGTGTTTGCCCTGTTGATGCCATGGATGAAGAAGAGCTCTTTGCAGGCCCAGAAGGTGTGCTCTTGGCAGATAGTGGTGATTGTGCCTGCTTTATTGTATCACGGTTGGAGGTGGCAGCCGACGGAGGCGCCGGTGTAGCAGAACGTGTGGAAGTAGATGATGCACGTGGTGTCCATGATGAAGGTCGACCTGTAGAAAAGTTAGTCCGCGCCAATGTCTGTCGATCCTGCACTTCACGTTCAGCTTTACAAGCAAGATGGAATAAACGAGTGATATTAGTATACTCCTTATAGAATCGTCTGAATCTCTCTATTTAATCCACCCATAAAACGTGCAAGCATAGCTTCATTCTCCTCAACAATACCACATCTAATCATGCCAGTTTGTAATTCCTGATAATATTCTTCTACAGAATTTTTTCCCTGTCTTAAGCGCTGCAATTTTTGAAGTAATTCACGTTGATAATATGGTGGAACCCAACGAGTACGCATAGCAGTTTTCAAAGCAGCCCAAGTAGCCGGAATAGGATATAATCTACAATGCTCAGACCACCAAACACATGCAAAACTAGTGAACGCACAAACAGCAGCACGAACATGTCTCTCCTCGGGATATTGTAAACATGTAAATCGTTGTTCAGTTTCTAACTCCCAAGTAAGATATATACCAGGAACATATCTACCCTCAGATGGTGGAATATTCAATTTTAGTTTAGGGAGATGGTCATGATCTCGTACCTGAGGGTGAGCCCTACCATTGCCATTATTTGCATGTGGACGACCTGGTGGTTGCTGTGCTGGTGATGGCACGTAGTTCTGATTTTGATCAACCTCATCCTCATAATCTCCCACATAATCATCCTCCTCCACATCAGCAGTAGGAGCCACAGAAGTATCAACAGCAGCACCAGCAGTTTGGCCCGACTAAAGAGGGACACGGCTCGCTCGGCGGAGGGCTGTTTCCCGACGTGGAGGTAGTCGATGTTGTTGCTGTTGTTGCAGAGGTGCGGCAGGAGCAGCCGGTGGTGGTGGTAGAAAACGCGAAAGCAATTCAGCAAACTTGTTATCGAGCTTTGTTTCAAACGTCTTCTCCATGCCATCTATCTTCTCCATGGCCTCTTCAAATCTGTTTATCACATCTTGCACCTGTCCACTCATCATTTGCTGAAACGTATCATGAAGCTCCTTGTTCGTCAAGTTCTCCCAGTCAGTCTCGTCGGCTTGTGATCCTGGCATGATTAGCAGCAATAGAAACACACAAGAATATGATCCTACAGACTACTAACAAGTGGTGGTGGTGGCGGGTGTCACAAATCTGTCAAGCAAATCTCAAATTCTTACCAGTTCTTACCCAGCAGCAGGCGGTGATCGGCAACCGTTGTAGTCAAAACTCTCAAAAGCTTGGATAGAGCGATTGCCAGGGAGAGTCAAACGCACGACGTAGATGTATGTGGAGCTGGGAAGGCTTATAGTATGGTAGCAAAAAGGGTCAGCAATAATCAATTCAGAGATGCAAAGTTGAGTAAACGCTCAACGACGGTACTGTGCTGGTCCTAGGCTAGACCGTGCTAGAGACGCGAGCCTAGAACACTAACAAAATCATGGCGCTGTACGTAAATAAGGGAAAAGCACACTCTGGAACTCTTTTTTTCGGTCTTTTTTTTGCGCTCCTCTCTTTTTTTACGAAAAATCAGTATAATGGCGAGTGTCTCAAAACTCTTCCCTCGTCAAACTGATAGGATGGGCATGAATTTTTTTTCACTTTTTTCGGAAATCAGGGCAGCGACGACGAAAAAGTGCGACAAAAAATCACTATGATGGCACGTGGCTCAAAAGACTCAAAAAAGCCTAAAAATAGGATAGGGAAAAAAAATTTCCCGTGAAAATTTTGGCCTAAAAACTGCCCGGGGGTCTCCAGACTCTTTTTTTTCCGAGACCTACGCAGGCAAGGAAACACAAATCAGAATTTAGATTGATCTCAAGAACAAACCTAATATGAGAAGAACTCGGATTGGTGGTGGATATATAGTTGCGGTATATGGCAGCGGTGGTGGTATATGGTAGCGGTGGTGGTATATGGATACAGATTGGTGGCGGTATATGGATACGGATTGGTGGTGGTATATGGATATGGATTCAGAGCAGTGGCGGATAAGCAAAAGTGGTAGATGGGCGATGATGATGGTGTGGCAGCGGCGTGACAACTTATGACCAGAACTCGAAACTCTAAAAGACTAGACTCTAAGACCAGCAACTTGACACGACGATGCAACCGCAAATTCAACAAAGCAAAAACCCTAAAAAGATTATGCAAAGGCTCAGATTGGTTTGGATATGATGAACTAACCCTAATTTTTTTCTGGCTTTTTCTTGGACTGTAGGTATGAAGAACAGACTCGATCTAATCTACGAAAAACTGTAAAATCTCACCGAGCAACCTGGAAATCTGATACCACTTGATAGAGGCTAAGGTGTCCCGATGTTTCGATGAGATGGTGGCTATCATTTTTTGTGGGAGTCGACCTTGACGATCCGACTACGAACGTGCGAGACGTCGCGCCTTAGCAATCGCTAAACCAACTTCCGAGGGTTATTGACCATGCCGGAGCACGATCAACCTGACCACGAGGGTCTGTTTCCTGCGAGCAAACGAAGAACAAGCAAGAAACTGAGATTGCAATCGGGATATTGCGAATATAAGATGAAATCTTTATTGATCAAGGTGGGGTTCTGTGACGTCTTGGTCTGGTCGTTGGACACAAACGAAGTACGGGAAGTTGCAGCTATGGCGAACTTTTAATATAAACAAACCCAAAGTCTAAACGACACCCTAAGGGTTGTATATATGGAGGAAGAGGGGGAATTTCGTGGCCCTTGAGGGTGGGGTCCGAAACCAACCCTAACTCTTGTTTGCCCACACATACGGACTCTAAAAATAGCCTATACTTAAGTATTTCGAAATTACATGGGCCTGGCCCATTAATAAGGTGACGCAGCACCTAGAATAGCCTATGGACGAATATTATGAAGTGGCATCTTGTATATTTCGTCCAAGGCTTCATGCACTCCTTATGGCGGCTTCAAAGTCCTGAAATCATCACTTGTAACTCCGTTCTTGATCCCCTTGCGCATGCCATCAACTCCATGTGTGTTCTTGCTCCAATGTTCATCCTTCTCCAAGTAGGCCCTTCATTTGTAAGCAAAACAAATGTATCCAATTTAGGCAGCATCATAATCTCATGAACATTAGAATCATTACCAAGAAACGAAAGTACCTCGTAATTTAATTGGCATGCGCGAGCTCTAGTAATTGGTCCAGTATATGTAACAGTAGGGGCTGTGGGTGTAACAATGGTATTGATGTCCTCATCATTGAAGCTCATCACTTCTACCTTCTTGTACACCATTTGTTTTCCTAATCATCGATGCTATTACACCGATGCCAAGGGACTAGAACATCCGATTGTTCCTCATGATATTTCTAGCCCTAACCATCTCGTACTCGGTGAGAGGCTCTTCTTTGCATGATAAAGGAAACGTAACTATTAGGTGAATGTTTGGAATGCATGGACAGATAGCCAAACATATCTTATGAAATTTTATTATCATTTAATACTAGTTATTCAGGTAAGGAGGACTAATAGCACACAGGCACAATTAAGCCAGCTTATTCAGATTGCAGCAATGCATTTCACTTAGCATATTAAGACACAGATTTTGTGAAACTGACAGTATAACCACAAGGAGCAAGTTGCATACCAACGGTTGGCCTCATGTTTGACCTTGTCATCCTTGCCATGGATGATCTTGAGGTGGTGCTTGCAAAATAGAATAAACAACAATTAGATACAACAGGGATAAAGTAAAATGATGCACTTGTATCAATAAAGGAAAGCATTTGGACCATCATGCACATACATGTAATACATGTGAAACAAACTTGATGGATCAACAATACAGTGATCTAGTGTTATTAATTAAGCAAACATGTAAGTGCACTAAACAAGCATGCATGTACACTGGAAAGATAAGAAGCATCTCTTAATATCTTCACTACATCAAGCAGGAGGTAGTAATGTACATCAAGGAATCTTGCTAGTGCCTCATATAAAGTACACAACAAGCAAGCAAAGTACTAGTAGTACTGTTGATGCAAACCCTAACCCGATCTATGCTAGCAAGCAACTGAATTGAAGCAAACTATATATGTGAAGCAATGCATTAGCAGTAATATATGTGAAGCAAACTACATCAAGCTAAGTGAATTAAGGTTGTGGTACCAGAGACAAGAATAGAACTCACATGTATTACAATTATATATAGTTGGATACAAATACAGTACACACAAATTATACTTCAGTAATGTGGATTAGCAAAAACAACTATTTACAATAATTACTTTTATGTTTTAACTTGCAATTTTATCCATGTACATGCAATCATCTATAAGCAAATGAATTACTCAATTGTTTTCCCTAATGGAGGCAAGCTTATGCATTCAGAGCAACTGATTGCCCAACAGTTGATGAATAAAGAAGCAAGCAGTGTTAACAATAATAGTAGGCCTTGAAATCATGCTTATGCAGGCAATTTAGAAGAGTATATCATCATGTTGCCACTAGTAAAGCATGAAACAACTATACTTGGAGAAGTACAAAAGCAGATAAAAGCTGTACTCAACTATTGATTATGTTGCCTCTACACACCAAACATGGCTACAGACTAGAAGAACACAAATTCATACATTTCGACAATTAGAATCAACCTTGTATATTAAAACATCCAAAATTATCTAGCACCAATATAGTATATATTAAAACTAGTCATACTGCCTTAACACACCAGGAATTCCAATACCACAATACGTACTAAGCATTCTCTTGTTCACTGGACAGAAGAACACAAGCTTCATGCACATATCATAAAAGAAGAACACTGCTACAAACCCCATGGGCACAACATAAAAGAAGTCTTCTACTTGAAAAATCAGGATGGGCTGCTGGTACAACAGTGATATATGAATCACCATGCAAACCCCTACAACATCTGCTGCAATGGCATGCAACAAGAACCCTAAGCCCATCATGTTCTAGCCATGAACCAGAGGGAGATCATCCCCACGAACCCCATGAAACCTAACCCTGACCCCATGAACCCTAACCCTAACCCCATGAACCAGACGAAGATCATCCCCAATTCCCCATCCTAACCCTAGAAGATCCTAACCCATGATCCACCGAACCACCAGAGGGGAGATGGATCCAGCAGAGGAAGGTAGATGGATCCACCGAACGACCAATCATATCCCTAACCCTAGAATATCGAGGGGAGATGGAGAAGTACCTAGGGGCGGATGATGTTGATGATGCAGCGATGGTCGTCGTCGATGTAGCCGCCGCCGTTGTCGATGTAGTCGATGTAGCCGCCATCGTTGTCGATGTAGTCGATGTAGCCACCGTCGTCGTCAATGATGCGGGCGATGTAGCCATTGAGGGGAGGGGATTCGTCGTCAGGGAGGGCGGCGCGACGCGGAGTGGGGCGGCGGGGTGGCGTGGAGCAGGGGAGGGAGTGGGGC
>NC_041382.1:365213687-365239556 GCF_002162155.2 Triticum dicoccoides | reverse complement strand
GTTCGTCGGGAAGGGGAATGGAATGAGGAAATTTTGGGGAGTGGGAGGGGAGGGGAGTGGGATCCAGCGTGTTTAGTGGGAGAGGGGTTGTGAGTCCCGCATGGTAGTGGGAGAGAAATGGTAGGAAATTTTGGTGGGGTGGGAGGGAAAATTTCACCAGTTTTTAGAGGTTTTGAGGCAGAAAAAATTAGGTTTTTTTTGTAAACTTTGTAGAAATCATGGTTAAAATCATACCGAGTAGCTCAAGAAAACATCCGTATTGCAAGTTTAGTATTTTTGCTAGTTGGTAGGCCACATTTGATGATGTGACGCGGTGGTCTCCCATTTTTTTTGAATTTTTTACGGTGTTTTCAAAACCCGGCCGATTTCGTCGCGGCGGCCGTCCGTGGCTAGGGTTTGGACCGTGCCAATCTGTTGTCGATTCTGTGATGAAATGCCTACCTATGAAGCTAAAAATTATTTTTAGTGAAAATAACGGGCAAGCCATGGAGGACCCGCAGTTCAAATTCCAGCCGGTTCCAGGTGAATCGGCCAAAGGTGGTCTGAATGGCCGGGAGTAGCTACGAGGGTCGGAATGCATCCTTTTTGGCGACCGTCCGTAAAATAGGGTCTACTTTGAGATAGACATGGAATGGCGCCATTTGGGGTGACCCTCCTTGTAGCCGCTTCACGAAAAACGCGTGTCTTCAGCATTCAGAAAATGAAAAACGGTTTTTTTGTTAAACAAGTTGGAACCTCGCTTTGGCAACATTGTTTGCCATCACAAGACGGAGGCATGCGCCAAATTTGGGCATATTATCAGAAACTATTCATCGGATGCGGCCATATCATTGCTAGTTTGGCTTAAAAGCCATGAATCTTCGTTCATGGTAGGTCGTTTTTTAGAACACTTTTTCAAGAAAACATCCATATTGCAAGTTTAGTATTTTTGCTAGTTGGTAGGCCACATTTGATGATGTGACGCGGTGGTCTCCCAATTTTTTTGATTTTTTTTAATTTTTTACGGTGTTTTCAAAAACCAGCCGATTTCGTCGCGACGGCCGTCCGTGGCTAGGGTTTGCCGTGCCAATCTGTTGTCGATTCTGTGATGAAATGCCTACCTATGAAGCTAAAAATGATTTTTAGTGAAAATAACAGGCAAGCCATGGAGGACCCGCAGTTCAAATTCCAGCCGGTTCCAGCTGAATCGATCGAAGGTGGTCTGAATGGCCGGGAGTAGCTACGAGGGTCGGAAATGCATGCTTTTTGGCGACCGTCCGTAAAATAGAGTCTACTTTGAGATAGACATGGAATGGTGTCGTTTGGGGTGACCCTCCTTGTAGCCGCTTCACGAAAAATGCATGTCTTCAGCATTCAAAAAATGAAAAACGGTTTTTTTGTTAAACAAGTTGGAACCTCGCTTTCGCAACATTGTTTGCCATCACAAGTCGGTGACATGCGCCAAATTTGGGCATATTATCAGAAACTATTCATCGGATGCGGCCATATCATTACTAGTTTGCTTGAAAGCCATGAATCTTCGTTCATGGTAGGTCGTTTTTTAGAACACTTTTTAAAGAAAACATCCGTATTGCAAGTTTAGTATTTTTGCTAGTTGGTAGGCCACATTTGATGATGTGACGCGGTGGTCTCCCATTTTTTTTGAATTTTTTACGGTGTTTTCAAAACCCGGCCGATTTCGTCGCGGCGGCCGTCCGTGGCTAGGGTTTGGACCGTGCGAATCTGTTGTCGATTCTGTGATGAAATGCCTACCTGTGAAGCTAAAAGTTATTTTTAGTGAAAATAACGGGCAAGCCATGGAGGACCCGCAGTTCAAATTCCAGTCGGTTCCTGCTGAATCGGCCAAAGGTGGTCTGAATGGCCAGGAGTAGCTACGAGGGTCGGAAATGCATGCTTTTTGGCGACCGTCCGTAAAATAGGGTCTACTTTGAGATAGACATGGAATGGCGCCATTTGGGGTGACCCTCCTTGTAGCCGCTTCACGAAAAACGTGTGTCTTCAGCATTCAGAAAATGAAAAACGGTTTTTTTTGTTAAACAAGTTGGAACCTCGCTTTGGCAACATTGTTTGCCATCACAAGACGGAGGCATGCGCCAAATTTGGGCATATTATCAGAAACTATTCATCGGATGCGGCCATATCATTGCTAGTTTGGCTTAAAAGCCATGAAAATTCGTTCATGGTAGGTCGTTTTTTAGAACACTTTTTCAAGAAAACATCCATATTGCAAGTTTAGTATTTTTGCTAGTTGGTAGGCCACATTTGATGATGTGACGCGGTGGTCTCCCAATTTTTTTGATTTTTTTTAATTTTTTACGGCGTTTTCAAAAACCAGCCGATTTCGTCGCGACGGCCGTCCGTGGCTAGGGTTTGCCGTGCCAATCTGTTGTCGATTCTGTGATGAAATGCCTACCTATGAATCTAAAAATGATTTTTAGTGAAAATAACAGGCAAGCCATGGAGGACCCGCAGTTCAAATTCCAGCCGGTTCCAGCTGAATCGATCGAAGGTGGTCTGAATGGCCGGGAGTAGCTACGAGGGTCGGAAATGCATGCTTTTTGGCGACCGTCCATAAAATAGAGTCTACTTTGAGATAGACATGGAATGGTGTCGTTTGGGGTGACCCTCCTTGTAGCCGCTTCACGAAAAATGCATGTCTTCAGCATTCAAAAAATGAAAAACGGTTTTTTTGTTAAACAAGTTGGAACCTCGCTTTCGCAACATTGTTTGCCATCACAAGTCAGTGACATGCGCCAAATTTGGGCATATTATCAGAAACTATTCATCGGATGCGGCCATATCATTACTAGTTTGGCTTGAAAGCCATGAATCTTCGTTCATGGTAGGTCGTTTTTCAGAACACTTTTTAAAGAAAACATCCGTATTGCAAGTTTAGTATTTTTGCTAGTTGGTAGGCCACATTTGATGATATGACGCGGTGGTCTCCCATTTTTTTGATTTTTTTTAATTTTTTATGGTGTTTTCAAAAACTGGCCGATTTCCTCGCGGTGGCCGTCCGTGGCTAGGGTTTGAGCCGTGCCAATCTGTTGTCGATTCTGTGATGAAATGCCTACCTGTGAAGCTAAAAATGATTTTTAGTGAAAATAACGGGCAAGCCATGGAGGACCCGCAGTTCAAATTCCAGCCGGTTCCAGCTGAATCGGCCGAAGGTGGTCTGAATGGCCGGGAGTAGCTACGAGGGTCGGAAATGCATGCTTTTTGGCAACCGTCCGTAAAATAGGGTCTACTTTGAGATAGACATGGAATGGCGCCGTTTGGGGTGACCCTCCTTGTAGCCGCTTCACGAAAAACGCATGTCTTCAGCATTCAAAAAAATGAAAAACGGTTTCTGATTTTTTTATGGTGTTTTCAAAAACTGGCGGATTTCGTCATGGCGGTCGTCTGTGGCTAGGGTTTGAGTCATGTTTTTAGCATTCAAAAAATGAAACTTATATTGTTTCATACATGAGCATGCACAAAAACCCATAATTTTATCTTTCATCCATGAGCATGCATAAAAAATTTCAATTCCCATCAATTACCAAACTGAATATTCATTGTTAAGAATTTGACATGTTTAGATGACACTGTCATACAACATCCATGCGCATGCACAAAATTAAACCTGACATACTTAACATTGACATGTTCAGATTACACTAACAAGCTTAAACCTAACATGCTTAACATTGCCACTTCATTTTCTTAACATCTTCACTCCTCCTTCTTCTCCTTCATCAACCTGATGTGCTCAGAGGCGAATCCCAACACGGATGTACTCCTCTACCAAAATTGGCATGGTCCTGTCGCCAAGCTGTGGGATTGCAGGCGCCACCACCATAGCAAGGTCGTCGTCCGCCACCACCATCGCGAGGTCGTCGTCCGCCACCACCATAGCAAGGTCGTCATCCTCCACCACCGTAGCAGGGCCGTCGTCAGCCACCATCATAGCATGTTTGTCGTCAGCCAGAATAGGCTGCTCCTCGTCATCCCCGCTCTGCTCCTCGTCATCCCCGCTGCTGATCCCATTGCCTGGCCAAACGCAACAAAGTGTGAACATGGTGTTGTCGTCGTGCAGGTAGAGGAAGCAAAAAGGACAGGAAGAAGAGAGGCAGAGAGCTTACTGGCATCGTCGTCGTGCTGGTAGTACATGCGGCACATGGTGTTGTCGAACATCTTCACGGTGAACATGGCGTCGCCGTCGTAGCGGAAGATAAGTACCCGAGCTGCAGCTCATGGGTGCGGGCAAAATGCTCCCAACCGGGCCTTAGGTACATGTGGCTTTCACCATCGAACACCACCAACATGTCCCATAGACTGTGAAGCCCGCTGCCGGACTCCCTCAGCTTCACTTTGTGGGGCTCACGACCGGCGAGCATCTTCGAAAACTTGTCAGGCAGCCTCTGCAGCGAGGGTCAAGCAGTGGTTAATTGTGGCAATCAAGCACTAGACAGCAGAGTGATGATAAAGAAATGAGTGATGATAAATATACCTGCCTACTGCAAGATTTCTCAATTACGATCTCGAAGAACTCGAAACCTTCCAAGCCACCATCTCACTTCTCTTAAAAGCAGCATTGTAAATTAAACAACAGGACTGGACAGAAATAGGAAACAAGCACTTCAAAACAGTAGAATAATTACTACATGTGTTTGCCAGGGCCTCAATTTGGAATACTACTATAAATGGCAATGGCCTCAATTTGCTCCTACTTTATCTTGGCAAAGGGGCAATGAGTAGAAGAAGAACATCAACATCAACAGCACCCATCAATATTTCTGATGGCAAAAATATCAACAGACAAACAGACTTGAGCATGTGCACTCATAAATGTAATGTTTCTTGGCCACTAAGCTGGAGAAGAATGTAATGTTTCCATACTTGAGCATGTTCAGGTTAAAAGAATATAAACAAGCAGGAATGCATGCATGCATATCAAAAGTTGGCATCTACTGCTGCTACTACTCTGCCCATATTCATGCAGGTCACTACACCTACATATGCATGAATCCCATTACAGCACAAGACTTGTCAACAAGAATAACCACAACTAGTAACAAAAGAAACACTCCACATCAGTTACATTCAGTTAATTACACAGCAACAGCAACAGAATTCCTGTCAGCACTCCTCATTAGTTACGTTCAGTTAATTACACAGCAACAGCAACATGATTGCTGTATGCATGCCATGTTAATTGTTGTCAGCAGTCTGGCAACAGTAACAACATGTTCACCATAGAATTCAACAGCAACATAATTCAGTTAATTCAATTAATTAACCACAGAATTTAACAGCAACACAACAGCATGTCTACCACACTATCTACCACAGAATTTAGTTAATTACACCCACAGTAATAGTTAATTGCTGTCAGGTGACTACCAACAGCAACAGCATAGTAATCAAACAGCAATTCAACCACACTAGATCCACCAACAGAGCATACTAAATCCACCAAGAACAATATGCCTAAATCCACCAATAGATGCCTAGTATGCATAACAAATCCTAGATTCTCAAACCCTAGAGAAGAAGAGAAAGGAGAGAGGATATGAAGCGGATGGCTTACCTACGCCGGAGTCCGAGAAGAAGTGGGCGCCGGCAGCGTAGGGCAAGCCGCGCGGGAGGCGTCGGACCAGCAGAGTCGACGGGGAGGAGAAGGGGAGGCATCACCGTCACCCTAAACAAAAAATGTATTAAAAAACATCCTAATCAAACCCTAATCCGGTGGCAAGAACCCTAATAAAATCAATGGAATCACCCTAATCTATCATAACAGTAGATAAGAAGAGGAAGAGGAAGCGGATTCATAACCACGGCGACGGAGAGTCGACGACGGAGAGAGAGGAAGGAGCCGGCGGCGGTGGGAGAGGAAGAAGCCGGTGGCGGCGGAGAGGAGGAGCGGGTCGAGTGGAGAGGAGGAGTGGAGAGGGGGAGTGGGGAAAAGAGTGGATAGAAGGAGGAGTGGGCCCAATTGTCAGCGAGTTGTTTGATATATTGGAAAGGGCATAGAGTACAAAACCAACAACCTCTTCCAAGCCCAGTGGTAGAAACCAAGTGAACTAAGCGCACGGTCGTGGGTTCGAGCCCCCCCGCACGCATATTTTTTGGCCATGCGCATATTTTTGGTAGCTTGGGTACAATAGCAAAATGGCCCACTTGTCAGCGAGTGGGTCGAGTGGCCCACTTGTCAGTGAGGTGTGTGCTTGATACTTGACTAGTTTGATATATTCAAAAGGGTTGGCATAGAGTGGAAGACTAATAGTCTTGTCCTAGCCCAGTGGTAGAAACATAGTGAAACAAGCGCACGGTCGTGGGTTCGAGTCCCCGCTGGCGCATATTTTTTTGCTCACAATGAAATGGGTTCAGTTGAAGCAAAATTCAGTTAAAATATCATCTTCAGTTCAAACAAACTACTAAATGATCACAAAAACTACTAGACAACATTCTGTATGATCTGACCAAAACTTGAACTAAATGATCACCAAAACTTGAACTAAAGATGTTCAAAAAATCTTCTGTACGATCATTTTGCAATCTTTTGCATTACAAGACAACATTTTGACAACATTCTGAGCACAACAGCTCCATGCCATCAGAACACAACTTCATTTTGTCATCAGCTCCATGCCATCAAAACAACATCACATCACAACTGAAAACAGCATCTGCTACAGCGTGTGCATCTTTAGTTCACCAAAAATAGCATCACAACACAACCAAAAACTACATCAGTATCTTCTCACATCACATCATAGCATCACATCTTCAAGCATTTTGCTACCTGGAGATAATTGTAGTACATCAGGATCACCATGCATACGCACAAGAAGGAAAACTACAGAGAGTTAGAAGGATCACCAAGGAGACCAAATTTACCTTCATGTCCATTCACTACTCATCGTCGTCGATAAGAAAACAAGGAACTCTATGCCCACTCCTGTTTTCCTCATCATCACTACAATATTGCAGCAAAGTATGATCAGTTCGGTTTTCCTCATCCTCGCTCTCATGTCCATCCGCTACCACCTTTCTTCTTTTCTTGATGCCTTCAACTGTTGCAGCACCAACAATCACACGTTCTCGGTCCCTTCGCCCTCTGCTTTGCACCGGAACTTCCATAGAGTCATCATCAGCTTGCAACGGAACTTCCGTAGAGTCATCATCTTGGTATGTTAGTCCACCATCACCAGGACCCTTTTCCACTTCTGTTTCAGCCACACTCCACAAGTGTCTGTGCTCAAAGTTTTGCACAACTCGCCATTTTCCGTGCAAAAGAGTGTCCGGCAGATAAAACACCATTGTTGCTTGTGTTGTTAGAATAAAGGGATCACTCTTATACCAGCACCTTGCAGTGTTGATGCTTTTGAAGTGGCCATCATATTTGACAAAAGAGTCTCTCTTCTTCTTGCTACCAAGCTCAAACCAGTCACAGCGAAATAAGACAACCCAGCGATGGATGCCTCCACTAGAGTTGTACTGCAGCTCTATGATGCTTCTCAACTGACCATAGAAGTCAATGATCTCACGATCATGTGACCCCTTAGTGACGATTCCACTATTCTGTGTCTTCCTTTTTTCCTCGCGGTCAATGGTGTGGTACCGGACACCGTCAGCAATGCATGCTGAATACACTCTCACTCGCTTATCCAGTAAGCATGCCAAACAAAATAGATCATCACTGACCTTCTTCTCCTCATGCAACTTTCCAATCTGCACAAATAAACCATTTAGCAAACAATGGTATTTAACAATTGGTGAATAACACAGAAAACATAAAACATGTGGCTAAAGATCTCACATGATTCTTAAACCACTTAGGAAACCCCTTGGCAATCCTTTTATCAACATGGATATTGCTTTCTTCCTAATTTAACTCTTCCTTGCATTTCCTGCAATGCCAACAAAACATGTGAATTAAAACATTAGGCTGGTGCCAACCCAAGCAAAAAATATATATAATGAGTGCACAAGATATAATGTACTCGATATATGGTAGAACCTCGGCGCAATTGCTGAGCACAAACCAAACCATCTTGTCATACTCATCACCAGCCTCCAAGTATTGTGAGGCTCCAAGAAAGTTCACACCATGGTTGAAAATAGAGACATCACCACTTTGCAAATCAGTCCGCTCTCTATTTCTACCCGGTCGGTTCCATCTTGTTTCCACATTGCCAAAGTATCTAGAGCAAAAAGTCAAGCACTCGTCAACGACATATGCTTCAACAATAGAACCTTCAGGTCTTGCCGTGTTTTGCACCTAACGCTTACAAGTAAGCAACCATCTTTCGATTGGGTACATCCAACCGTAATGCACAGGCCCTCTAAGCATTGCCTCTTTTGGTAAGTGCACCGCCAAATGGACCATCATGGTGAAGAAAGCTGGAGGGAAAATCTTCTCGAGCTTGCAAAGAATAATTGGGATTTCTTTTTCAAGTCTTTCCAGGACAGTTAACTTGAGTGTTTTGCAGCACAGTTCTCTAAAGAAATTTCCCAGCTCAGCAACCGCTTCATATATATCCTTGTCCATGATTCCTCGGAGGCCCGCCGGTAAAATCCTTTGGAGGAGGATGTGACAATCATGGGTTTTCAGTACTGAAAGCTTGAATCCATCAGAAGTAACACACTTTGCTAGGTTAGCAGCATAACCATCTGGAAATTTCACCGCTCTTAGGAATTCACAAAATGCAAGATTTTGTTCTTTATTCATTGTATACCATGCTCGTGGCATTTCAAATGAATCTTCATCTTCATTGTGATGTAGATGCAAATCTTCTCTTATGCACATGTCCTCCAAATCAAGCCTAGAACGAACCATGTCCTTTGTCTTCCCTTCAATGTTTAGAAACGCCCCTAGCAGATTCTCGCATATGTTTTTCTCATTGTGCATTACATCGAGATTCTGCCTTAATTTCAGATCAGCCCAGTATGGCAGGTCCCACAAACAAGACCTCCAGTCCCAACATTGACCTTCCTCACACTTTCTTTTCTTCGCCAGCTTTCCCGGTCTCACATCTTTCACCTTTTCAAGTTGCTGCTCCAGCTCTTCTTTAGTGAATTCAGCTGGCTTGTCACAGGTTTCATTCTCACCATTAAAATCTTTGCTTCTTCGCCAGCGATGGTTTCGGGGAAGAAAGCAGTGGTGCCCAATATAGCAGATCTTGCTCCTTATTCTCTTTGAGCAAGGGTCTTTGTCACAATGTACACAAGCCTGATAACCCGCTGTGATCCTCCTAGACAGAGTGTGCAGAGCCGGGAAATCATGGATGGACCATATGATTGCAGCACGTAGATTGAACTTTTCTTCCGGACTCAAGGCATCGTATGTAGGTACACCAGTCCAGAGCTGGAGCAGTTCTTCTACGAGGGGCTCCATAAAGACATCAACAACCTTTCCTGGAGACTTTGGACCCGGGATAAGCAATGACATCATGAAGTTGGACTGATCCATGCATGCCCATTGTGGCAGGTTGTACGGCACCACAAGAACTGGCCACATGCTATAAGATGTGCTCATGTTCCCAAACGGATTAAACCCATCTGTGGCAATGCTATGTTTTATGTTCCTTGGATCTGCAGCAAAATCTAAATGTATACGGTCAAACTCTTTCCATGCCTCTCCGTCCGCTGGATGGCTCAGCTCATTGTCCACAGGGTGCCGCTTTAGCTTGTGCCACTATACCTCACGCGATGATTTCTTCGAGATGAACATCCGCTGCAGCCTTGGTATCAAGGGAAAGTGCCTCAGTACCTTCTCCGGTATTGACTTCTTCCCATCAGCATATTTCCACCTAGAGGCATTGCATTTTGGAGAGTTGTCATGCTTTGCTAAATCCTTTCGAAACAAGACACAGTTATTTGGGCACACATGTATTGACACATAACCTATCCCCAGCCTGCGGATTATGCTCAATGCTTCATCATAAGATCTGGGAACACAACTATCAAGGAATTGCAAGCTCAAAAGACGGAGTATTGCGTTGAATGCAGCATTGCTAATCCGCTAGAAAGACTTGATGTGGAGTAACTTCACGGTGAAGGTAAATCTTGAAAATTTACCCCCTTCATGAGCTGCGTGCTTCGCCTCCTCTAACACCTCAGCAAACAACGACTTCTGTCCATCAGCACGTCTTCAGCATCGTACAAATCCTTCAATAGGTCAGGAATCCTATCATCTTCATGCCCATCCTCTTCCTCCAAAACAGCATTATCTTGCAAAACCTTTTCCATGAAATCAATGCCAGCATCACCACCACCCATCATATGAGGGGCCTTTGTATCAGCTTCAAAATGTTGAGGTTGACTGTCTAAAGGTTCTCCATGATATATCCATCTATCATATGTGTTGGACATCCCATTAAGAAGCAGATGATCTTCCACTCTTCCTTGATCCATTCTTAAACGGTTGAGGCATTCACAGCATGGGCAAACAATGTGAGCATCGTTGGCAAAATTTGCCCGAACAAATGCCATGAAATCATCAACTCCTTTCATATGTTCTTTCGAAAACTTTCTAACTCCTTTTCTAATCCAGCTTCTGTCCATCTGCCAAAGACAACAAATTGTTGCAACTTAGAAAATCAATTTAAGTGCATCCACATTAATTAATGAAAATGGATGGAAGTAATGGCACCCAACTTTATATGCTAACTGCCTAACCACACCATTCAACTATTTCCAATTTCTCACTACTTTAGTCCAACTTGGTGGACAAAATAAATCAGCATTCAATATTTACTCATGGCATGAATCAGTCAAATGGATCAGGATCCTATTTACTCAGCATTCATTATTTACTCATGGACAAAATAAATCAGGAATTTAGAATAGAGAGCAACATCAATTTCAGGATCCTGTTTCAGGGAAAGAAAAACATCAATTTCATCAACGCAATTTACTCTTGGACAAAATAGAACAGAGAGCTATGTTCTATTGATAGATGACAACATAATTTACCACTATGAATTGACTAAATTAAAAAAGAATTCTTAACAATTTCATCAACAACAATTCTCCTAAAAATTTCATCAACAGAAATTCTCTTCACAATTTCTAGCAAATTCATCAAATCAGTGTGTGTGTGTGTGGAGATTTTTCCAAGATTACAACAAACCTACATCAAATCAATGTGTGTGTGTGTGGAGATTCTCGTAACAGATCTACATCAAATCAATGACATCAATAGAGAGGAGAAAGGGAGAGGAGAGGTGGGAGGAGAGGAGTGCATACGTGGGTGAGGTCTGCTTGTGGCGGCGGCGAGTCCCCCATGCTCGGCGGCGGCGAGTCCCCCATGCTCGGCGAGCCTCTCCTTGCGTGGGCGTCGTTCCTACGCCCGCCCCCACCACTGCAGGTTGCCCACGCCCCTGCTGGTCACTTCGGCAGCCAGCCCCGCCTCCACCCCCGCCTCCACCCCCGCCCCTGCTGGTTACCTCAACTGCCGGCCCCGCCCCCCTCCGCCCCTACTGGTTGCTTCTGCCGCGAGGCCGTGGGCGAGGTCACCTGCAGCGAGGTCGTGGGCAAGGCGAGCAGCCCCTACTGGTTGCTTTAGCCCCGCCCGCCGCCCACCGGCCCCGCCCTCGTCCGAGCGACCCCTGCTGGTTGCTTCCGCCGCCGCCCGCCGCCACCTGGTCGGAAGACCTAGAAAAACGCTAAGTGTTGCTCTGTTCGATGCCACCCGCCGCCACCTGGTCGGAAGGCCCGACTTGTCACTGACACGAGAGAGCCGTGGTTTTGTATAGTATATAGAAAACTACCCACACATTATCAACAATCCCTCTCTAGCCCAGCGGTACCGAACGAGCAAATGAGCGGCAGGTCGTGGGTTCGAGTCCCCGCTAGCGCACATTTTTCAGCGAATTAAACGCTCGCTCACCCACCTGTCAGTGGCTCACCCACCTGTCAAATGAGTCCCACCTGTCAGTGTTGCTAATTATTGCTCTATTCGATGCCACCTGGTCGGAAGGTCCCACTTGTCAATGATACGAGAGAGCCGTAGTTTTATATAATGTATAGATAAATTCCCATACCTAAGCAACTGTCCCTCTCTAGCCCAGTGGTAGCAAGTGAGCGAAGCAAGCGCGAGGTCGTGGGTTCGAGTCCCGCCTCCCGCCTCTTTTTTGGGAGAATTAAGCACTCGGCCCCACCTGTCAAATGGGTCCTGCATGTCAGTGTGTGCCCCATCTGTTGTTGAATATTAACATTTAAGTAAAAATGACACCTAGACATTGACACATAAGCGAGGTTGCTGAGGTGGCTGCCTAATCACCCTAATTCATTCAAACTCAAGTGTAGTGACCATGTTATATTAGTCGTTATCAGCTAGGCGTGAGGCAGTGGATAGTGCTTCCCGCTTTACGACCATTTCCTCTAATGACATTAGGACCTTTCTGACCAGAATGGTCGTTATAGGTTAGGGTTTGGAGCCCCTCCAACAGCTTTTGACCTATTGGTCTAAAATGGTCATAAATTTATGACCAATTCTTCCAAGGTCACTGACAGAAGGTCACTAGTTGACATATTTCTTGTAGTGTGGAGCTCTCTAGCCCGTCGTGTTTCAACTGCTACTGGGGACTCGCCCTCGATCGGGAGAGCTGCCAATCGTTAAGCGGCGGCGACGATGATATCCAACGGATTAGATTAATGACCCGGAGGCGTTGAGACGTGCTGTGATGGGACATTATTCTGACGAGGCGGATCCGTCGCGCGCGGCTGAACCGGCGCCCCCGTTCCAGGCGCCTCCACTCGGTTTACTGATGGCTGGTTGCTGGTTCCTACCCCTGGCATGTTGAAGAGATTCCTTCCCTCGTAAACCGGAGGCAGGTGAGACCGGTACCTTCTCCTCATGACATCCACTGATGCGCTTTGATCCAGCATAAGCCTACAAGCCTGTGCCTCTAACTCGGCCCGCTCTGCGGCCATCCTGGTGTTCTCTATTGCCAGATCTACCTTAGCTTGAGCTATCTCATCCCTCACCTTTGCAATCTCTGTGTTATGCCGATCTTGATCTGCTGGATTAACCTTAGCTGCTAGCAATGTTGCCAAAGTGTCGAATAAATCGAACAAAGCCTGAGCCAGCGGTGGTGCAGAGCCCCCTGCCCCGGCTGGTGTTGCAGCTGCTGAGCCGGAAATCACCGCTACGGCGGTAGAAGAATGCTGCACCGATTGTGTACCATCCATGAAGATCGCAACTTGGCTCGGCGGATCAGAGAGGTCCGGAATACTGTCACTATCGGAACCACCATTAATCCGGCCATCATGCAACTGATACAGCGACTCGGTCTCTCCGGTTGAAGACTCATCGTCAGAGTAGATGACGGTTTCGCCACCAGATACCGATCTATCCTCAGATTCCACCCCGTGGATGACTCCCATGAAGGCACGCTTTACGGCAGGCTGAACTCGGGTAGGTTTTGCACGCTGAGCCGTCTCAATGATGTCGGTGCAGATGTCCGGCTCAGGACCCGATTCGCCGATCTTGCCAATGAAGATGTGTATTCCACCAAAGGGGACCCAGTACCCGTACTCAATCGAGCCGGCCTCGGGGCCCCAGCCTGCGTCGTCGGTGTAGAGCTTGCCGTGACGACTCTTGGTCATCCGGCCCACAATGTATCACTTGAGTCCTTCGAACCTGCCCTTCAAGAACTCGAAACCATCATGCGATAGCCCCACGGTGGGCGCCAACTATCGTGGTTTTGTCACGGCATATGTCCTCGTGAAAGGACTTAGTCGTGGAGCCATCGCGATGGGTTAGCTTGAAGGGGTTAAAGCGGACAAGGGATGCGAGGAATTATATTGGTTCGGCCCCTTACGGTGAAGGTAAAAGCCTACTCCAGTTGTGATGGAATTGCTAGGGTTTCGATGACCAGGGAGCGAATCCGCTTTTCCTGGCTCTCGAGTTATTGTTTGTTGTCCCTAAACCGCCGCCGGGTTGTCCCTTTATATACACAAGTTAACGCCCAGCAGTTTACAAAATCCCGAGGCCGGCTCATACACATGCCCAGCTCGGTTTCTACTTTTCCTTGCCTTACAACATAAGTTACATATCATGTGGCGGTTTATGTCTACGGGCCCTAGTCCGCCTTCGGGCCCTGGGCCTTCATGTTAGATCTCCTCTGTAAAGCGCCATAGTTCTTGTCTTCATGGGCTTCAAACATGACAAACTCACCGTGGGCATAACCCGGCCCCTCATGGCTGGTTTATATTTAGTAGTAATATTCCCAACACATGGGGATGGACGTGGGATGCTCCGCATCATCTCCCCCCCTTGGGAAAGATCTGACCTCGGATCGTGATCTGCATCACCATCAAAACGGTTGTTGTGGACGAACTTGTAGTTGGACGGAGTTGAAAACATGGCGCAATCCAAGTACTCCAAGGTGTCGCCGGAGTGGTATACATGCAAAAAGAGAAAACACAAACGACACTCGGAAATACAATGGTTAGAGCACACAAAGTGTCCATCATGTAAGAATGAGTCCATGCAACAAGATTGATCATGACAAGGTGCATGAAGCTTATCCAAAAGAGATGGAATCGTATGCAAAGCATTCATGGGAGCAAAAGCATTCATCACGCACAAAAATGTGTTGTGAATATGATCAATGCAACCACGGTGCAAAATGATGTCACAGAGAGACGGTTTATCAATAGCATGAATATGGCAATGGGTGCTCAAGATGAGTATGTGATCATGCAATTGATGATGGGCAATATGATCATGATGTATGAATATGCCATCAAGAAAAATCACAACAAATTTGCTAAGGAAATCACAAGCTCATATATCATGGATGACATGGGAATACAAGATGCAACAAGGCAATCATAATATAAGTCAATCCATGCATAAGATGCAAATTTGTCATGTGTGTGAGATGACCAATGAGCATGACATGTATGAGCACAATCAACAAATATGGAGGTGTTGGTGTACCAATGCTCGATGTCGTGGCATGAGTGGAGGTTCGAAGGTTCTTCCAATAAGTACGAGCGCTCCTCAATGTGAAGGTCCATAGAGCCAATCTTCAATTTTACTCCTCCGTTCACGAGATGTACCATGTAGACAACAAGAAGGAAACAACAATGAAAGAGTGACCCATCCAATATGCATATTTGAGGATGGCTCAAAGGGAAGGAGTTCACCTTTAGGAGATTCTCGCAAATCTTGGTGTTGCACATCGTGTATGCCTTCACATGACCAAATTGTGTCATGACGGTATCGCATTGTGAATCCTTCAACATGAAAGAACATGACAAACACTCGAAAAAACAAATGAGGTTAGCGGAGATGCAAAACCTATCATTCGTGTGGTAAAATACCCAACAAGTGGATGCATCATGCTCATCATAAGAAAGTACAAGGGAGCATTTCATAGTATGGAGATGATGCGAGAACAACCAAATACAATAGGCTCAATCAAGCAAGCATGCATCACAAGTAAAGTGTCCAAGTCTCCACGATCAATAAGCATAGATGCAACAATTGGAGGCAAGCGACAATGAACAAAATATATCATGTGAGAGGCATGAACATATACATCATCAACCCGAGAAAGCAAGTAAGAATGGAACATGGGTGATGCGACAAAGCAAGCAATCATGTGAATCAAGGCAAGCAAGCTACTAGTGCGAAGATGCAACGTACTAGAAGGAATAATGTCAAGTATGTCATGTGTACAAATAGTGTGTATGAACAATTCACATGACATAGCACAAGCATGAAAGGAGGATATGAGCAAAATAGGATCAATAGCATGAGGCACATGATAAACATGGCAATAGCAACAAGGATCTCCACCAAGCTTGCAAATACACATAGGAGAAGCATAATGGTGAATCATGGGTAGATGCAAGCAAGGGTCACAATTGCATGGCAAAGGCATAGAAGCAAGCATAGCATGCAAAAGTGAACATGGTAAAATGAGGATGAAGCGACAAGCGGTATATAGCCCATAGCCGTGTGAGAGCCAAGTGAGAGAGTGCGCGTAGTCGTTGCGCGAAGAGAATGGTGGTAAGGATAGTCCACGGGATACCAAGTCATCTTTGCTCTCAAGAGCTCGTTTCGTCAACTCTTGGGATTGAGAGGTTGATGAGTATACGTGATACCTACATAGAACAAAGACAAAGGGAAAATTGTGTGTGTGGTAGATGTACACATCATCCATCATGATGCGCACGTGCTTGTGTTGGTTAGCACAAAATATCCAATGCTCGAATAAATGAGATGTGTGATATAGAAACATGTCATCCATCATGATAGGTTTGTTGTTATGTATAGCATAATGGAAACTCAAATAGTGTAATGCACCATAAGAAATATGTAGAGCATTGTTATTCATGGAATGCATATGGTGCAAGCAATTATGGGAATCATGCAATGTATATAATGCATCAAAATCTCCTAATATGTATGAGGAAACTATGGGGGTCTCCTCATGAGAATTAATGGAAACATCACATGGAGAATATTGACAACATCCAAAACAAATCATATTTGGTTCTGTGTGATCATGGCATGGCATAGTAGATGAATTGCGCAAATCTTGTAAAGGAAGCATGGCAATATCATCACATGAAAAACAAAAGCCAATGACCATCATCTCGTCATCTATGCCATAAGTGCAAATGGAATTGATTTTAATGGGGCATGCATAGTTACTATGTTGAGATTGAAATGATGCAGTATGGGAGATCTCACTCATAGCATATTACAAGTTTAATGAATTGTCAAACATGATGTGACCAATAGAATTTTCACAAGATATCCTATGGAGCATAGCATCACAACTAGGCAAATCAACATGCTCATCATCATATTCATCATGAATTGGCAAGTTATGACATGAAGAATTCGCACTAGCATGAAGCATGGTAATAGGTGTGTCAACATCATGCAAGCAATCATTCGCAAAATAGTCCACTAGTGGGACAAGAGAAGCACCATCACCTATGTTACCTTTGGAGCATCACTCATGTGTTGTAGGTGAGGTGTCGAATACCGAGTCGTGGTCATATTCATCTTGATGGAACCATGTGGGGGTGCATCGTCGTCCACCATGGCTATCATTGTATCCATTGGAGGTGTGGACATGTCGAGGGTAGGCACGTCGTCATGTAGGAGACCTAGCACCAAAGAAGAAAACCCAATTGGAGTAGAGGTTAGGTCGTTAGAAATCCTAGTGGCCTCACATGCCGTGTCAACTACCTCACTCACTAAGTGTTGTGGCTCACTCACTCCCTCTTGGATGCTCTCACTCATATGGTTGGTGGAGTGACTCAAATGGCTCTCAACCTCACATAGGATGTGTGGCATGCTCTCAAGTGTGGGGCTAGTGGTGGTCACACTAATCCTCTCATAGGAAATGCTCTGAATGTCACATGTGGTGGAGTCACTCATGTGGTGGTGGATCTCCTCACATGGCAATTGGGGCATCTCGGCATATGTGGGTGTCGGAGAGATGTAGGTGCAAATGTCTCCATGCTCAATCATGTCGTAGTCGTAGCCGTGGATGAAGGCTGAAGATGGCACATCATCACTCTCCTCTAAGACCAAAGGTAAGGTCTCATGTGCGGTCTCGTAACTTGACTCGGAGTATGAGTCCAATATGGGAGCCGTCTTCATGTTGTTGAAGAGGTTCGTGCACATCGCCGTGGTTGAATGGGATGGCCTTTACTCGACCTTCTTGTCATCGTCTTGTTGTAGGAGGCCCATATGACGTGGTACCTCATAGCTCGTCTCCATGTCCGAAGGGAGTTTCCCGTGCTCGGCCATCTTCCTTGAGGGGCTTCCGAAGATGGAAGTGTCGCCCTCGCTCATAGGTGGTCACCTTGTAGTTGAAGATGTTGATGTATAAGTATTTGGAAACTAAATGGTTGCAAGAAAGGCTAGATGTTTGTGCTGAAAATTTAAAATTTCTTCACCATACCTGTGAACTTTGCAATGAACATGGTCATTTAAATCTCAAATGCAAATTGTTTCATGATCGTATCTTGTCCAAAAATTCTGATGATTTGATTTCCCTTGCACATCATAATGAACTTAGTTTGCTTTTGGGTTATGAAGAAATGAAACATATAACTAAGCATATTCCAGAGTATAACCTTGAGAAATTCCTTGATATTGATCTAGAAGAAATTTTTATGTATTGTGCGGTGAATTGCATTGAAAATCCTTATATTGCCAATTACATAAAGAAAAGAAAAGAAATAGAGGATGAAGATAATACTAATGAAAGGGAATAGGCTTCCCAATATCCTCCTATTATTTCTTATGATGAATCAGGTAACGAGGAGGAGCCTTATATTCAACCAATCTCATTAATAAGGAGCTCCGAAAAGAGGATTAAACCCACACATGAAGTGAAGAAGAAAAAGAAAAGACAGAGAAGCAAAGGTAAAAATGTATCCCTCCCAAACGATGTTGCTCCTATTACTCATTGTGATGATGATAATTGTTATATTGTTGGTGCTATCCATACTATTAATGATGAGAGTGATTATGCTTATGATATGAAAAGGCCCAATCTTGGGGATGCTATGTTTGATGAGAATGACAAGTTTGAAAATATATTTGCTGCAATTAATGTTTGTCCCAAGCTTGGGGATGCTATGTTTAATGAAGATCATATTTGTAGTCTCCCAAGTTTTGATATGCAAATGTATTATGATGATAGCATGCCTCCTACTTATGATGATTATATTGATGAAAGTGGGTTTGGAAGAGTGTCAACTTTAGGAAGTAATTATCCCACTATTTTGGAGGATGTTGAATCTTATTGTGATAATTATGGAAGTGGATTTGGAGAGGTCATGACTTTATTTAGTAATGATTCCACTATCTTGGAAGAGGTTTCAATTGATTATGATGAGAAAAAATTGCTACTTATGATGATTATTGTGATGATACTTATGCTATAAAAAGTAATGATTATTATATTTATAAAACTTGTCATGATTATGATTACCCCTTTTCTGAACATTACTCTTTTAATATGGAAACAATTTATAGTGTTCGAGTTTCTTATGATACTCCCACTATTCTGAATGAGAAGAATTTTGCTTATGTGGAGAGTAGTAAATTGTCTATGCTAGTAGATCATGATAAGAATGCTCTATGTGATGGTTATGTTGTTGAATTCATTCATGATGCTACTGAAAATTATTATGAGGGAGGAATATATGCTTGTAGGAGTTGCAATAATATCAAGTTTCCTCTCTATGTGCTTAAAGTTTTGAAGTTATGCTTGTTTTGCCTTCCTATGCTAGTTGATTATTGTTCCCATAAGTTGTTTTCTCACAAAATACGTATGCATAGGAAGTGGGTTAGACTTAAATGTGCTAGTCATATTCTTCATGATGCTCTCTTTATGTTTCAATTCTTGTCTTTTATGTGAGCATCATTGAAATCATCATGCCTAGCTAGGGGCGTTAAACGATAGCGCTTGTTGGGAGGCAACCCAATTTTATTTTTGTTCCTGTTTAGTAATAAATAATTCATATATCCTCTGTTTAGATGTGGTTTTGTGTTTTAAGTAGTGTTTGTGCCAAGTAGAACCTTTGGGAAGACTTGGGGAAAGTCTTTGCGATCATGCTGTAAAAAACAGAAACTTTAGCGCTCACGAGATTTGCTGCCATTTCTTATTAGAGAGTGATGTTTAGTTCTTTTTGAAGATTACTAACAGACAAATTCCTCAGGTCCACAAATTTATTTGAGAATTTTATGGGTTCCATAAGTATATGTTTGATACAGATTACTGCAGACTGTTCTGTCTTTGATAGATTCTTTTTTCTATGTGTTGTTTGCTTATTTTGATGAATCTATGAGTAGTATCGGAGGGTATGAACCATAGAGAAGTTGGAATACAGTAGATACTACACCAATATAAATAAATAATGAGTTCACAACAATACCTAAGTGGTGATTTATTTTCTTATACTAACGGAGCTTACGAGTTTTTTGTTAAGTTTTGTGTTGCGAAGTTTTCAAGTTTTGGGTAAAGATTCGATCGACTATGGAATAAGGAGTGGCAAGAGACTAAGCTTGGGGATGCCAAAGGCACCCCAAGGTAATATTCAAGGACAACCAAGATCCTAATCTTGGGGATGCCCCGGATGGCATCCCCTCTTTCGTCTTCGTTCATCGGTAACTTTACTTGGAGCTATAATTTTACTCGCCACATGATATGTGTTTGCTTGGAGCGTCATTTTATTTTATTTTGTTTTGCTTGCTATTTGAATAAAATACCAAGGTCTTAAATTCTTAAATGTTAGAGAGTATTTACATAGTTGCATAATTATTTGACTACTCATTGATCTTCACTTATATCTTTTGGAGTAGTTTGTCATTTGCTCTAGTGCTTCACTTATATCTTTTTAGAGCATGGTGGTGGTTTTATTTTGAAGAAATTGTTGAACTCTCATGCTTCACTTATATTATTTTGAGAGTCTTTTAGAACAACATGGTAGTTTTCTCTGGTTATGAATTTAGTCCGAATATGATAGGCATCCAAGAGGGATATAATAAAAAATTCATATAAAGTGCATTGAAAACTATGAGAAGTTCAATACTGGATGATTGTTTTGAGATATGGAGATGGTGATATTAGAGTCATGCTAGTTGAGTACTTGTGAATTTGAGAAATACTTGTGTTGAAGTTTATGATTCCCGTAGCATGCACGTATGGTGAACCGTTATGTGATGAAGTTGCAGCATGATTTATTTATTGATTGTCTTCCTTATGAGTGGCGGTCGGGGACGAGCGATGGTCTTTTCCTACCAATCTATCCCCCTAGGAGCATGCGTGTAGTACTTTGTTTTGATAACTAATAGATTTTTGCAATAATTATGTGAGTTCTTTATGACTAATGTTGAGTCCATGGATTATACGCACTCTCAACCTTCCACCATTGCTAGCCTCTCTAGTACCGCGCAACTTTCGCCGGTACCATAAAACCCACCATTTACCTTCCTCAAAACAGCCACCATACCTACCTATTATGGCATTTCCATAGCCATTCCGAGATATATTGCCATGCAACTTTCCACCGTTCTGTTTATTATGACATGCTTCATCATTGTCATATTGCTTTGCATGATCATGTAGTTGACATCGTATTTGTGGCAAGGCCACCGTTCATAATTCTTTCATACATGTCACTCATGAGTCATTGCACATCCTGGTACACCACCGGAGGCATTCATATAGAGTCATATCTTGTTCTAAGTATCGAGTTGTAATTCTTGAGTTGTAAGTAAATAAAAGTGTGATGATCATCATTATTAGAGCATTGTCCCAGTGAGGAAAGGATGATGGGGACTATGATTCCCCCACAAGTCGGGATGAGACTCCGGACGAAAAATAAAAAAAGAGAAAAAGGACATAAAAAAAGGGCGAAGGCCCAGAAAAATGAGAGAAAAGAGAGAAGGGGCAATGCTACTATCCTTTTACCACACTTGTTCTTCAAAGTAGCACCATGATCTTCATGATAGAGAGTCCCCTATGTTGTCACTTTCATACACTAGTAGGAATCTTTCATTATAGAACTTGGCTTGTATATTCCAATGATGGGCTTCCACAAAATGCCCTAGGTCTTCATGAGCAAGCGAGTTGGATGCACACCCACTTAGTATCTTTTTGAGCTTTCATACACTTATAGCTCTAGTGCATCCGTTGCATGGCAATCCCTACTCACTCACATTGATATCTATTGATGGGCATATCCATAGCCCATTGATACACCTAGTTGATGTGAGAATGTCTTCTCCTTTTTGTCTTCTCCACAACCACCATTCTATGACACCTATAGTGCTATATCCATGGCTCACGCTCATGTATTGCATGAAGATTGAAAAAGTTTGAGAACATCAAAAGTATGAAACAATTGATTGGCTTGTCATCGGGGTTGTGCATGATTTGAATATTTTGTGTGACGAAGATAGAGAATAGCCAGACTATATGATTTTCTAGGGATAGCTTTCTTTGGCCATGTTATTCTGAGAAGAGATGATTGCTTTGTTAGTATGCTTGATGTATTATTATTTTTATGTCAATATTAAACTTTTGTCTTGAGTCTTATGGATCTGATATTCTTGCCACGATAAACAAGATTACATTGATAAATATGTTAGGTAGAATTCCACATCAAAAAAATTTGTTTTTATCATTTACCTACTCGAGGACGAGCAGGAATTAAGCTTGGGGATGCTTGATACGTCTCCAACATATCTATAATTTTTGATATTTCCATGCTATTATATTACCCGTTTTGGATGTTTATGGGCTTTATTATACACTTTTATATTATTTTTGGGACTAACCTATTAACCGGAGGCCCAGCCCAAAATGTTGTTTTATTGCCTATTTTAGTGTTTCGAAGAAAATGATTATCAAACAAAGTACGAACGGAATAAACCTTCGAGAGAGTTATTTTTGGAACGGAAGCAATCCAGGAGACTTGGAGTAGACGTCCGGGAAGCTTCGAGGAAGCCACGAGGCAGGGAGCGTGCCCCCACCCTCGTGGGCCCCTCGTGGCTCCCCTGACCGACTTCTTTCACCTATATATGTCCATATACCCTAAAAACATCTAGGAACAGAATAGATCGGGAGTTCCGCCGCTAGGAGCCTTCGTAGCCACCGAAAACCAATCTAGACCCGTTTCGGCACCCTGCCGGAGGGGGGAATTCCTCTCTGGTGGCCATCTTCATCATCCCAGTGCTCTCCATGACAAGGAGGGGGTAGTTCTCCCTTGGGGCTGAGGGTATGTACCAGTAGCTATGTGTTTGATCTCTCTCTCTCTCTCTCTCTCATGTTCTTGAGGTGGCACGATCTTGATGTATCGCGAGCTTTGCTATTATAGTTGGATCTTATAATGTTTCTCCCCCTCTACTCTCTTGTGATGAGTTGAGTTTTCCCTTTGAAGATATCTTATCGGATTGAGTCTTTAAGGATTTGAGAACACTTGCTGTATGTCTTGCATGTGCTTATCTGTGGTGACAATGGGATATCATGTGATCCACTTGATGTATGTTTTGCTGATCAACTTGCGAGTTCCGCGACCTCGTGAACTTATGCATAGGGGTTGGCACATGTTTTAGTCTTGACTCTCCGGTAGAAATTTGGGGCACTATTTGAAGTTCTTTGTGTTGGTTGAATAGATGAATCTGAGATTGTGTGATGCATATCGTATGATCATACCCATGGATACTTGAGGTGGCATTGGAGTATATAGGTGACATTAGGGTTTTGGTTGATTTGTGTCTTAAGGTGTTATTCTAGTACGAACTCTAGGATAGATTGAACGGAAAGAATAGCTTCGTGTTATTTTACTACAGACTCTTGAATAGATCGATCATAAACGATAACTTTGAGGTGGTTTCGTACCCTACCATAATCTGTTCATTTGTTCTCCACTATTAGTGACTTTGGAGTGACTCTTTGTTGCATGTTGAGGGATAGTTATATAATCCAGTTATGTTATTATTGTTGAGAGAACTTGCACTAGTGAAAGTATGAACCCTAGGCCTTGTTTCAACGCATTGCAATACCATTTGTTCTCACTTTTATCATTAGTTTCCTTGTTGTTTTTATATTTGTAGATTATAAAAACCTATATCTACCATCCATATTGCACTTGTATCACCATCTCTTCGCCGAACTAGTGCACCTATACAATTTACCATTGTATTGTGTGTGTTGGGGATACAAGAGACTCTTTGTTATTTGGTTGCAGGGTTGTTTGAGAGAGACCATCTTCATCCTACGCCTCCCACGGATTGATAAACCTTAGGTCATCCACTTGAGGGAAATTTGCTACTGTCCTACAAACCTCTGCACTTGGAGGCCCAACAACGTCTACAAGAAGAAGGTTGTGTAGTAGACATCAGTCACCTTATTTTTGGGCCAAGCCCATGAAATTTCGAAATACTTGATTATAGGCTGTTTTTAGAGTCCGTATGTGTGGGGAAACAAGAGTTAGGGTTGGTTTTGGACCCCTCCTCCAAGGGCCACGAAATTCCCCCCTCTCTCCTCCATATATATAGCCCTTAGGGCATCGTTTATACTTTGGGTTTTGTTCAGATTAAAAGTTCACCATAGCTGCAACTTTGCGTACTTCATTTGTGTTCAACGACCAGACCAAGACGTCACAGAAACCCACATTCATTAATAAAGCGTTCCTCTTATATTCGCAATATCCAGATTGCAATCTCAGTTTTGTGTTTGTCCTTCGTTTGCTCATAGGAATCAGGCCCTCGTGGTCAGGTTGATCGTGCTCCGTCGTGGTAAATAACCCCTCGGAAGTTGGTTTAGCGGTTGCTAAGGCACGACGTCTCGCACGTTCGTAGTCGGCTCGTCAAGGTCGACTCCCATAGAAAACGATAGCCACCATCTCATCGAAACATCGGGACACCTTCGCCTCTATCAATGACCATAGAAGGTTTTATTCATGTAAACAGAACAACAATTATTCTTTGACTTCAATGAATAACCGTATTGCAATAAACATGATCCAATCATATTCATGCTCAACGCAAACGCCAAATAACATTTATTTAGGTTCATCACTACTCCCGAAGGTAGAGGGGGTATGCGATGGTGATCTTATCAACCTTGGAATCACTTCCAACACACATGGTCACCTCGCCCTCAACAAGTCTCTGTTCATTTTGTAACTCCTGTTTCGAGTTGCTAATCTTAGCAACTAAACCGGTATCAAATACCCATGGGCTACTATGTACACTAGTAAAGTACACATCAATAACATGTATATCAAATATACCTTTGTTCACTTTGCCATCCTTCTTATCCGCCAAGTATTTGGGGCAGTTCCGCTTCCAGTGACCATTTCCCTTGCAGTAGAAGCACTCAGTTTCAGGCTTGGGTCTAGCTTTGGGCTTCTTCATGGGAGTGGAAACTTATTTACTGTTCTTCTGGAAGTTCCCTTTCTGTCTCTTGCCCTTTTTCTTGAAACTAGTGGTCTTGTTAACCATCAACACTTGATGCTCTTTCTAATTTCTACCTTCGCTGATTTCAGCATTGCGAAGAGCTTGGGAATCATTTTTGTCATCCCTTGCATATTATAGTTCATCACGAAGTTCTAGTAGCTTGGTGATAGTGACTAGAGAACTCTATCAATCACTATCTTATCTGGAAGATTAACACCCACTTGATTCAAGTGATTGTAGTACCCAGACATTCTGAGCACATGCTCACTGGTTGAGCTATTCTCCTCCATCTTGTAGGAAAAGTACTTGTCAGAGGTCTCATACCTCTCGACACGGGCATGATTCTGAAATACCAATTTCAGCTCTTGGAACATCTCATATGCTCTGTGGCATTCAAAACATTTTTGAAGTCCCGGTTCTAAGCCGTAAAGCATGGCGCACTAAACTATCAAGCAGTCATCATATCGAGCTTGCAAAACGGTCATAACGTCTGTACACTACTAGGAAAAGGGCTATAGATGAAATGGATACTAATGGCGCACCTGACATGTGGTGCGCCACTACAATATAGCAGTGGAGCACCATGTCAGGTGCGCCATTAGTGTGGAAGACACTAATGGCGCACTAGATACATGGTGCGCCACTAGTAACAATTTTTTTTCATTTTTCCAAACATACTAATGGCGCATCATGTAGACAGTGTGTCATTACTAGTTAAAACTAGTAATGGCGCACTGTCCATAGGTGCGCCATTACTAAGTTTTTTCCCCCTAGCTAATGGCGCACCGCCAGCGGGTGCGCCATTAGTAATCTTCCCCCTAGATAATTTGCCCGATCCCTTCGTCCCTCCGTCCACTTCCCCCCCCCCCTCCCTCGCTCCACACCCGCTCTGACGACCCCCACGCCCCGCCTCACCGTCTCGG
>NC_041382.1:365171480-365213421 GCF_002162155.2 Triticum dicoccoides | reverse complement strand
GACCCACTGCGCCGCCGCCCCACCCACATCGCCGCCGTCGTCGATAGCCTCCCCGCGTCGGCCCCTGCACTACGCCGCCTCTACCTCAGCCCGGGCACGGGGTGCAGAACGACGACCGCGGCCGCCGGCCTCCCCACGACCAACCCAGGCATCCTTGCATCCCCTCGACACCGCCGCCGCCGACCCCGACCCCAACCCCGACCCCGACCCCTTCGGCGACCGGCCGCGCCCGCCCAGGTACCGCTCCTCCTTCCTCCTTCCTCCCTCTCCACCCTTCCTCCCCATTCCCTGCCCATGAATGATTTTAGCACCACACATATTGTACCCCTGCCCATGAACGATTATTCAGAGAACAGTTAGATTTTTTATTTTTTAGTAAGTGTTTGTGTCAGTGATAGGTACAATGACAAATCAAACCTTCATATAGTGTCCTTACAATCTGAACATAGTCGTGTATCATGTCTTGATAAATAGTTCCATCTGGCATCAGATTCATAGAGTCGTCATATGGCACATCAGATTCTGTTAAGATAGTGAATTTTTTTAATCAAATGCAAGCGCACAGTGCAAGGAAAATTTAGATTAAGACTTCATATGATCTGACTGAATCATACCAGTCTAGCAATATCCCAAATTGTAAGGGAACGATTCCTTATCAAATGCTGGATATTCTTTGGCATGAAACCTGCTTCAGAAAATAATCAACATGGCTAGACCTAACAACTAACACACTGTTTCAGGGAGACATAATATTTCTAGTGGCATAGTAAAGATCATCTCTCAACGGAAACAATCTTTTCACAATCCTATGATCAAAATGCTTAGTCCTACCTATCTAACTAGACTAACAAGACCCCGCAAAAGAAGGACCTTGACTACCAAGAGCTTAGAAAGTCGTGTCTCCATTTTACTTTCTCCAAGAGGCAGCTAACTTCTATTTTAAGTTTGCAAGCAATTAATTTGATGCTGTAAGTATAGATTGGCATGCTAAAGTCAACAAATTGTGATGCTATCAAACCTGCCCAGATCAAAACTGTTGTGTTATAGTTATCGAAAAGAAGCTCAAATCTTAACAATAAGCAGTACACTTGCTCAGAGTTTAAGTTTACTAAACCTATTCATTTTTCTGGACTTAGGGAACATGATAAGACAAGCCAGATGCTCTATTTTTAATTAACAGCAATCCTTGATCAGCAACAGTTTCTTTCACTAATTTTCAGTTAACAGCAATCCATGATTTTTTTTCCAGCTAAAACTATTGATGATTCTTTGTTGGGTAGCCTATTAGATCTGGAATGGAAGCTCACATAAGTTGAGCTGATTTTTGTCCATATGAAAGCAGAGGACCATATGGTCTGTGGCCTTTTCATCCATATGAAAGTAGAGGCCCTTGAGTTTGCTGGGTTTTGTCTCCGACCATCGTGTCGTGATGATTTTGCATGTACCCCGAGAGGCCCTTGAGTTTGCCGGAATGTCGATTAACTTCTGTTCCGGCAAATTCGGGTACTCCATATGTCCTATTTTCAGCAAAGGTCATGCTGAAATTTTCCGTGAATTTTAGCATGACTTTGCTAAAAATCGGACATATGGGGTACTTGCTACTAATGCATGGGCCGGGGTATCTTAGTACTTAATTAAGTAGGATCAACTGCCTCTTGTGTTATACATATTCTATTTGGATGGCCCTGCTAATACTTGACCATAAATACTTGAGATGGATGTAGCAGGCCTAAAGAAAGAAATGTTTTTAGGCCAACTCCACCGGCTCCTGGCTGAAAATGCACAAGTGTGCATGACTAACAATATTCACCTAACACAATGAAATAGATGATGTAGTTTTGAATTATGAACATAGGATATGTCGTCATCGGACGATGAAAGTCTCCCGGGGGAGTGCGGCTGGTGCCATGACGATCGAGGTCTGTGCGACATGCCTCACCTAGATGATGATCGGCGCTTCAGCATTAAGCTCGAGGAGACCTTCGAAGTTGAAACGGTACACAACGATGACAAGTGTTATTTTCATAATTAAGCATGACTTCAAATATTTCAACGTGTAATTTTCATCTTTTACAATTCGAGTATAGCTTATCCCATGCCATGCAACACGCTGTCTTGGAGAGGATGGATTTTGAAGACCATGAAATTTCTGAAACAAAGAAAATTCACCTAAGGACTCATCACGATGTGGATTTTGAAGTAAATCTATATAATTCTGGGAGCGTAACCTATTTTGGTTGCAAAAATTGGAAGCATTTTGCAAGATGTATGGTTTTGATGAGGGTATACTTGTCACCATGGATCTTGGTGATCCTAACATCGACCAAGACAATAAGGACATTTGGGTCCTTGTTGATATGCCTCCAGTTCTACCGCTATGTGAGTTTCTCAAACATAGTTAATTATTTCCTAATATATATTGTTTATTTCAAAATAGTTGACAGCTTATTTTTATTGTTCAAAGAATGTGCGGAAGATGGTAGACAAAACCCACTACACCGATGGCTCTGAATTAACAACTTACAAGGAGAAAAATCATCTGGTTGGATTTCGTACTGACATTGAGAATTACAATATCTACAATCAAACTCCTCAACATTATGGTCAATACATGCCACTAGTGCATGGGTTCAACTACGGTAACTACCATGGAGATACCCTGGTAAGATTTTTTACTATTACGACATCCGTGCATCTTTTGCATACTTCTAAAACTAGTACATCATAGCTAACTATGAAGTTATTACTATGTTTTTCAACAGATAATCCCAGAGAATTGTGTGCCTCATTTGATGTATCAGAAAGGTAGTCTTAATGTTTTGAACATACAGCCAGGTCATCCTATGAATCTCAACTGTCCATACGAGATTTCTAAAAGAAGTGGAGACATGAAAATCAAAGGATGGAAAAAATATATGGACAATCGTAAGGAGGTTCTTGGAAGCAAAAGGAAGCAAAGCGCAAGAATTGGAGACAGGATGATCTCCATTCTCCATAATGGAGAGTCAGGGTCTATATTATTTTATGCTATTTTACCTTAAATAGGGTATTTAGGTCCTGCCTAATACTGATGATCATGTGCTAAGAACAATTAAGTAGGGTTGGTTCGATGACTATCAAGATGATGATCGTATGACTTGTTATTAATAACGAGTAGAAGTTGTATGATGATGATTAGTAGGACTTGTTAGGATTAGTATTACTTTCGACAAACTCGCTGCTCGCGGTCTCGAGACTTGTAATGTTCTATCTTTGTTCGGTCTTTTGAATTCGGAGACTAATATGATGAATTGTATTCGGAGACTAATCTTCTATTGTATTCGATGAATCTGCTCTTGTTGTGTGGTGCTATCTATATTCTATCCAATAATATATTTTGTAACCTGTGCAAAAATCATAAAAGTAAAAAAACCTAATATTCATACTAATGGCGCGTCACCCCATAGTGCGCCATTAGTATGCCAAAGCACATGGGTAAATATGGCCCCCTGGTAGGCATACTAATGGCGCATGTTGGTCTATACTAATGGCGCATGGCGTGGTGCGCCATTAGTATACCAGATACTAATGGCGCACCTGTGGTGCGCCATTAGTATATAATACTAGTGGCGGGGTACTAGTGGCACACCAGTAGTGCGCCATTAGTAGGCAAAACTGGTGCGCCACTAGTAGGCCTTTTCCTAGTAGTGGTACCTGCTCCTGCAATGGGTTTGTCACCTAGCGGTGCATCAAGGACATATTTTTCCTGTGCAACAATGAAGGATAATCCTCAGATCACGGACCCAGTCCGCATCATTGCTGCTATCATCTTTCAACTTAGTTTTCTCTAGGAACATATCAAAAAATAAGGGAGCTAAATCGCGAGCTATTGATCTACAAAATAGATATGCAAATGCTATGAGGACTATGTTCATGATAAATTAATTTCAATTAATCAAATTACTTAATAACTCCCACTTAGATAGACATCCCTCAAGTCATCTAAATGATACGTGATCCAAATGAACTAAACAATGTATGATCATCACATGAGATGGAGTAGTCATCAATGGTGAACATCTCTATGTTGATCATGTCACTATATGATTCATGTTCGACCTTTCGGTCTCCAGTGTTCCGAGGCCATGTGTGTACATGCTAGGCTTGTCAATTTTAACCCGAGTATTCCGCATGTGCAAAACTGTCTTGCACCCGTTGTATGTGAATGTAGAGTCTATCACACCCGATCATCACGTGGTGTCTCAGCACGACGAACTCTCGCAACGGTGTATACTCAGGGAGAACACTTATATCTTGAAATTTTAGTTAAGGGATCATCTTATAATGCTACCGCCGTAGTAAGCAAAATAAGATGAATAAAAGATAAACATCACATGCAATCAAAATATGTGACATGATATGGCATCATCATCTTGTGCTTTTGATATCCATCTCCAAAGCACCGTCATGATCTCCATCGTCACCGGCTCGACACCTTGATCTCCATCATTGCGGCGTGGTCGTCTCGCCAACTATTGCTTCTACAACTATCGCTAACGCATAGTGATAAAGTAAAGCAATTAAATGGCGTTTGAATTTCATACAATAAAGAGACAACCATAAGGCTCTTGTCGGTTACCAGTGACTTTTACAAAACATGATCAACTCATAGAATAACATATATCACATCATGTCTTGACCATACCATGTCACAACATGCCATGCAAAAACAAGTTAGATGTCCTCTACTTTGTTGTTGCAAGTTTTACGTGGCTGGTACGGGCTTCTAGCAAGAACCGTTCTTACCTATGCATCAAAACCACAACGGTGATTTATCAAGTTTGTTGTTTTAAACTTCAACAAGGACCGGCCGTAGTCAAATTCGATTCAACTAAAGTTGGAGAAAGAGACACCCGCCAGCCACCTTTATGCAAAACTAGTTGCATGTCTGTCGGTGGAACCGGTCTCATGAGCGCAGTCATGTAAGGTTGGTCCAGGCCGCTTCATTCAACAATACCGCCGAATCAAAATAAGACATTGGTGTTAAGCACTATGACGACCACCACCCACAACTCTTTCTATTCTACTCGTGCATATCATGTACGCAAAGACCTGGATCGGATGCCACTGTTGGGGAACGTAGCATGCAATTTCAAAAAAAATCCTACGCTCATGCACGATCTATCTAGGAGATGCATAGCAACGAGGGGGGAAGAGTGTGTCCACGTATCCACGCAGACCGAAAGCAGAAGCGTTTGACAACGCGGTTGATGTAGTCGAACTTCTTCTCGTTCCGACCGATCAAGCACCGAACGTACGGCACGTCCGAGTTCTGCACACGTTCAGCCCGATGACGTCCCTCGAAGTCTTGATCTAGCAAAGGTGTCGAGGAAGATGAGTTCCGTCAGCATGATGGTGTGGTGACAGTGAGGGTGAAGTGATCCGCGCAGGGCTTCGCCTAAGCTCTACGGGAATATGACCGGAGGCGTAAACTGTGGAGGCGGGCACCGCACATGGCTAACAATTGTTGGTGTGTCTTCTAGGCACCACCCTCCCCACATATATACAGGTGGGAGGGGGAGGGAGAGGCCAGGAGGTACCCAAGGGCTGGCCACCGGCCCCCTTGGGGCTTTCCTTGCCCTGCGCCCCCCTTTGCATGTATGCATGAAGGGGAAGGAAAGGGGGTGAGGGAAGGAAGTGGGAATCCTAATTCCAAATTCTCTTTCGCTTACCCCCTTTCCTTCTCCACCTCCTATGGCCCTATAGGGAGAACCAGCCCCTTGTGGGCCGGTGTGTTCCTTCACAAGGCCCATATGGCCCATAGGATTGCCGGGGGTACCCGAAACACATTCCGGTGACCCGATAAGTACCCGATACTCTCTGGAACACTTCCTGAGTCCGAATACCATCGTCCTATATATCAATCTTTACCTCTCAACCATTTCGAGACTCCTCGTCATGTTTGTGATCTCATTCGGGACTCCGAACAATATTCGGTTACCAAATCACATAATTCAAATAATATTAAACCGTCATCAAACGTTAAGCGTGCGGACCCTACGGGTTCGAGAACTATGTAGACA
Organism: Triticum dicoccoides; assembly: GCF_002162155.2. Taxonomy (NCBI): domain Eukaryota; kingdom Viridiplantae; phylum Streptophyta; class Magnoliopsida; order Poales; family Poaceae; genus Triticum; species Triticum dicoccoides. Next base: position 365,207,359 of record NC_041382.1, on the reverse strand, counting down.
TGACCGGGACACCTCTCCGGTCAGTAAACAATAGCGGAAATTGATGCTCATATTGGCTCCTACATATTCTACGAAGATCTTTATCGATTGAACTGTTATGACAACATACGTTATTCCCTTTGTCCATCGGTATGTTACTTGCCCGAGATTCGATGGTCGGTATCCACATACCTAATTCAATCTCATTACCGACAAGTCTCTTTACTCATTCCATAATACATCATATTGTAACTAACTCATTACTCACTTTGCTTGCAAGGCTTCTTATGATGTGCATTACTGAGAGGGCCCAGAGATAGCTCTGCGATAATCGAAGTGACAAATCCTAATCTCGATCTATGCCAACCCAACAAACACCTTCGGAGATACCTGTAGAGCATCTTTATAATCACCCAGTTACATTGTGAAGTTTGATAGAACACAAGGTATTTCACCGGTATCCGAGAGTTGCATAATCTCATAGTCAAAGGAATATGTATACGACATGAAGAAAGTTATAGCAATAAATCTGAACGGTCATAATGCTAAGCTAACGGATGGGTCTTGTCCATCACATCATTATCCTAATGATGTGGTCCTATTTATCAAATGACAACACATGTCTATGGTTAGGAAAATTAAGCATCTTTGATTAACGAGCTAGTCTAGTAGAGGCTTACTAGGTACACAATGTTTTGTCTATGTATCCACACATGTCAAGTTTCCGGTTAATACAATTCTAGCATGAATAATAAACATTTATCATGATATAAGGAAATATAAAATAATGACTTTATTATTGCCTCTAGGGCATATATCTACAGTTAGATGGACATCCAATGACCACTACTAATAGAATCATGTGTTGACTATAAGTTGACAAAGTCTTGCGTACGTGTCAACTTTGTAGGCCCACAAGTGACCATCACATCTGTGGCAGAGAACATATAGCCGTTTTGTGATTTGTTATAATGTACAAACAATTTTTTAATTCTAATAGAATTTATTGAACCCATTTACTGTTTGTTAAAATTATAGCCCATTTCTAGCGAGGACTTTGTTAATAATTTCAGCCAACCGCTCAAAAAAATTGAAAAAAAATCCAACATTTTGATCGGATCCGAAATATTTTTTAACCCAAAATTTAGAGTCAGATTAAATATAATTTCAAAATAAATTTGTATTAGGTAAAAATCCAACGAAATTTTGCCCGCGCAACAAGTAATGAAATTAAAAAATGTACCCTTTTTTAGAAGAATTAAAAAATATACATGTTCGATGCGTTTTTTATATTTACAGCCAATTTTTTTAATTACATCCCAGTTATTATTTCTTAAAGCCCATTTTCTTGGGAAGTCTAATGCGGCCCGGAGAATAACAAGTTGAACTGGTTTGGGTATTCCGCAAAAAAAGAATAGCTGGGCTAGCCATTTTCACATTTAAATATTAATATCTGGGCTGGATATTTGGTCCATAAAATAATAGCCTGGGCCAGACGGGCCACAACCCGCCTAGTTGATACCCTGCTCCTCTTAACAACAGCAAAAACATCGCTCAAGAAAAACTCTGCTCACACCTCAAAAACACAAATACTGCTCGAGCTGCTGGGTCCCAGCTATTGGCCACTCCTTGTGCAATTCTCTCGTTTATTGACTATATAGTTTGACAATGGTGTGGGACCATGATGTCAGGAAACCAGGAGTAAGCAAAAAAACTATAGTTGTATATACTAATAATGAGGCACTTGCGTATGTGCGGCTATGGCCCTGGTAGGATCCATTGTCATCCTCTCCAATTAAAGTCGTCTCCTGATTCCTCATGTTCGTTGACCATGTTGACAACGCGAGATGGCGACACCACAACTAGCACAACAACTCAAAGGAAGACAGAGAGGGCCTTGCGGGCTCTACGGATGGTCTGATACAACGCCCGCTGCTCATTCAGGAAGCCAAAATCATAGGGCCACATGTCCACGACGGCATTCTCGTTCGCTTGTTTGCCGGTGGTTAGTCCTTCCGCGAGCCGGTGCTCGTTGAGGAGACGGAGGTTGCAGCACAGGTCCTCCTGCGCTGGTATCTCTTCCGCCATTAGGGCGTCGAAGTGCGGCTGCACCTGCTCTATAGTGAACAAAGCATGAACCTGCTTGGGCGGTGGCGCCGGCTCCTGGTTGGAAGCCACGTCCATCGTCTGATTGTCGTCGCTCGGCTCGGCGAGCTCGCTAGCGAGCCAGCATGTCTAGCTGCTGGACCGGACCGCTGCCAAGCACGAGTCTGACCGCCCTGGTCCACCCAGACCGCCTCCCTCTCCCACGCATGCTTTCCACCTGAAACGGTCAGCGTCGCCTGCGTCGCTTCCCGGTGCAGGCGATTGCTCAGTGTTCAAACGACACAAGTGTCGTCAGTCTGTCCGTCTGCCGCCCGCATTAATGATATGCGGTTGCCAAGGTGGCTACTTCGGCGCCACCCGTCCGTCCCTCTGCCGCCCATCATTGCTATATAAGTTGCTGCGCCGGCCATAGCCGCAGTCATCCGCCTCCGTTCCATTTCTCCTGTCCACACCACTACTGCCCACCATGGATTCCTCGTGCTCCAGCGCTCTTTGGGACGTACGGATGATGGACCAGAAGGAGATGGCACCATTGCTGTCGACTGGCTGGCTGGCAGGCAGCCGGAGGACAATGACGTCCTAATGGAGAACGTGGTAGTCGATGATCCGGTGCCAACCCCCTCCTCCGTGCCATCTTCGTCGGTGCATTGCACTATGACCATCGGCGAGGCCCGTGCCCAATACATGGACACGGTGAGGCAGAAGCGTGAGGAGCAGTTACGGGAAGCGCAGGCCGACGCCACCTACAACCACCATCTCCTCCAAGAGCACCTGCAGGCGAAGGAGCAGATCACCGCGGAGTGGGCGGAGTAGGAGGCGATGCTCGAGCCATACCGCTCCCCCTGCGAGAGCCGCCTCACGCGCTGGCGGTACCACATGCGGGTGGCGGAGGTTGCGGCCACCTACAAAGAGGGCGATGAAGTGGGCGAGGCTCTATTTGGCGAGACCGACAACAAGGCGGAGGACAATGCCAGCTCTGCCGAGGCCCTGCCCCACCGGCACCGAGGTGGAGGAATTCGCCAGCTTAGGCCCAACTCCGCCGAGGTCCCACCGCACCAACAACGAGGCAGAGGACTCGCCGGCTCCACTGAGTCCCCGACCTGCCGGCACCGAGGCGGAGGACTTCGCCGGCCTCGGTGAGGTCCTGCTCCGCCGAGGCCCCGCCCCACCAACAACAAGGCAGAGGACATCGCCGGCTACGCCGAGGCCCCGACCTACCAGCAACGAGGGGGGATTTCCCCCGTTCTGCCGAGGTGTCGCCCCGCCGGCAATAGAAAGAGGACATCGCCAGCTCCGTCGAGGCCCCGCCCCGTTGCCGACGAGGCCGCGCCACATAGAAAACGAGGAAGAGTAGAACACGGTAGGTCACCGCTACTCTGGTCCAAGTAAGGCCACTGTTGCCACCCTCCGGTTGAAGCCAAGCTTGTCGGGTTGACCATTGACGACCGATTAGCTTCTTGGCAGCGACATGGAGTCGAAGAGCTGTGCTGGAGAAGAAGCTTCTGTTTGGCTCAGCCGGACATGGGAGGGTAGCTTCAGCTAATTAATTATACCTCTAGCGCACCCCTTTTTATTTGAAGAATGTATGTAATGTAATGAAATCCGACATGTTTATATGAAATACGGCCATGTATGAAAGAATTTAGTTCGATTTGTTCGAATTCCTATATCACTGGCATTGGATGAACATCCAAAACAATACATACTAGCATTATTCCCAGGGTGATCACCTCGTTTGCAGCAGTTTCACACGTACTCCCTCCGTTCCTTTTTAGTCTGCATATAAGTTTTGTCTGAAGTCAAAGTATCTCTACTTTGACCAATCTTATAGAAAAAAGAATCAACATCCACAATGTAAAATCAACTGACTTGAAAGAAATCTAATATGTGAAGTAAAAAGGAACAAAGGGAGTACAAAAAGTTTGAGCAGCTTTTTAGCGTTCCTGTACATTGCAATCAAACACACAGGCCTGGCAATTCATAGAGAACATTCAAAACAATCGATGATTATTCATCTCAACGATTCACATGTCAGAGCCAATATTTACTTCATAACTAAAGAATAAAGAAAAATCGATCGATGCTGCTGACAGCAAAAGGCGTCCCATTAGAAAATATCAAACGCATGTCTTCTTGCTAACATTAATGAGAAAAATTTGACAAGGTTGTCCCAATCCAAAATGTCAAATGTGTCTCTTTTTGCGTACATCAATGAGCAAACTTTGACAAGGTTTTCCCATTCCAAAATATCAAATGCCTAAAATTATGGAATGGGCAAGGTTTGCCATCAGTTTAGATATTGACATGGCATCTTGTGCTAAATAAACCAGCTGTTCTTTTTGTGCAGTTCCACCAAAATCAACCAAATTCGCGCGTAGCTTGTATGGTTTCACCTTTATATGTTACAATGCCTTGAACATTTCAGCACCTCCTTTCTTGTGGTGGAAATGAATGATTCGAGAATATTTGATGTATTCGAGAACATTTTGTGCATTTCCCATTGAAATCAAGCTAAGCACCCCTGTTTGCATATATACAAAAAAAGTGATTAGTATAAAGCAAACTATACTATGAATTGACAGTTTAAATAGGAAACATACAAGATCCATGCAGAGCACATCTTTAAAAAAATGGAAGTCACCGGAAAGAATCCTAAAACAACATTGTATTCGCCATCACACCAACAAAGATGGAGATTCGCGAGTCCTTATGAGCTGAAGTTAGTTTGTTCTTATGGGCATTAATGTAACCATCCTTCAACTGCTTCCTTCTGATATGAAGAGGATGATCTTGTTGTGCAAAGTCAAGAGAAAAAATAAATGTTGCATCCCTGTTTGCTCCAAAAAGGAAAGGAAATAATTGAAACAACACAGATGAAGCACTTCTCGAGGAAAATACCACTTTCTCAAGACAGTATCTAAACAATAGCACAACACCAATAGAGATGACAAAGCTCAATCATATGGATGAAATCAGTGGGCCAGTACTAACCTTTGTCAGGAGGCTTATTGTGTAGAGCATACAGATGAAGCAGTTCTCGGGAACCATCTTGTTATCTACTGTGGTTGCCATGCTTACTATATACTACTCAATTAGTTTAATGTTTCCAACATCTTCTTGTGCCGTTCCACTAAAATATGTGTTATCTTCAAAGAAGATCCCTGTTCGCACAAGTAGAGATAATTACATATTACATTAAGAGTGGCATCAAATCAGTGGCAAAACAATTGCTCATTCCAGCCATAGCAATAAATTAAGATGCAAAACAATATCATTACTTGTGTCATCGCAGTTCCAGTGCTTCGTTACAGCACCGGGAGTTAATTTTTGTTTTTCTTCCGCTTGTTCTTCCCCTTCATGACTTGGTTCAATAACAGACAAGCTTCGCCTTCAATGTAAGATTTGGCATGTCAATTAGGGAGCACAAGTATAGCACTAAATAACAAGTTGATGATAATAGCAAAATACAGGCCAACAGTTGTGAAATATCATTATCTTACCTCAATGGGATATTACGGTGAACATACAGATTGGAAGTCTTGTCTCTATTTGTGCAATTCACTAAAATCAAGCAACATTACCGTATAAGTAGCACAACATATGAAAGCACACTACACAATCATGTGATAGAAGGCTAGTACTGGCCTCTCATGACGCGGAATTCAAACAACTCACAAGAAGAAGATCTGAAACAAATTGCCAACACGAATAATAAGTCAGATCTCCTATTATGCAGTTCCACTAAGATCAAGCAATCAAGCAATGTTGTCGGTGTGACATTTTGGTTGAACTGCACAAAACACTCTTAAAACAAAAGTGTTTTGTGTAGTGCAACAAAAGGTCGCAATAGCAACGAGGTGAAGTAAATAACCCTGTTTACACAGAGGTGCAAAGGAAACAACTACTGGTCAATAACGGTGGATGACACAGAAGCCCACAAAAAGAAGCATCTCACTTATCTAAGTGGTAAAGAAAGCAAGATAGTAGCATTTCTCAAACAGTGGCATTGATACATATTAATAGAGATGTTATATTAACAATAAAATTCGTTAAACATGTAATTTGCTTTTAAATGTGGCATTGCTTTAATTTTCCAGCGGCATTATTAGATTAACAACGGCTAAAGAGTTGTACGGGACAGTGGACGCACCACTATGTGCATCTACCAATGTATAAAGGGGTGATGCATAGTCTGTTGCAACAAAGAACAAACAACCAAGGAGCATAGTTGTGTTGGTCCCAGTTTTGTTATCTTTAGACACCTTTCCCTATGTGAGGGCAGCAAATCTAGTCATACCGAAACTCTACAGCCTTGACCCCCACCAACAGAAAGATCAGTTCGTTACAGATGTGTGTACTGCATTTGTCATTGTTTTCCCTTTTCCACCAACGTAGGTGCTGGATAGCCAGTCTGTACTACTTTCCTCCCTTCCTTTCCTCTTTGAACCACGTCCTAGATTCATGCTATACAACTTTCCCCACTACTTTCCTATTTGATCCAACACCTAGATTCGAGTGCAGAAGCAGAAAAATCCACATGCAGCTAGAGCAATGCATGTGGAATAAGTAAATTATACCTTAAGGTTCTCGTTGTGTGTCTCAGTGGGTGGCCAAAGGCCGATCTGCCCACACTATGTGTGGCAGTGAGGAAGAAGGGGTCGGAGGCCCTCCTGTGGTGTCGCTGGGTGAAAGAGAATAGCTGCACCGGCAGTGGATTCCCTACCTCACCGACGGCGATAGCGTTAAGCCTCCTTCCCTTCCACGATGGACGGATCTTGCCGGCTCTTTGACCAACAGTGAGGGGAGAGAGAGAGAGAGGCCAACAGAGTCTTGTTTAGATCTGGAGAGGGTGAGAGAGTGTGAAGAGAGCAACTACAAGCGCTGCTCCAGCGTGTATATATATAGTGGAGAGAGTGTGTGAAGAGAGCAAACCCTAGAAAACAAGTGCTGAGGCTGCATCGTATATAGATGGAGTGGTTTTCTTTTTCTCACCATAAAAATCATTTTCAATTGTGCACGAAATAGAACTCTTTATTTAACGTAGCAAAGAAAAATACTAGGGGAAATGCTAATATGTGAAGAAAATTTAACGCTCGAAGGAGTCAACCCGCAATTAACGCTGCACACCTCCCGGTCGCGCTTACTAATGTTCACGTGCGGTACACGACCTTCTGAAGTGAACAACAACAATACAACACACGGTCAAAATATCGGAAAGGTGGGCTGTCCCATCCTCCAATTTTAAATATTTTGGGCACTTGTATTCGACATAAGTCAGTGTGCCACCGTATGTACTAAGGGTTATGGCGGGTGCTAAGGAACTAGGGCGTACTGAGAGTAATTGCCATGCCGTTTATTTGTAGGGTCACTTGCAAACTGTGAAACTCTATTCTCCTCTTATTTAGTGGATGAGGCAAATCTTTTACCTCCGTTTCGAAAAAACGAGAAATTCAATTTTAATTATTTAGTTTGTGCACTTTGCTCTCTTCGAATAATTTTGGGCACTTGTATTCGACCTAAGTCAGTGTGCCACCGTATCTCGTACTACTCCCTTCGTCTAGGTGTATAAGTCACATTATAAGGTGTAGCGGGACCTAGGTGCAAGCAGATTAGAGAAGGAGAAACTTGACCCGTCCTTCCTCCAATCAAAGCCATGATTTCTCTCTCTAAACACAATAATTATTCACAACAATTAAGAGATGTCGTTTTAGCTACCATGCAGGGCCACGTATTAACTCGCATGCAAGCCGACTTTGATTCCTTGACTGATCAATGCGTAGTTGTGCTCCATGCATTGCGGGGGAGATAATATGGCAGAGTAAGTAACGCTCGCTAGAAATGAGGCTAGGAGGGGATTGAGATGTGAAGTTAATGGATGGCGCCTAAACATTTTGGGAATATCTGATTTTCGTAAGATGACTTAACACCTAGATGGGGGGAGTACTGCTCCTCAGTCCAGGTTTGATGGAATATTCATCACCTCTTCTCTTCTTGTACGTACTCCATTTATATCACTTCCTGTGGCTTCCCACTCGCACGATATTCCTATTCTATGAACCTGTGTGTGTGTGTGTGCGTGTGTGTGTCCGTGTGTTTTAACAGTGTGTGTGCGTGTGTTAGAGAGAGCGACACATCGACCTACTCCTACAGAGAGATGGTGTGCAGTGTACAATTTAGCCGCGAGAGTCGGCGCATCCTCTCGTTTCCAAGTGTCCGGTCGGGACACCTGCCACACCCGCTCCTGGCCAGCCTGGCCCACCCAAAGCCCCTCCATCGCCCGCGCGTGCTTCTCGCCTGAAACGGTCTGCGCCGCTCCAGAGAATCGGTGTCGCATTCATGCCCGGGCAGAGCGAATGCGACCTCTTAGTGGCACCCGCGTTGAAGGGAGAAGCGGATTCAAGAGTGATGGTTGCTTCGTCCGTCCAACTTACTGTTGGGTCTATGTGATTTGACAGCTCATTGGTCATTATTACTAAGGTGGTACGACTGCTGTATGTCCCATGTTTCGGCGAAAGGAGGTAGATTACAATTTTCTCCATTCTTACAGCGGAGGAGTGCGAAAGCAGTGAAAACACGCAAGCTCAGTGATTACATGGCCCACCTCACACTATCACCATTATTTCTGGACACCGTGTGACATCTAACTCTTTAGTTACATAGTAGTATGTACTATAATTTCTTAGTGAGATAAATTTGTACAATTCTATGAAGCTTCCAGCTTCTGTTAAATGTATCTTGCGTCCAAGGTTGCCCCATTGCAACATTTCATCAAATACAAAGGAGACTAACATGCATGCTATTGCATCTCAATGATTGATGGATCATAGCCAATATGTACTCCTTCTGTTCCAAAATAAGTTTCTAAACTTTATGCAAACTTTAGTTCAAAGTTGTACTACTACTAAAGTTGACACTTATTTTGGAACAGAGACAACTAAAGAAAAAAAACGATCCATGCAGTCCCTAGCCCTTGAACCCTAAACCCTAAACCCTAACTGGGCTTTAATTTGTTGGCGACGTTTGACCTTCCGAAGAAATGAAGTTTGCAACCCTTTGACCATCGGATCATTTTGTGCAGTTTCACTAAAATCGAGATGAGCATCCCTGTGGCAAAGAAATTGAAGAAGCATGATTAGAATAAGATTATCGGGACTAGTTGATGAGACATAAAATCATCACAAATATAGTAGAAGCCAGCAGAGGTATGTGCGGGGCAAAGAAGTAGAGAAATATCCACATGGAGCGATGTGGGCAGCTAGGGCAGTGGTGCAAGCCGACTGTGAAGGATGTTGTACCCAAGGGATGTCAGGATGTAGCTCAACCTAGAGAAGGGCGACAGGAGGCCGCAGCTGCCCACGTCGTGGCAGTGAGCAAGGGACGAAGGCAACCACACTGGCTTTCTAAGAGAGAACGGCGGGGACTCCTGATCGGGACGTGCCGACAATGGGTTTTCGCCGTTGGCGACATCGACCGCATCTACACAAAGCATCCACCCCTTCCCCCGGTGGACGTGATCCACCCGGATGTTAGAGATGTGGCCATAGTCGTTTTGTGCGAGACAGTGTGAAGAGAGTAACCCCAGCAAGCAACCATGTAGGCTCGTCCTGGCTATGTATATAGTGGAGCGGTTTCTTTTTCTCTCCATATGAACCTATTTATATTGCGTACATGCCATTGAAGAAAAAAAACTTTATTTATAAATGACGCGGCACCGTTCATGCATGGTTCCCGACCCTCCATTATATATAAGTGACTAACTACTACTAGACGCGTCAAATTATCACGTGGGATGCATCATCTTACAGAAATGAGCTCCACCATGTCACGTGTGTGGTTGGGGAAGACGCAAAAGATGCAAAGAGTGCTACTAGTACTACATGTGTGGGTGCGTGCGCCTCTTCTCTTCGAGCATGGTTATTAAAAGTATAACCCACTACACTACCACGCGGTTATTATATGGGAAAAGAGTATAGGCAGTAATAATGACTTATAAGCCATCAAATCATGAGGCCCACCTTTCTCTATGTTTGACCGAGGAAGTAGCCATCATCTCACTCCTCGTTGAATATCCATCCATTGCTACCTCTGCAAATAAATAAAAATCCTCTTCTATCTCCGCAGCATGGTTAACAATATAGCCATGTCAATCATGACGTAGAAATATCATTAACTGATACAATAGGGCTGGCTCTAAGGCATGTGATTTTTTTACTTTGTCTCTTTCTCTTTTTGTCTCATTTATTCATTTTACATAGGAGCACGTGTAGAGGATGGCTATTCCTTTCGATGGGACTTCTTCATGGGGTTTAAGACTAAGCCGCTCTGAATTATTCCCACTGCCCACCACTCTGAATCGTGCCATCTATGATAGTACTCCCATTGCAACAATGAGGTCCACTAGGTCTAGCACGTCCTGTAAGAAGAGACTGTCATGCAAAATATACATGTTGTTGCCTTCTTCCTCATATAGTACGTACCACTGGTATGTACTAGTACTAGTACTACTACTCGTTCTCCTATAAACCTTCCACCTGGCATCTCAAAAATATTAACCTTGCGCTTGGCTCTTCACCTCTTCAAGAAGTCGAGCAATAATGGTGAATCTACACTCTAAAATACGGAGCAAAATGAGTGAATCTACACTCTAAAATACGTCTATATACATCAGTGTTTGGAGTATGTACTAGTAGTTCATATTGAAATCTACTAAAAGACATATATTTCAAACCATATGGTAATCTCTCTAACCAAGGTAGGGACGAGGAGTAACGAAGGGAGTAGTAAAATTTTCTCCTCATCCTGCGAGCCACCGCACGCGTGGGCGAGGGAGCGGGCGTAGCCGTAGTAAGCAAGCTTCTCCTCGTCCGGCAACTCTACGAGCCACTGCGCCCGTGGGCAGGGGAGAGGGCGTACTAAGCAAGCTTCTCCTCATTCTACGAGTTGACGGGACACATCAAAAGTAATACGTACAGAGCATCTCTAGTGTATAGAGCCTTGCCTCTAAGGTAGGCCCCACATGGTTTGCCTCTTTTTTTAAATAATGCGTCAAGTTGCAATTTGTTTGTTCACCTATGGTACATGATCCTCCAGCAAGTGGACAACCTGTACACGTGTCAAATTACCATGTGGGCTGCCTTTTCATACATAAATGAGCTCCACCGTGTACCCGCACTGGTGTGGTTGGGAAAGAGACGGGAGTACGTGCGCCGCGCGTGCACCTCTTTTCTTCGTGCACGTCCCCCACCTACATGGGTGTGTGAGAGAGAGAGATACAAACCTAAACAGCTGGCGTGTGCATTCGTGAGTGTTTTCTGTTGGGGGTGATTTCATGAATGTATTTGTGGGAATATGTGTCGATGATATCTCAAACAAAAATTTGACACATGAAATGTATGTGAAATAGAGGCCTATCTACATAATATATAGAGGGGGCAATACACGAGAAGAGAGGGAGGGTCATAGATATTGATAGAGTCGAAGAGAGGATCAAGTGGGTGGGTGCGTGATCGATGAAGAGAGCCATCGAAATTGTGTGCAAGTCAAAGATATAGCGCGACTGACCTTCCGGAACGTCAGAGGGAACATGGCAAGTTTGTGTGTGGCAGGGAGACATGACTAGAGCGCTCGATGTATCGGTATGTGTATGTGGGATGGGGAGGGGGAGGCAGAGACCTAACTAGAGAGGTAGATTGACTCTTATATGTGTTGCAAAGGAGAGACCCAGCTATGTATTGAGGGAGATCGGTCGACATCCATACATAAGTGAAGGATGGGAAATAGGTTGGGACAAAGAGAGAGAGAGGGGGGAGAGGGGTAAAGTGCTGGAGGGGCAGTGGAGTTGCTTCTCGAAGATGGTGGGAGAGGCCGACTAGGCAGACTGAGCATAGAACTGTAATATTATCAAGAAGAGTGGGGATGTGTTTCTGTGTGCGCGTGTGCGTGATAGATGCGTCGAGAGGCATGCATGGATGATGAAGGGGGACCATGTGTTTGGTAAGCAGACATAACTAGATTGGTAGATCAATTGTTGTGTGTAGGAGGAAGGGAGAGACATAACTAATGAGGTAGATCGATCGGCGCGTGGGGAAAACGAGTTATAACGACCTAGCTAGCTATATGTATAGTGGGAGATCAGTCAGTGTACATCCATTTGTTAGAGGCAAATAAGGCCCAGAGAGACGGATAGACAGAGAGAATCGAGCTAGGAGGTGGTGTGAGAGGCCTACTAGCTAGATAGGGGGAGGAGTGTGCGATCGTGAGATCGATGAAAAGAGGGGCAAGATTACACATGTGTGGGACCGTATGAGAGATGTGAGGCATGGACACGGAAAGGAGGAGATGGAAGGTGCGTGTGTATGTGGTAGGCAGGCATTGCTGGAGAGGTTTATCGATCGGTGTGTGTCAGAAAGGAGTTGTGGAGACCATGGAAGAATGACCTAAAGGAAAAAATGAATGTGGGCGATGGATAGAATGCTAAGGGAGGGGGAGGGGGAGGAGGGCTTGTGCATGCACGAGAAAAAGTTAGTGCTAGCAACAAAGGTTAGAGGATTGTGTGGGTGTAAGAGACTAACAAAGATCATAATTCGATATGAAAGTGGATTCATATATTCGAATAGGAGATCATAGTGTTATAAACATATGCATGCATGAATATAGCGGTGATACGCATGGTGTGGTTTTAGACATGTCATACCGTAATGTGATAATGCGTGGCATTTGCAACTCACAGCTAAATATCGAACAATCTAAACCATACTATACATCGAACAATATCACATTTTATTTGAATTTGTGATAATGTGTGGCGTTTGCAGCTCACAACTAAATATCGAACAATCTAAACCATACTATATACCGAACAATCTCACATTTTATTTGAATTTGTGATAATGTGTGGTGTTTGCAAATCACATCTAAATACTTGTAGGCGTAGGGGGTGGGGCACCATACATTATGTGATAAACACATTATACATATGATACATAGTTTAGATTATGAAGATATAGCTAGAGCTTGAAATGTACTGTGATTTGAAATCAACATAAAGTGGATTCAAAAAATTGAGTTCGAGTTCTTATAGTACACATAGTTCATACCTAACTCGACAATAATCATTTGGTGTGATGTGAAGATAATATACAAACGATGGTTTAACCTAACACTAATGATGATTATAGATCTTATTAAACTAGGGAAACGAATTCAAATGGTTTAACTTGACAACAATCATGATTGTAGATCTTATTCAAATAGAGAAAATAATTCAAATTTAGTTCATATTGAAGCGGTAGTATATATGTTTGGAATGCACTAAAACATTCGTTTGAGTAGCAGGTTGCATGCATTATACACGTATGAAATATTTTAATTGAACATAATATGGATTCAAAGTTTTGAATGGCATTTGTAGTGCGAATTGATTTGGTACAGTACTCGGGACTAGACTCTTTTGTGTGACGCGAATTGATTTCTTTTTACTTTTTCGTGGAGGGAAGTGCGAATTGATTTGGTACAGTACACATTAGGCTTCTCCAGAAATTTCAACCCGCACCTTGTTACACCGAAATTTTAAGATATATCTTTGTCTCATTGTGCTCCGAAAACTCCCTCCATCTCAACCCATGCCTTGCTATCCCAAAATTACAACGAGAGCGAAAACTCCCACCTCCTGCGAAATCCCAACACGCGAAATGCCTGTGATACCCCTGAACTGAAAGAACCGCCAGCTCAAATCGATGGGGGTACTTTCGTAACTTACCCCACATTTTGGACAAGCACGTCCCTAAGCCGTGGCTCCTGCCTCCCATCCCATCCGCCCACCCAATCGTACACCGAGGCTGCGAAAACCCGTGAAGCCCCACACCCTCCTCCATTCGCCACCCAGCCAGGGCCTCTTCCCCGACGACGTCGTCCACAGCAATACCTCAATGTCCCTCATCCACCGCACCGGATGAGGATCCGTCGCCGATCTCGTTGTCCCGTCGGTTCAGCCACCCCCTCCTCCACCTCCAAGGAGCTGCCCCGACATTCCCTTCGTCTTTAGCGCCACCTCCATTCCCAAAACACTGTCTTCACCTGCACCACCGAAAGAGCAGCATCATCACCAATTCCTCGGATGAAGATGAGGCCTAATCGGCGCCACCAAAGAGGTTCTACACTAATCACCATATTTTCTTCTAAATTCGATCTCACAGTGCTGTCGGCGCTCGGTCCCGAGCCGACATGGCGTGGCTCCATCCACGGCGGCGTCGCCGACCACTTCCTCCACGACGCTTGAGGGAGTCCTGGATTAGGGGGTGTTCGGATGGCCGGACTATACCTTCAGCCGGACTCCTGGATTATGAAGATACAAGATTGAAGATTTCGTCCCATGTCCGGAAGGGACTTTCCTTGGCGTGGAAGGCAAGCTTGGCGATATGGATATTCAGATCTCCTACCATTGTAACCAACTCTATGTAACCCTAACCCTCTCCGATGTCTATATAAACCAGAGAGTTTTAGTCCGTAGGACAACATACACATCAACAATCATACCATAGGCTAGCTTCTAGGGTTTAGCCTCTCTGATCTCGTGGTAGATCTACTCTTGTACTACCCATATTATCAATATTAATCAAGCAGGATGTAGGGTTTTACCTCCATCGAGAGGGCCCGAACCTGGGTAAAACTTCGTGTCCCTTGCCTCCTGTTACCATTCGGCCTAGACGCACAGTTCGGGACCCCCTACCCGAGATCCGCCGGTTTTGACACCGACATTGGTGATTTCATTGAGAGTTCCTCTGTGTCGTCGCCGTCAGGCTCGATGGCTCCTACGATCATCAACAGCGATGCAGTCCAGGGTGAGACCTTCCTCCCCGGATAGATCGTCGTCTTCGGCGGCTTCGCACTACGGGCCAATTCACTTGGCCATCTGGAGCAGATCGAAAGGGCCGTCAGGTCAGATCCGGAAGCTTAAACTACACGGCTCACATCCGCAGGGACTTGATCTTCGACGGAGTCGAGCCACTGCCGACCGCGCCGCACTGTCCCGACGAGCATGATCTAGCTCTGCCGCCGAACAGTGCCTTGGAGGCCGCACCCACATCAGCTTCGACCCTTAATTCGGAGCCAACTGCGCCGATCGAGGATGGGCGGTTGGACGCCACCTCGGGGCTGCAACCCCAACGGCGATTGAGCCAAACACCAGCCCCGTACTCTGCGAGACTCGTGACTCCAAGGAGCCGGACTCCTCTCCGGACTCCGAACCCTCCGCGCCCCTCGAATCCGATTGGGCACCGATCATGGAGTTCATTGCCGCAGACATCTTTCAGCACTCTCCTTTCGGCGATATTCTGAAGATGCTAAAGTCTCTCTCTTTATTAGGAGAGCCCTGGCCGAACTATGATCAGCAAGGTTGGGGTACGGACGATGAAGAAATTCAAAGCCCACCCACCACCCACTTTGTAGCCACTGTCGACGACCTAACCGACTTGCTCGACCTCGACTCTGAAGACATCGACGGTATGAACGCCGATGAAGGAGACGATGAAGAACCAGCGCCTATTGGGCCCTGGAATGCCACCTCGTCATATGACATATACATGGTGGACGCACCAAAAGATGACGACGAGGAGCGGAAGGACGCACCGAAGGCTTGTTCCCTCGAAAAGCAGTCAAAACGGCGACACAAGCGCCGCCCCAAATCCCGCCTCGACAGAAATAGCGATCACACAGACCCAGCGCTAGAGCAGGGTGAACCGCTGCCGGACAACGGCAATCCGGATATTCAAACCGAACAAACAAATCCTATCAAGGATAATGGTCCGGACGATATGATGCCGGACAGGCACCCGGAGCATCAGAATGCCCGCAAAAGGCTCTTTGCCACCACGAGGAGCCTTAAAGAGCAGAAGTGAAGGCTCAAGGCCGCGCAAAACACACTCCAATTCAGATGGAGTAAAATACTCAATACAGCAGCAATGTACGACGACGATCGCCCCTCAAAGAGCTACCCAAAGCGGAAGCTGCTACCTGAATTCGATGAGGAGGCCTCCGACCCCCCACAACCAAATATCAAAGCAGCCACCTGGTCGGATAGACGACCCCTCTATCAACACAGAACGGCATACAACGCCGCTCACAATACAACACGCAACCCATGCGAGGGCTCGCACCCAAAGGACGGCGCAACAAGATCCATCTATGGACCACGCAAGCGCGCCCCAGCATACAATGCCACACAACAAACATCCGAACAACGCGGCACACCCAGCTACAGGGGTGCCGCACATCCCCTATGTTTCACCGATGAGGTGCTAGACCATGAATTTCCAAAGGGATTCAAGCCCGTAAACATAGAGGCATACAACGGAACAACAGACTCGGGGGTCTGGATTGAGGACTACATCCTTCATATCCATATGGCTCAAGGAGATGATCTCCACGCCATCAAGTACTTACCCCTCAAGCTCAAAGGGCCAGCTCGTCACTGGCTCAAAGGCCTCCTCGAAAGCTCCATTGGAAGTTGGGAAGAGCTCGAAGACGCCTTTTGGGCAAAATTTCAAGGAACTTATGTCCGACCTCCGGATGCAGATGATCTGAGTCATATAATTCAACAGCCCCGAGAGTCAGCCCGAAAGCTTTGGAATAGGTTTCTTACTAAAAAGAACCACATTGTTGACTGTCCGGATGCCGAAGCCTTAGCGGCTTTCAAGCATAGCGTCCGTGACGAATGGCTCGCCAGACACCTCGGCCAAAATAAGCCGAGAACGATGGCCGCATTAACAAACCTCATGACCCGCTTTTGCGCAGGTGAGGACAGCTGGCTAGCCAGATGCAGCACCAACGATCCCAATACATCTCAAGTTAGAGATGGAAACGGGAAATCACAGTGCAATAGCAATAACAAACGCTGGAATAAATAAGACAGCACGAAAGGCACGGCAGTAAATGCCAGATTCAAAGTCTCTCGGTCAGGTTAAAAGCCGCCCCCTAAAGGCACCAGGGATGAACTGTCCAGCCTCAACAAAATTCTGGACCAAGTATGTCAGATCCATAGTATCCCTGGCAAACCTGCTAATCATACCCACAGAGAATGTTGGGTCTTCAAGCAGTCCGGCAAACTCAACGCCATACACAAGGGGGAGGATACACCAAGTGAAGACAAGGATGAACCTCCCAAGCGAGACATGGGGGAACAAAAGAAATTTCCACCTGAAGTCAAAACAGTAAACGTGTTACACGTGATCAAGGGAAAAAGCAATGCGGCACTCCTAGAAAAATATACCCAAGTGCCTATCACCGCGAAGTCCCGCCACTGGTCATCTCAACCGATCACTTTCGACCATCGCGATTACTCAGCAAGTATCCGACACGTAGGATGGGCCGCCCTGGTGTTAGACCCAGTAATTGCCGGATATCACTTCACACGAGTCTTGATGGACGGCGGCAGCAGCCTAAACCTAATATATCAGGATACAATCCGTGGGATGGGGTTAGACCCAACACAAATTCGCCATAGTAACACTACCTTTAAAGGAGTAACGCCAGGCCCAGGGGCTCGTTTCACGGGCTCCCTCCTACTACAAGTTATATTCGGCTCCCCCGTTAACTTCCGTCGCGAGCATTTAACTTTCCACATCGCTCCGTTTCAAAGTGGCTATCAAGCACTGCTCGGACGCGAAGCCTTCGCTCGCTTTAATGCAATACCACACTACGCCTCCCTCACATTCAAGATGCCCGGTCCACGAGGCATCATTTCAGTGCACGGAAATGTCAAGTGATCTCTGCGCGCCAAAGAGAGTGAGGCTGCCTTGGCAGCCGCACACTAAAGGCGCCCGGACCAGCGAAAGCATCCGATAGGTTCTCAAGACCTCAGACACAACTAATCAAGTCCGGCGCCACTACTTATACCGAATAAACGGTCACACCCCTATTTTTCAATACAAGGGGTTCCACGCATGCAGACAAGTGGAAATTTCTTCTCATCTTGAATTACACATGGTTTCTTTAGAAAACTATCTTTTTGCACGACAACCTTTTCACCCAAATTCCTCTCTTTTACAGACGATCATCGTGCTACACCCGTCCAGGATACGGCACAACGGAGACACAGACGCAGACGTGCAGCAGGGACCCATCCCAAGGATTCTTTTTAGATTAAGACCCTGCATAAACCTTTTTTACTGTCTCTTGTTGATACATATCCACCGTTGAGAAGGATGCTGACGTCTTGGCATGTGGCCACGCCAGAATAATGCACGTACCTGGACACAAGGGGCTTCTTACAAAGGCCATTCTTTAGGCCCGGTTTATACCACAAAAGACCGAATACCTTAGGGAGTGTTCAGCGGCGCGAGTTTGGCCCTATATGCATCAGCTCCGAGTCATTGTCTTTGGTCAAATGTTGGGTTTGCCTGGCTCCTGTGTTTTTGTGCCTTACGTTCCACTTTACCGGCTAAGGTAGCACCAGGAGAACTACTGCGATTGTGCCCTGGTTCATCCGGACGAGCACCTCAGTAGAGAAAGCCGAAAACTGACTGTCATGATATAGCGTGAGACTGGTCAACCACTCGACGACCTATGGGAATGTTAGAATTCCTTCGCCTTAACGAAGGGCCGTTTCCCATCCAGGCATGTACGCACCCAGGGATCGGGAGAGTGTGGAGCCACCAGGGGCTATCTAGTAGCCCCACTGTCAAACTCCTATGGCTAAGTGAAAGTGTTAAAGCATTATAGTCCGGTTGCCTCGCTCGCTCCGCTATCACCTCCTTTATAGGACCAAGACGTTGGGTTAAGTGTGAATGTGTGTCTTTGCAAGCACCTCCGCATTATATGCGTGGCGGTTGAAGCCGACGACTGCAATCTTTCAGGTTATACACATGTATACATAAACGGCCGCCCAGGAGGCATCATATTACTTTCAGGCAAAAGTATAAAGGTAGCCTCATGAAAATTTATAAGATCATGTCACTTACAATGAGATTACATATCACTCAAACATAATATTTTTTGAGCACCGGGTCTCTATCAAACGAGCACCCTCAAGAACTTCCCCAAAGTAGTGCTCAGCAGCCCTTCGACCTATGGTTGAATCCTGCGCTGCAACAGTGGTAGCATCCATCTCTGCCCAGTGTGCTTTAACACGAGCAAAGGCCATTCATGCGCCTTCTATGCACGCCGACCTCTTCATCGCATTTATGTGCGGCACCACGTCAAGGAACTGCTGCACCAAGCTGAAATAGTTGTTCGGTTTTGACCTTTCCGGCCATAGCTGATCCACAATAGACCTCATGGAGAGTCCGGACAACCTATTTAGTTCAGCCCATTCGGCTAATTGGTCGGTCAATGAAAGCGGACGCTCAGGAGAATGGAATTGTTTCCAAAATAGCTGGTCTACTTCATGGTTCGTCTGACTGTGGAAGTACTTGGCCGCATCGGCAGCGCTCGCCACCAAATCCATATACACATCCTCCGAACTCCACAGCCGATCCAGAGGGGCATACCGTGGATCTCCAAACTTCCTCTGCAACATAAAGGATTTCCCAGCTACAATATCCCCGGCTTCCCGCAGCTCCTCCTTCTTTGCCCTCATAGCAGAGCGGAGGTCTTTTCCCGTTGCAGCAGCCTTCTCAAGGTCCGATGCCTTCGCCTGGTTTTCCTTTTCAAGAACCCGGCAACGGTCGACGGCGGCTTTTAATTCTATGGCCATATTGGCCATCTTCTCTCGGCTCTCGCCATGCGCGGCCTTCTCGTCTCGCAACTCTTCGGCCACCTTCAAAGCAGCTGCATTACCCAATTTCGCTTGTTCCTTGGCTCGGGCAAGTTCCGCCCGCAAGGCTTCAACAGTGGCAGCTCCATCTGCAGTCATAACATGTTAAATATACTGGCTTCATGCTGCTCTTACTATGCGGCGTTTACCAGATAATAACACTTACCCTGTGCCTCGTCAAGCCTTTTGTTAACAAGCTCGATGTCGGCGTCTGCCGCATCCAAGTGCCATCTTAAATGGGCAAACTCGCTAGTCCGGCTAGCCAACGGAGCTTCCATCACCTGCTCATAGAGGCAATATGGTTACTACCTGGGATTATGATCCTCTCATCATCGTCGTTCCCGATGACAACCAGAGTCTTCGGGGCTACTTTCTACACAGGGCACACTTAGCATGTGCAGGATTATCATACATTATTTTACGTACCTCAAAACCTGTCAGTAGACTCATAAAAGCTTTATGCAATCCTCTCTCGGCGGACGAGATTCTCTCCATCACCGTATTCATCAGCACAAGATGTTCATCTGAGATGGCCGCTCGCCCCACCAACTCCCTCAGAACATCCGACCGCACACTAGACGGTGCCGGACTCTTTTGTCTGCTCTCTTCGGGAGCCGGACACTGGGAGCTTCGGGGGTTGACGGGATTATCTTCTGGCCTCGCCGGACTCGGAGAGGCCCTCCACGACAACACTTCAGGGTCGCCCGCTTCCGGAGCGGAGGAGTCTGAAGGAGGCATTTCGCTCTCCATCATCTCTGGAAGAAGATCCCCCGAAGACGAGCTCAGTTGAGAGGGGCTAAGGCCCGAACTGCAAAGATATATGCGGTAGTTATTTTCTCAGAAGAAAAGCTGGCATATCTATACTATTAAGGTATTTTGGGTCACTTACGACTCGTGGGAGAATTGATCCCCCCGCGGACTTTGTGCGGCAACCGCACCCCCCGGGATAGGACCCTTTGTGGGAGACTTCTTCTCCCATTTGGAAGCTCCGGCTTCTGAATCCTCGGACGCAATCCTTTTCCTCTTTTGGTCGTCTTCCTTCATGGAGACGCTCGCTCCCTCGGCTAGAGTGGGCAGCGTTGGGGTCCCGCGACCGCCCGCATTTTCCTTCAAGGGCTCTGGGCAAGGTGCGGTCTGGAGCATCTTTTCCAATACCGGATTTTCCAAACCCTCAGGGAGGGGGCCGAACACCGAATCAACTTTGCCTTCGTTAGCCAGTCCTGGTCAAAAAGCAAACTCTCAGAAATAACTTCGTATCAAAGGAGAGGTAGTACGTTCAGTCGGAAGGTGCCTTACCTGTTCGGCGGCGCGGTTACTACTCAGGCCTACGTCCTCGGTGATTACCGAACACTCCACTTGAGGTCTGAAGAATGACTTGTACATCTCCTCGTGCGTCAGGCCAAGGAAATTTTGAATGGCGCGTGGTCCCTCGGTATTGAACTCCCACAAGCGAAGGGGCCGACGTTTGCAAGGCTGGACTTGACGAACCAGCATAACTTGTGTTACCGCAACCAAACTGAAATCTCCATTGAAGAGATCTTGAATGCAGCTTTGCAGTATAGGCACGTCCTTGGCTGGACCCTAGCTCAACCCTCTGCTAATCCATGACATCAGTTGTGGTGGAGGGCCCGGGCGGAAAACAGGGGCGGCCGCCCACTTGGCACTTCTAGGAGCCGTGATGTAGAACGACTCCTGTTGCCACAATTTAGACACCTCTGGAATGGAACCTTTGGGCCATGAAGCTCCCATCACCTTGCATATTGAGGCACCTCCACACGCCGCATGTTTCCCCTTGATCATCTTTGGCTTTACTTCAAAAGTCTTGAGCCATAGGCCAAAGTGAGGGGTAACCTGGAGGAAGGCCTCGCACACAACAATAAATGTCGTGATATGAAGAAAGGAGTCCGGAGCTAGATCATGGAAATCTAGCCCGTAGTAAAACATCAAGCCCCTGACAAAAGGATCCAAAGCAAGGCCTAGACCTCAGAGGAAGTGGGAGACGAACACGACGCTCTCGTTCGGTTCGGGGGAGGGAACGGCCTGCCCCCGGGGAGGCAGTCGATGCAGAATCTCGGCGGTCAGATATCTGGCCTCCCTCAACTTTTTTATGTCTTATTCCGTGACGAAGGAAGGCACCCATTGGCCTTGAAGGCTAGATCCAGACATGATTGAAGGTTCGGAGCACCTGACCTGAACTTTGGGCGTTTGAGCTTGAGGTGGGGGAAGGATTCGATTGAGCACGGGAGGGAAAAATAAAAGCCTCATCCCTTTATACAGAGGGTGAATATCAAGCGTCCGCTCCGTGTCCGTTTGGACTTGCCTATAATCTAGGAGTCCTAGAAGCGGTTGGGTTACCCACGCCCGTATTAATGAGAATCCCAGAATAAGGGGACACGATCTTTGCTTTAACAAGATGTGCCAAGGAAACCGCCTCGCATGACGCGCTGAGGCGGGGTAATAAAACAACTCGGATAAAGGCTTGGCCGTGGTGTGTCACACTACGGAATATGTCAGCAGATTAGATTTGTGTAAATATAATTCTCTCTATGGCAAAATGTGGAAAACTTATTTTGCAGAGCCGAACACTATCTTTGTGTTTAAAATCTTCTATGAAGTACTTGGAGGAGGAACCCGCCTTGCAATCCCGAAGACAATCTACGCGCCGGACTCGTCGTCATTGAAGCCTAGTTCAGGGGCTACTGAGGGAATCCTGGATTAGGGGGTGTCCAGATGGCCGGACTATACCTTCAGCCGGACTCCTGGATTATGAAGATACAAGATTGAAGACTTCGTCCCGTGTCCGGAAGGGACTTTCCTTGGCGTGGAAGGTAAGCTTGGCAATACGGATATTCAGATCTCCTACCATTGTAACCGACTCTATGTAACCCTAACCCTCTCCGGTGTCTATATAAACCGGAGAGTTTTAGTCCGTAGGGCAACATACACATCAACAATCATACCATAGGCTAGCTTCTAGGGTTTAGCCTCTCTGATCTCGTGGTAGATCTACTCTTGTACTACCCATATCATCAATATTAATAAAGAAGGACGTAGGGTTTTACCTCCATCGAGAGGGCCCGAACCTGGGTAAAACTTCGTGTCCCTTGCCTCCTGTTACCATCCGGCCTAGACGCACAGTTCGGGACCCCCTACTGAGATCCGCCAGTTTTGACACCGACAACGTTGCTCCCTCGGCGGCGACGTCCACATCAGTAGGAGATACTGCTGCTTTGGCTCTCGCTCAGGCAGTAGCTCTGCTCTTACTCTCGGTCCCTTGCCTAGTCTGCTCTTGCTATCGCTCTTGCTCTTGCTTGCGCTGCTGCTCTACTCTTGTGTGCGCTGCTACTGCACAAGCAGTAGATCCTGCTCTCGCTCGAGCCCCTGCAGCTGCTACCCGAGATGCTGCTACACGACCAGCTACCCCAGCTCTCGCACGCGTTGCTGCTCCGGGCGCTACTGCTGCTGCTACTGATTTTCTGCTACTAGTGCGTTCAGCTTCGACAATAAAATTCAGTTTCGACAACAAAATTTAGTTTTGACAGTTAAATTCGGTTTCGACAGTTAAATTCAGTTTCTACAGTTAAGTTCAGAGATGAGCGGCTAATGTATTTTACATCTAGCACTTTGTGGTTATGTATTTTACATCATCTATTGGAGATGCTATTAGAATTCCACTCAGGTTAACATTGTCTCTCTTGTCCTGCTTTAGCCTCGCCGTCATACAACTCACCGGAGCTGCTCCAACGATGAAACCCTCCATCGCAGCGGAGCAGTACCCCTGGCTCCATCTCCAAACGCCTAAGATCTTCTTCCCCTCCTTGGACAGCCAAATCAGCCGGAGCATCCTCACCGACCAACCCAATCATGCTGAGATCAACATGGATTTGCCAAAGATGTTGTACACTTGTTGCATCGCTTTTTACTCTACATGTTATATATATTGTCCACTGAGCACATGTAGTAACGTGAAATACGATTACTTTCTCCTAGTATATGATAAGCAATGAGGTACTAGGCAACTTAGCTATCCACGACCGACTCTCTTGAATGCCATCATTATTTATGTTTGCGTGTTTGAGTTGTGCATTTGTAGATGGGCCTGGGAGTTGAGCTAGTAGGGCAATGACCTGGGTCCAAAGTAGTAGAAGTAGCACAATAACATTTTCTGAGTGTAGGCTTTTCCCTGTTCAAGCCTGCCTACAAGCCAGTGGTTGAAAGGAAAAGTGGAGGAAAACATAGGAATTTGAAAGTTTCCTATGGTACTATTATTAATGTATTTGGTTGAAAGGAATGGAGCAAAGGATAATTGTAGGATTTGTTCCTTTAGTGTCTCTTTAAAAGAAAAACTATAGGAATTTTAATATCCACTTGGACCTCCTTTCAAATTCCTATTCATGAAGAACAAGACTAAGTGATAGTAGCATAATAGCATTATAACTATACATTTTCTTGTGGTTTGACTTAATTTGACCATGCTTGTTTGCATTCCTGTGACCTTCCAATTCATCTGAACTAAACACCCAGATTAACAGAAATCCTATGATTTTAAATTCTTTGCACATGCATTCCTATCCAAATACTATGTATTTCCTAGCCCTGCATTGTTAGAATACTGTAATTCAAACGAGCCCTTACAGAATTACTTCTCTTACAGATAGTTGTCAAAGAAAACCTTGTGTGGTTTGTCCTGCTCCTACTGCATCGTCGGCCACCCCACCTCAGCTGCTCCAACGACAGAAGGGTCCACCACAGCAGGGATATGCCCTCCAGACCGTCTTTCGCCGCCACAGATCTTCTTCCCTGCCACCGGCAGCCACGACAACTACATTCCCATCATCAACCGAGAAGATGACCTCGAGGACTACACTGGTCCACAAGAGAGGTCGCACTCTTTCATGTCTGCTTACATTATGCATCGCTTAATATTACATGCTACTTTATCGTCCTGTTCACCGATTAGACTCTGAGTCAGCTCCAAACTAATGCTCAAACTTGAGTTTTTAAATGGTTGTGGGGTACATATCGAGACGGCAATCAATAGTATCTATCTACTATCTGGTTAATCTCTGGTGTCTACTATGAGTTTCATGTTGGGTGGGAAACAAATAGTAAAGAAGCCATTATCTGTATTTTTAACTAAAGCCATTATCTGCCTAATATAATTGGTTTTGGGTCTATCCATAGGTTGCTACCATCACTCTGGATTTCTGCATGCACTCCTTACATAATCTCACTATGCTTTATTCCTATCCATGTCACAATGGAAATGAACATGTAGAGCAAAAGAGACGAGCCTTGCATGGCAATAAAATTTCATGCAGATGTTGCTCCATGGTGGGTGCAAAGGCAGCTCCCCTCCACCCATTTCAGGTTGTAATCAAGAGGAAGATAACTGTTCTGAGGGGGGTTCATAAGGAAAAGACCACTCCTATTTACCCCTTGAGGTCTTCGCTCTAACTTGGCATGCTGATGTTGGTAATATCATGCATATGGTGCCTTGCATTGCTTACTTTATACATCAAATATGCCATCTTCTTAGTTTAGACATGCTTTGTGTGAATGTCATCTGTTTAGTGTCTTTGTCGTATATGTGAATTATGCAACGCCATATTGTTTAGCTAGGCATCATATATGTGAATTTTGCAATGCTATACTGCTTAGCCAGTCATCTTATATGTGAATTATATAATTCCAGCCTTTTTTCATTACGTTTACATTTGTCAACAATATTAGTACATTCAACTACTCTTCGTGTGCATCAACCATTTGACACGGTGATGGAAAATTCTGGAGTAAACAAGGTCTTCAGAGTAGACTATGCTATCTCACGAAGCGCATATCTCGCTGGTTATAGATAGCTCCTCGCAGGAGGATTTAGAGACAGATAACCAGTCCTATTTCCCCCTCGAGGTGTATGCTCCAACTTGGCAGGGTTGTGTTGCTCATATCATGCATATGGTGTCTTGCATTGCTATGTCATTTGCTTAGTTTAGACATGCTTTGTGTGAATGCCACATATTTAGTGTCTAATTACCATATATGTGAATTATGCAATGCCATCTTGTTGCAAGACATTATATATGTGAATTATGCAATGTTATCTTGTTGCAAGGCATTCAATATGTGAATTATGCAATGCCATGATGTTTAGCCAATCATCATATATGTGAATTATATCATGCTATCCTTTTTTGTATTGCGTGTTCCATTTGTCGACAACGTTTGTATATTCAACTACTCTTCTTGTGCATCAATCATTTGAAGCGGTGATGGAAGTATTTGGAGTGAAAACAAGGTATTCAAAGCAGACAATGCTACCTGCTGAAGCAGACATCTTGCTGGTTACAGATAGCTCCTCAGAGGAAGATTTAGGGACAGATGACCAGTCCTACTTTCCCCTAAGGTCTTTTGCTCAAACTTGGCAGGGTTATATTACTCATGTCATGCATGTTATCTTGTATTGCTTAGTTTTTACATCATATATGCGATTGCCATCTACTTACTTGCTTAGTATATAAATCATATATTTAAATTATATCATGCCATCATGATTACATAGACAACATCTATCTGAATTATGGCATGCCAACCCATTTAATAAAGACATCATATAGTTATATCATCTCATCCTATTTAGTGTTTACAGTCATCATATTTTGAATTATGTCATTCTATCCGTGAATTATATCATGCTAAGATGTTTCCATAGGCGGCATGTATTTGAATTGTGGCATGCCAACCTATTTAATAAACACATTATATAGTTATCATGTCATCATGTTTGCATAGTCATCATATTTTGAACTCTGTCTTTCCATCCTTTTTAGTTAGCCATCATATATGTGAAAATATGTCATGCTATCATGTTTAGTTAGCCATCATATATGTGAAATTGTGTCATGCTATCATGTTTGGTTAGACAACGTAAATGTGAATTATTTCATGCCCTCTTTTATTCCCCACTATCCAATGCACCTGTATATCATACAATATCTGTACATTCAATTACTTTTCTTGTATATCATCCATTTGAATTGGAGATGGTGATGGCAGTATCTAAGGGTGTAACAACACGGTCTTCAGAAAATATAGTGCTACCAGTTGATGTAGATAGAACCACGGTTGTACTTGCCCAAGAAGTAGCCCCACCACAAATAACCCATACTCTCGCAAATTGTACCCCTACCCAGTTGGATAGAGAACTAGCTACACCCCTTCTAACCCCAATCCCAGCAGATAGTAACCCAGTTCTAGTTGACACAACACTATCTCCACCACAGAGCACCCAAACACGAGCGGTTAGTAAGGGAACTGCAATGCCCAAAGCACGAGGACCACCACTCCGAACCCCAACTCAATGCTTAAAGCAGAAGAAGAATTGTTCTCAGGTCAGGCTCTGTAGCTATGGTTCATACTCCTTTGCTCTTGCATCACTGTATTTACTCATACCAACTATTCTCAAATTTGAAGGATGGAGTTGAAACTCCAATGGCACAACAGGTATGTTCTAAACCTATTTCTTCAAATGGTTTGCTGTTGTAACTTGCTCTATGTTGATTTCAGTTTCAATTGAATAAACAGTTATGTTCTCATGTCATGCACATTACAAGTGTTGTTATTGCTCTATAGTTTCCCACACTTATATTCTGCCTATTCTGCTTTGTCTTAAACATATATTATTTAAACTGTGTCTCTATCTTGATTTGGCAACAAAAACTAGAATGATATAGACTATATAGTGACCATGGTACATAGATATATGTTTGTTTCTTGATGTTATCATGTCCACTTTACTACTGAACTGATTTACCAAAATGAGTTTCATATACAACATGGTAAACCTGTGATGTGTCTACGTGTTTCTCTTTTAGAATGCAGACAAAATATTGGAGAAGAGTACCCCGTTATGCAATGGTAAAGGAAGTAATGTAGATAAGGTTCAAGATAGTGAGACATCCATGTTGGTCTCTGTCGGGGATATACCCAGCGGCGTAAACCGGTGGGAAGTATAACCCGGTCGGACTTGGCGTTTCATCGGTAACCCGCCAGAGGATTGGCGACTTACGTGTCTGGCGGTTCACTGGTATGACGATTCACGAGCCTGAAGACTCACTGGTGACCCGGCGCGTGTTCCAGATGGATGACAAGGCCCAAGGCCTAGCAAGCCGGTTTATGTTAGTGGTGGGCCGGTTTAAGAGGAAAGGCGTGAGGAACATTTATCTTACAAGGACTTAAGACCTGGACTTGTATCCGGTTTGTATTACAAGGTAGACTAGTCCTAATCCTAATAGGACTCCACATGTAACCCGCCCCTTCAACATATATAAGGAGGGGTAGGGCTCCCCAAAGAGGGAGAAGAAAGAAGAAACAATCTTAGGGCTAGACACAAAGAGGCGAGCCGGTTTACGGCGACTCCCTCATGGTGATAATGAGATCTAACCTCAAACAACATGTAGGGTTGTTACCGTGCGATGTTTCCCGGGGCCCGAAGCTATCTAAATCCCTGTCTTGTGTTGTGTCTCTCGATTCCGCTCAACCCCTCTCAAGCTACCACATAGATGCGTTGGCCTCGCGACGAAGTCCTGACACTAAGGACATCTGCCGTGACAAACCCACGACAGTTGGCGCCCACCGTGGGGCACGCGCATGGTGGTGTAGAGTTCTTGGAGGGATTTCTTTCAGGGATCAAGAAGTTTGCAGTTTACCGGATGAAGATGAGCCGGTTTGGAAGGATCTGCATCAAGTGCAAGTTTACCAGATTGATTGAGATGAAAATAATTAGGGTTTGATGTTCTGTGCGCCACCGGCGACGTGACATGATTCATCGACAGGAGATTGATTTTCGGTTCTACTCCAAGTCCTATAAGCTGTCAAACCATACTTTCGATCGAATCCGACAAAAGAAATCTGTTGTCCGATCGGCCGAGTTCCGCAAGTTTCGACTGCCGGATTACAGGCTCAAACCCCGAGGAAATCAGGCATTACTACTAAGTACTGGAGTACTAGTCTTATTTCTGTACATTACGCCCGGTACTGTTGACTCTACTTTTTCTATTCTATGTGAGATTTACTCAAGGCCGACCAGAACATCAGTACATATATGCTCACGGAGATTTGATGGATAAAATTGATTGTTATATCAAGAGCCACTACCTCCCGGACGTGGAGACGGCGACGACTCGGGAACGGATACAGCCGTGTCCTGACCGGCAGGCTCCCTGCTACTGCCGTACGATGAGCGAACAAGCTGGCCTAAAGGAAACGGGCGTGGACTTGGAGTCAACTCCCGGTTTGTCCCCACCACGAGCCACCTGCGCCTCGTCGATTTTGGCCTCTGCATCAAGTCACCGCTAGATTGTCTGCCTCGGGTCGACCTCCCTTCACTGGTGCTCCACCACTGTCTGTGCGGTTGGTCAATTAGTCAGGTCGTTCTGCAGGAGTACTACCAATCCTTGAAACAGTACACGCACGAGTACCAAAAGGAGACTTGGAATCCACTCCCATGCGAGATTTTTGTCAGTAAATCGCTGCGTCCGGACAAAGCGACTATGATTACCAGTCTCCTACACTGATCAGATGTGTATTAAGCCCATCAACACAAATTTCAAGGCAATCAAGGGCAATAATCAATCAGAAAAGTAGAAGAAGACAAAAGCAACCCACGTGTGTGGTAATGCCACATGGAGATAGACGTACACCTGGGCGTATGTGCGACAAATACCAGGTGCTATCTTGTCTATCTATTATATATATATATATATATATATATATATTATTTTTATGAAAGAACAATTACTTTGCCCTGTAATATTTTTACACGGGATAAATTTTTTATGCCATTATACCGCGGATACTGAGTGCATGCACTAGCGTTCGTCCATGTCATGCCGCTTGACATATACGCGTGTAAGCCGCCTTTCCCGCGGTCCAGCCTGCATCAACTCGTCAGGACCATGCCCGCTCGCGCGAATTTCCCAATAGCGCGCATAGGCCGTCGTCCCCCACGGTCCGGTTTACATCAACATACAGCCGACTTGCCCATGCGTGCCAGCTTACAAACGCCGATGCCGGCTCTCCCCGTTCGCATCGGCTTACAACGTCGCGGCCGGTTCATCTGTCTGCTCCTACGGCCGACTCATCTGTTGTCCAAGCGAATCAGGTGATATCCCTTTAAGTCTATTTTATTGGCACATACTATTTCTGGTCAAAGAACAAGTACTTTGGCTTGTGATATTTTTTGGTGTAGGACAATTGATCATTACATCAATGCGACGTGGCGACTCTCTTGTCAGCGCCAGCTTACAATGTCGGTGCCGACACTCTTGTCCGCGCCGGCTTACAAATGCCGCGGCCGGCTCGCCCGTCCGCACCGGATTATAATGCCACATCTGACTCACCCACCTGCACCGGATGATTCAATGGATAGGGCACACAAGTCGCCGCGATTACGGTTTTTCATAAACAACCAGCTGGGATGAACCGCTACCTGGATTATTGACACAAATCATATGGAATCATTTATGACCTACCACAATTGACCTCAAGCTTCCGTGGATTTACATTGCGTTATCAACGCCAAGGATATACAATGAGTATTGCAAGATCATTAACTCGTCGCCTTGCTTCCAGCTTGAACATTTGACAGCGGCCCGCTGTTCAGCTATATGCCGGTTTATATCACGGTCAAATATGGAGAATCTCAAGCCAACTCCTGAAGTCACCTTGAGACTCGGGGGCTACGATGACATGACTCAGCAAATCTTGTCAGTTTCAGCAAATTAAAAAACCATAGGACGATGGAGGGAAAGATAAACCGGTCCCGACGGCTACTGTTATATTGATGAAAATTTAAAGGCCATCAGAAAATTCCCGGCTTAGAAAGTATATGATAGTTACAAAATCCCGGCTCAATGAAGAAGTTCCGGGTCATCAGAAAGGATTCTGGTTTAAAATCTGGCTCAAGGGGAGTCAGTCTCACTGAAGCTCTCAAATATCCGGTTTACAATCCGGTTCAAGGGAATGATGTCTCCCACAAAGCTTTGAAGCTCTCGATATCCGGTTCAAAATCTCGGTTCAAGAAGAATTTATCTCTTGCAAGAAGTTAAAGGTTGCCGAAGAGGGCCTGTTGCCATGATGCGCGGTTCAAACATGGGTTATCCTGCCTTATTGGCTTATCATATTACTGATCACATGGGGGCTTCTGTTTATAAAGTAGAGTTCTGATTACATATTGATCCGGATATCAAACCAATATTATCATAAGGGGCCAAAGAGAGTCTGTTTCACATCACAACTCAAACATGGGTATCCCTTGAGCACAGCTCACAATATCACTCGGGGGCTATGTTCGAACCATAGTCACACCTCTTGATAGGCTTAAAGCCACCTGGGAAATCACTTGGGGGCTCTGGTCGTGTCCGAACCATAGCTACACCTCTTGATAGGCATAAGGGCACCAGGGAAATCACTTGGGGGCTTGGTCGTATCCGAACCATAGCTACACCTCATGATAGGCATAAGGCCACCAGGGAAAATCACTTGGGGCTATGGGTTCGAACCATAGTTACACCTCTTGATAGGCATAAGGGCACTAGGGAAATCACTTGGGGGCTTGGTCGTATTCGAACCATAGCTACACCTTTTGATCGGCGCAATGCCACAATTATGACTACATGGGGGCTCTGGTCGTATCTGAACCATAGCTTAAACCCTCTTGATCATACATACACATCATCATATATTGCATCATACATTGCAGCTTCATTACATCATCATAGCATGTATCATATGTGCATGCATATAACGGCGTTCATTATCTCGGCTTGACTTTCAACGGCAAGTTGTTTGTACATGATCACTTATAATTCGGCGCTTATTAACCCGGTCTGGTTTTGACTAATAAGTCGCCAGAGTTATAAGGAAAATCCGGTGTTTATTATATCCCGATATGGTTTATTATCATAATCCGGCAAATTAAGGAAGGAGTTCTCAATACTGAAGATTGGGGTTACCACTCCCACTACAAGAATTGGTTAAACCAACGAGGTGATTCAATGTCACAGGTATCATCTATGTCATATTTGATTATCTTCAATTACAACTTTGGTTATAAACCATGGTTATTTATATGGGAATTATGACCCGCCATGCGGTAAACTACCAAGGATTCTTGTGATCTACTTGTGTGCAAGATAAGAATGCATTCGGATGGCTACCCACCCTGGTTTTTGACATTTAGTCGCCAGGGCATATGTTATTTACAGTTTGAGCAGGATTTGCAGAATTATGACATATAAATTCAAGCTCATCATCAAAATTGATGCTTCAAAAGGGTTATCCATTTTGGATTTTCTCAAAGGTTATCAGCCGCTGGGTTATAAAAATTCCGCCTTACAATGAATGCGCATTAAGTCGCCATCGGCCAAGAGCCGCCGAGTATTTAAAACTCCGGATTTACTTATCAACTGGTAAGATATTCATATCTTTCATAGCCAAAATTGGCTGGATGATATTGAATGATTGACGTTTTTAAACCGGATTATATTATTCAAATCTTCAAATAGCCAAACATGGCTGGATTTTTTATGGTTATCAATAACCTGTATTATGATCAAGGTTTTCAAAGTCGTTTTAGCACAATGGCTATCATATTATCAATGGATACGATTTATTCTACAATTCAAGGAATAGTCCCAAGTCGCTGCAGGCTTACGACTAGGCACTTGGGGGCTACATTATTCAAACTGAAATTACATCGAATATACAAGTCCCATGTCACTGCCAGCATGCACCATGGCACTTGGGGGCTAATGCAAAGTCATTGTTTGCTCACCTTATTGAAGACCCGACTCATCACATCGTAATGAGCCGACCCTTGGGGGCTACCAATTGCTCATATTCAAGGTACAAAGCTTTTAATCCATTATATTGAAGGGTCCACCGCTCACTTGGTAAAGCACAAGGCTCTTAACCTTGTGGGCGTGGGTTCAAGCCCCATGATGGGGGTTACATCATATAATGTTATTCGCAATAAAGTATATATAAAGTCCCAGCTCAATATTATTTTACTGAGCCGGCCCTTGGGGACTACACGTTGCTGTTCAAAGTCTACATGATTATATTTACAAAGTCCCTGCTCATTATTGCATAATGACCCAGCCCTTGGGGGCTACACTGGTTGAAGTTTTTATAAGCATAAGGCAATTTCAAGTCCCAGGTTGCTGCAAGCATGACACCCCGGCACTTGGGGGCTACATATATGGAATACTCAGTTCTGACCGGTGATTGAGATGAACAACCTGGATTTCTTCAAGCTTGTGACATTCATATTGAAGCAAGTCTTAAGCTGTTGCTATGCTACCTTCTTAAGACTTGGGGGCTACAAGTGATAGGCATATAAGAAGTATATTTTCAAGCTTGATGTTAACTATAATTATGATCTGGTGCCATCAATATTTGTAAACGAGCAATGATAAACCGGCAAGGTTCTACATTCTTAAACCGGCAAGGTTCTACATTCTTAAACCAGCAAAGTTCTACATTCTTAAACCGGCTGTAGATCAGATGAATATTTCAAAGATCAATATTTTTGTTAAGCATTGGGAGCTGAGTCAAAGGAGTTATTCTTCACAATATTTCTCTGTGACAAACCAATGTCAGCAAATTGATTATGAAGCTGGCCTATTGACCCGGATTTTCTAGAAGAAGGAAATGATAAGGACTTAAGGATGTTCAAGCACCGGCTTACAAGAAATTCTTAACCCGGAGCACAACATGTCAATTTTGTTCTTGTGTTTATTTTGCAGTATAAGTTTACCATGGATAAATCCAAGCTAAACTTGGGGATAATGTCGGGGATATACCCTGCGGCATAAACCGGCCGGAAGTATAACCCGGCCGGACTTGGCGTTTCATTGGTAACCCGCTAGAGGATTGGCGACTTACGTGTCTGGTGGTTCACTGGTATGACGATTCACGAGCCTGAAGACTCATTGGTGACCCGGCGCGTGTTCCAGATGGATGACAAGGCCCAAGGCCCAGCAAGCCGGTTTATGTTAGTGGTGGGCCTGTTTAAGAGGAAAGGTGTGAGGAACGTTTATCTTACAAGGAGTTAAGACCTGGACTTGTATCCGGATTGTATTACAAGGTAGACTAGTCCTAATCCTAATAGGACTCCACATGTAACCCGCCCCTTCAACATATATAAGGAGGGGTAGGGCTCCCCAAAGAGGGATAAGAAAGAATAAACAATCTTAGGGCTAGACACAAAGAGGAGAGCCGGTTTACGACGACTCCCTCATGGTGATAATGAGATCTAGCCTCAAATAGCATGTAGGGTTGTTACCGGACGATGTTTCCCGGGGCCTGAAGCTGTCTAAATCCCTGTCTTGTGTTGCGTCTCTCGATTCCGCTCAACCCCTCTCAAGCTACCACATAGATGCGTTGGCCTCGCGACGAAGTCCTGACACTAAGGACATCTGTCGTAACAAACCCACGACAGTCTCCCAGAAAGCTGATAAAAATTATCTCGATGACAGTGAGACAACCCAAAAGTCTTGTCTTGATGTAGTGTTCGAGTTACTGGCCACTACTGCTGGAACAAGCTCTTTGAACTCGCTCCCTGAATCAGTTCATCTTCTTGAGTCTCAACTTCAAGTTGAAAGACATCGATCAAATGTGCTGCGACACAAAGCCGAATGACTGAGGAAGTCCCTGCAGAATTCAGATGCATACTTTCTGGTGCAACAGCAAGCGCTGGAGGATTTAAGTGCCAAACAAGAGAAAGTTAATAAGCTTGCTAACCATCTTGCTAGCATTATGGGTACCCAGGATATTGTTTCTTGAGCTCTTCTGAAGTGGTTTCAGTTCTGGACTTGTTTGACTGTGGCGCTTATTTTCACTGGTCACCAACTTTGACAACCAGTGTATGTGATATGCTGCTTTGTTCCCTATATTTGCACTGGTGGCGAACTTTGATGCCCAGTGGATGTAATATGTGTAATAGCCATGATAGCCTAGCGTAAGTTGCTTGCTTATTTATTTCCTTGTTGTCTTGTTTATTTGTTTGCTTGTAGTCAGTGTAGTTCTTCTTCCTGTGGTTTGCTGGTGACCGTAATAACCTATTTTTTAAACTAGGCCACAATAACCATGGGCTACATATTTACTGTAGTGACCATGGGCCTCCTATGGGCCGTAGAGACAATGGGACTTCTATGGG
Source organism: Triticum dicoccoides (assembly GCF_002162155.2). Lineage (NCBI taxonomy): Eukaryota > Viridiplantae > Streptophyta > Magnoliopsida > Poales > Poaceae > Triticum > Triticum dicoccoides. The sequence continues at coordinate 365,172,308 of NC_041382.1, read as the reverse complement.
CCGTAGAAACAATGGTCCTGCTACGGGCCATAGAAACAATTGGCCTTCTATGGGCTGTGGCATCAATGGGCCTTCTACGGGCCGTATGATCGATTGGCCAAACATGGGCCAATAACAGACCGCATTATGGGCCGTAAACGAGCTAGAGTTGGAATCATCCGTTCATGGGCCAACCATAACAGGCCGTCGTTAATCGGTCATATCTGATGACGCTATGAAAACGGCCCAACGGATTAACGAGCCACAAACAGGCCGACTGTAACCATAGGCTGAATTTGGCCCACAAGCAGAAAAGGCCAGTAACGGGCCGTAAGTAACTGAATGCTAGAAATGATACCAAGAATAAATGGGCCTTGAGAAGGCCGAAAGATAACACGGGTTGGAAATGGCCCAATGGAATAATGGGTCATTAATGGATATAAAGAGGTACACTATTCATTACGGGCCAGTTTCACCACGAGCCGTTAATGGGCCAAGAGTTATAAGGGGCCTATGATACGTCTCCAACATATCTATAATTTTTGATTGCTCCATGCTATATTATCTACTATTTTCGACATTATTGGGCTTTATTATACACTTTTATATTATTTTTGGGACTAACCTACTAACCGGAGGCCCAGCCCAGAATTGCTGTTTTTTTGCCTATTTTAGGGTTTCGAAGAAAAGGAATATCAAAAGGAGTCCAAACGGAATAAAACCTTCGGGAACGGGATTTCTGGAAAGAACAAGACCCAGGAGACTTGGACCCTACGTCAAGCAACCATCAGGGAGGCCACGAGGTAGGGGGCGCAGCTACCCCCCCCCCCCCCAGGCGCGCCCTCCACC
>NC_041382.1:365100556-365171259 GCF_002162155.2 Triticum dicoccoides | reverse complement strand
GGAGGGCTTCTACATCAACACCATAGCCTCTCCGATGAAGTGTGAGTAGTTTACCTCAGACCTACGGGTCCATAGTTATTAGCTAGATGGCTTCTTCTCTCTTTTTGGATCTCAATACAAAGTTCTCCCCCTCTCTTGTGGAGATCTATTCGATGTAATCTTCTTTTGCAGTGTGTTTGTTGAGACCGATGAATTGTGGGTTTATGATCAAGTTTATCTATGAACAATATTTGAATCTTCTCTGAATTCTTTTATGTATGATTGTTTATCTTTGCAAGTCTCTTCGAATTATCAGTTTGGTTTGGCCTACTAGATTGATCTTTCTTGCAATGGGAGAAGTGCTTAGCTTTGGGTTCAATCTTGCGGTGTCCTTTCCCAGTGACAGTAGGGGCAGCAAGGCACGTATTGTATTGTTGCCATCGAGGATAACAAGATGGGGTTTTTATCATATTGCATGAATTTATCCCTCTACATCATGTCATCTTGCTTAAGGCGTTACTCTGTTCTTATGAACTTAATACTCTAGATGCATGCTGGATAGCGGTCGATGTGTGGAGTAATAGTAGTAGATGCAGGAAGGAGTCGGTCTACTTGTCTTGGACGTGATGCCTATATACATGATCATACCTAGATATTTGTTCACTATTCCCTCTTCAATTCTGTCAATTCTGTGAATTGCTCAACAGTAATTTGTTCACCCAGCGTAAAATACTTATGCTCTTGAGAGAAGCCACTAGTGAAACCTATGGCCCCTTGGTCTATCTTCATCATATTAATCTTCCAATACTTAGTTATTTTTATTGCTTTTATTTTACTTTGCATTTTTATCATAAAAATACCGAAAATATTATCTTATCATATCTATGAGATCTCACTCTTGTATGTGACCGTGTAGGGATTGACAACCCCTTATCGCGTTGCTTGCGAGGATTTATTTGTTTTGTGTAGGTGCGAGGGACTCGCGCGTAGCCTCCTACTGGATTGATACCTTGGTTCTCAAAAACTGAGGAAAATACTTAGGCTACTTGGCTGCACCACCCTTCCCTCTTCAAGGGAAAACCAACGCAAGTGCTCAAGAGGTAGCAAGAAGGATTTCTGGCGCCGTTGCCGGGGAGGTCTATGCAAAAGTCAACATACCAAGTACCCATCACAAACCCTTATCTCCCGCATTACATTATTTGCCATTTGCCTCTCGTTTTCCTCTCCCCCACTTCACGCTTTCCGTTTTATTCGCCCTCTCTCTATCCTCCCTCTCATTCTCTATTTGCCTCTTTTTGCCCGTTTCTTATTTGCTTGTGTGTTGGATTGCTTGCTTGTCACAATGGCTCAAGATAACAATAAATTGTGTGACTTTACCAATACCAACAACAATGATTTTATTAGCACTTTGATTGCTCCTCTTACCGATGCTGAATCTTGTGAAATTAATGTTGCCTTACTACATCTTGTCATGAAAGATCCGTTTTCCGGCCGTCCTAGTGAAGATGCCTCTACGCATCTAAATAGCTTCGTTGATTTGTGTGATATGCAAAAGAAGAAAGATGTGGACAATGATATTGTTAAATTGAAGCTATTTCCTTTTTCGCTTAGAGATCGAGCTAAAGCTTGGTTTTCGTCTTTGCCTAAAAATAGTATTGATTCGTGGAATAAGTGCAAAGATGCGTTTATCTCTAAGTATTTTCCTCCCGCTAAGATCATCTCTCTTAGAAACGATATTATGAATTTTAAGCAACTTGATCATGAACATGTTGCACAATCTTGGGAGAGGATGAAATTAATGATACATAATTGCCCTACTCATGGTTTGAATTTGTGGATGATTATACAAAAAAATTATGCTGGATTGAATTTTGCTTCTAGAAATCTTTTAGATTCGGCCGCAGGTGGCACTTCTATGGAAATCACTTTAGGAGAAGCTACTAAACTCCTAGATAATATTATGGTTAATTATTCTCAATGGCACACTGAAAGATCTACTAATAAGAAGGTGCATGCGATAGAAGAAATTAATGTTTTGAGTGGAAAGATGGATGAACTTATGAAATTATTTGCTAATAAAAGTGTTTCTTCTGATCCTAATGATGTGCCTTTGTCTAATTTTATTGAGAATAATAATGAATCTTTAGATGTGAATTTTGTTGGTAGGAACAATTTTGGTAACAACGCGTATAGAGGAAATTTTAATCCTAGGCCTTATCCTAGTAATCCCTCTAATAATTATGGTAATTCCTACAAAAATTCTTATGGAAATTATAATAAGATACCCTCTGATTTTGAATCTAATATTAAAGAATTTATTACTTCGCAAAAGAATTTCAATGCTTTGATTGAAGAAAAATAGCTTAAGATTGATGAGTTGGCTAGGAACGTTGATAGAATTTCTCTTGATGTTGATTCTTTGAAACTTAGATCTATTCCACCTAAGCATGATATCAATGAGTCTCTCAAAGCCATGAGAGTTTCCATTGATGAGTGCAAAGAAAGAACCGCTAGGATGCGTGCTAAGAAAGATTCCTTTATAAAAGTGTATTCTTCTAGTTACCATGATAATAAAGATGAAGATCTAAAAGTTATTGATGTGTCCCCTATTAAATCTTTGTTTTGCAATATGAATCTTGATAATGATGGGAATGAATATGATCCACCTTTACCTAGAATGCGTTCCAAAAATTCGGAGTTTTTAGATCTTGATGCTAAATTTGATAAAAGTGGGATTGAAGAGATCAAAACTTTAGATGTTAATGAACCTACTATTTTGGATTTCAAAGAATTTAATTATAATAGCTGCTCTTTGATAGATTGTATTTCCTTGTTACAATCTGTGCTAAATTCTCCTCATGCTTATAGCCAAAATAAAGCTTTTACCAAACATATCGTTGATGCTTTGATGCAATCTTATGAAGAAAAACTTGAGTGGGAACCAACTATTAAAATTAAAATTAAAGATCATGAATGCTATCCTTTGTGTGATTTGGGTGCTAGTGTTTCCACGATTCCAAAGACATTGTCTGATTTGTTATGTTTCCGTGATTTTGATGATTGCTCTCTGAACTTGCACCTTGCGGATTCCACTATTAAGAAACCTATGGGAAGAATTACTGATGTTCTTATTGTTGCAAATAGGAATCATGTGCCCGTAGATTTTATCGTTCTTGATATAGATTGCAATCCTTCATGTCCTATTATTCTTGGTAGACCTTTCCTTAGAACGATTGGTGCAATTATTGATATGAAGGAAGCAAATATTAGATTCCAATTTCTGTTAAGGAAAGGCATGGAACACTTTCCTAGAAATAAAATTAAATTACCTTATGAATCTGTTATGAGAGCCACTTATGGATTGCCTACCAAAGATGGCAATACCTAGATCTATCCTTGCTTTTTATGCCTAGCTAGGGGCATTAAACGATAGCGCTTGTTGGGAGGCAACCCAATTTATTTTTATTCCTTGCTTTTTGCTCCTGTTTAGTAATAAATAATTTATCTAGCCTCTATTTTGGTTGTGTTTTTTGTGTTTAATTAGTGTTCGTGCCAAGTAGAACCGTTGGGAAGACTTGGGGAAAGTCTTGTTAATCTTGCTGTAAAAAACAGAAACTTTAGCGCTCACGATAACTGCTGCCATTTTTATTTGGAATGTGCTATTTAGTTAATTCTTTTTGAATATGATTAATAGATAAATAATCACGTCCAGAAATTTAGTTTAGAATTTTTGGGGTTCCAGATCTTGCGCTAGCTACAGATTACTACAGACTGTTCTGTTTTTGACAGATTCTGTTTTTCGTGTGTTGTTCGCTTATTTTGATGAATCTATGGCTAGTAAAATAGTTTATAAACCAGAGAGAAGTTGGAATACAGTAGGTTTAACACCAATATAAATAAAGAATGAGTTCATTACAGTACCTTGAAGTGGTGTTTTGTTTTCTTTCGCTAACGGAGCTCACGAGATTTTCTACTTTAAGTTTTGTGTTGTTATGTTTTCAAGTTTTGGGTAAAGACTTGATGGATTATGGAACAAGGAGTGGCAAGAGCCTAAGCTTGGGGATGCCCATGGCACCCCCAAGATAATCTAAGGACACCTAAAAGCCAAAGCTTGGGTATGCCTCGGAAGGCATCCCCTCTTTCGTCTACTTCTATCGGTAACTTTACTTGGAGCTATATTTTTATTCACCACATGATATGTGTTTCGCTTGGAGCGTCTTATATGATTTGAGTCTTTATTTTTTTAGTTTACCACAATCATCTTTTCTGTACACATCTTTTGAGAGAGACACACATGATTCGGAAATTATTAGAATACTCTATGTGCTTCACTTATATCTTTTGAGTTATATAGTTTTGCTCTAGTACTTCACTTATATCTTTTAGAGCACGGTGGTGGATTTGTTTTATAGAAAATATTGATCTCTCATGCTTCACTTAGATTATTTTGAGAGTCTTAAATAGCATGGTAATTTTCTTAAATAATCCTAATATGCTAGGTATACAAGATTAATAATAAAATTCTCTTATGGGTGTGTTGAATACTAAGAGAAGTTTGATGCTTGATAATTGTTTTGAGATATGGAGATGGTCATCTTAGAGTCATGCTAGTTGAGTAGTTGTGAATTTGAAAAATACTTGTGTTAAAGTTTGTGATTCCCGTAGCATGCACGTATGGTGAACCATTATGTGATGAAGTCGGAGCATGATTTATTTATTGATTGTCTTCCTTATGAGTGGCGGTCGGGGACGAGCGATGGTCTTTTCCTACCAATCTATCCCCCTAGGAGCATGCGTGTAATACTTTGCTTTGATAACTTGTAGATTTTTGCAATAAGTATATGATTTCTTTATGACTAATGTTGAGTCCATGGATCATACGCACTCACACCCTTCCACCATTGCTAGCCTCTTTAATAACGCACACCTTTCACCGGTATCATACACCCACAATATACCTTCCTCAAAACAGCCACCATACCTACCTATCATGGCATTTCCATAGCCATTCCGAGATATATTGCCATGCAAATTTCCACCATTCCGTTTATTATGACACGCTCCATCATTGTCATTTTGCTTTGCATGATCATGTTGTCGGTGTTCTGGGAACGGTGGTCCCTAGACCTCCCTGCCTGCGGCCTGCGTCGTGGCTCGAGTGCGGGTCCAGTGCGGCCCAGCCTCATCAGCTCAAGCTCAAGACCCTCACAAGGGGCCAAGCCTTGCGGGGCGGACGACAGGAGGCTTCCTCAGGAGCAGCCTCATCAGGCAGGTTTGCGAGGAGGCGGAGAGATCGAGGCAGGGGTGCCTCGCGAGGAGCCCGTGACGCAAGCCATGACGATCGAGATTAGGCAGGCACCGGCCGGCATAGTGTCCTTGTTTCCCCTTCGATGCAAAGGGAGCAAGCACAGGCCAAGGCATCGGGCAAAGGTTACCATTCCGGTGCAACGAGACCAAGACCATCAAAGCGGCAGGACGGAGGTCACCGTGGAGCCCAAGACGGCGTCATCACCCGTGCTTTTGGCAGCCGAAGACCACCTTTGGTCAGGATAACTTGTACTAGATGTTCCCCTTCAAAATAGCCAATTGTTGGCGCCCTTCCCGCTCATTTTTTGGGAAGAGGACGAGGGCCTCTATAAATAGGACTAGCCCCCGAAAGAAGGAAGGGGGAAAGAGAGAGGTCCAAGGAAAAAGAAGAAGGGAGAGGTCCAAAGAGAGAAAGAAATAGAGAAGAGAAAGAAAGAGAGAAAGGCCCGGACCAAGTAGAACACACTGCACCAGCTCAAGAACACCTCTCGCGAGGCCGTTCTTCCCCTGTATTGTTCATCATCAGCCCCTGAGGCAATCCACTACACCACACACTGGAGTAGGGTATTACACCACATCGGTGGCCCGAACCAGTATAAACCTCGTGTCCCTTGTGTGTTCTTCTTTCTAGCCTAGATTTCTTGCGAGCCATAGAAGCGCAAGTCGGTAGGGGAAAGATCTCCGTGCACACCCTAGAGTTCGAACCTTAAGGGTCTGCCGAAACCCGAAATCTGGCATTTGGCGCGCCAGGTAGGGGTGCGCCGGAATCTTTCTTCCGCTGTTTGTGTGTGATCTTCCGTCGTGTCCATGGCTGACGCTAGTCGGGCTCGCGCCGAGCGCTGGGCTGCTCTCACCACCCGCGTCACCCAGACGGCGTCCGCCGGCGGACGCCCTCGTCGTTCCCCGTCACCTGCCACCAACGCCGCCACCGGCCGGGCGGGGAACGAGCAGAAGGCCTCATCCCAGCATCCTTCGGTGCGGCGGGAGGGCCGCACCCCAACCCCGTCACTGACTCCAGCCGGTTCGTCGTCCCACGCCCGTCGCGCCCCCACGAACGCGCACGCCGTGCTGCTCCTGGCAAGAGAGCTCCTGCACTACCGCCCCGTCGACGACCTCTATGAGGACTGGCTCGCCCGCATCACCGAGCTTGTCAGCGTCGCAGGGGGCTCTCCTTTGTCGTCCCTCTCGCTGCCTCGCCCTCCATTCCGCGCAGGGGGCGAGGATCAGGAGGCACCTCCGCCACCTCCTCCCCAAGAAGGTGCCCTGGCTCCAAGGCACGCAGCCCCAAGGCGAGACCCTCCATGTCCGGCGCCTGCGCGGCAAGAAGGGAGCTGCCAAGAGATCCCTCGTCCTCAAGAAGGTGCTCACGCGCTCCCAGCACCGGCGCACCAAGATCGCGTCCCTGCGCCTCCATGCCGAGACCCTGCGCTGCTCCAAGCGGCGGCGCGTGGTAATCACCAGGAGCAGGCCCAGCACCAGCAAAGGGCGCCAGCGGCCACAGCAGGCTGCCGCGCCTTCACCCCCGAGCTACGCGGCGTCACATGGCCATTCAAGCCTGATCTGCCCCCTCGCTATGATGGCACGGCGGACCCCGTGGAATTCCTGCCGCTCTACGAGCTGGGCATCGAAGCCGCCAACGGAGACGAAAAGGTCATGGCGAACTGGTTTCCCATGGCGTTCAAGGACGGCGCCCGCACCTGGCTCCTGAACCTGGCTCCCAGCACGATCTCCTCCTGGGACGAGATGCGCACTCGCTTCATCGCCAACTTCCAGGGCACTCGCGACCGCCCCCCCCCGCCATAAGCGACCTGCGCCGCACCAAGCAACAGCCAGGGGAAACCCTGCAGAAATACATCCATCGCTTCAACAATGCTCGCCTCAGGATCCCCAGGGTGACTAAGGAAGCCATTATGTTAGCCTTCTCCGACGGCGTGCGCGACATCAAGATGAAGGAGGAGCTGGCAATCCATGAAGACGTGCGCACATCCCTGGAGTTGTTCAACTTGACGACCAAGTGCGCCAGGGCTGAGGAAGGACGCCTGTCCCTCCTCGAGCTCCCGGCTGCCGACCCAGAAGAGAAAAAGCCCAAGGCCAAGGACGTGAAGCGTAAGGGAGCTGCCGTGCTCGCAGCGGAGCCAGACACCAAGCGAGGCAGGGATCAGCCTGAGTCATCCAAGGGCAGCCGATACTGTGTGTACCACGACCTCCACACCCACAACACCAATGAATGCCAAGAGCTCAGGGTCGTGCGAGATGGGCGTATCGGCCGACGCCCCGAGCGCAACGACAGGGGCTATGGCCGAGGAGGAGGAAGAGGTGGAGGACGATGGGAAGACCGTGGCCCTCGCCAAGGGTGGCCTGACCGACCTCGCGAGGATCGCTGGCAGGACCAGCCTCCTGAGGGAGGCTGGAGAGATCAGCCTCATGAGGATCGCCAGCACGGCAACACAGGCCTCCCTCCTCTACCGCCACCACCAAGAAGGAATGAAGACCAACATCAAGATGAGGGGGCTAGGGCTTCCAGGAGCCGCGTGCAATCGCTTGCATCTTGGGTGGCGCCCAGGCCCCAGCATCACAGCGCATCTTCGAGCAGTTTGCTCGCGAGGTGAATGCAGTCCTCCCCAAGCTTGAGGCCACGCGCCCTCTCACTTGGTCTGCGTGCGCCATCACGTTCAGCTCAACGGATCAGCTCAAGTGCGCGGCAACGGCTGGAGTTCTCCCGATGCTTTGCTCCCCAGCCATCAGCAATGTGCAGGTTACCAGGACCCTCGTGGATGGCGGAGCAGGACTCAACGTCCTATCCGTCGAGACGTTCGATAATCTCCAAGTGCCGTATGATCAGCTCTAGCCGACCAGGCCTTTCTCAGGAGTCACTAATGGTTCCACCGTTCCGATAGGGCAAGTTTGCCTGCCAGTCACCTTCGGGCAACGCAACAACTACCGCACCGAGCTCATTGACTTCGACATCACCCACATTCGCCTGCCATACAATGCCATCCTCGGGTACCCAGCCCTAGCCAAGTTCATGGCAGTGACTCACCATGGCTACAATGTCCTCAAGATGCCAGGAAGCGGTGGAGTCATCACCGTACCCTGTGAGGAAAGGGACGCGGTGTGTTCACTTGAGCATGCGTTCCAAGCCGCAGCAATCGAAGACCCAGATCACAGGAGCGGAAGACTTCTCGAGGTGACCCTTAAGAAGAAGAAGGCTTCGCCTGGCCTAAGCCATAAGGAGGCAGGCGCCTCCGGAGGCGTTGCGTCAGGATTCGCGCCCGTTCAGGGAGCGCCACCCTCTGTCGCATAGGAGAGCGCGCCCGGCGGCCTCCTCGGGCAGGGCTCGGGGGCTCTTTCTTGGAGAGCCACCGACTTTGCCAAGGTCACGAGGGAGGCGCTCGGGCACCACTTGGAGGGGTGCTTCCAGGTACGTTTCCCTCTGGAAGGTACGAGGCAAGGAAGACCAAACCCTCAGGAGTTCATCGCAGAAAACACCCAGGAGCTACAGGAGTCGAGAGTCATGCGCGGCAACCGCCGCTTGCCCACTGTGGCCCCACATCTAGGCGAGGATGGTGGGTTGCGCGTCTGCATCGACGTGCCAGAGCTCAACCGAGCCGCGTCTCAGGAGCGCCTCTGGCCTTCGCGCGTGGGGCATTGCGAGGGTCCACCTCACAGCTACGTTCGTGCCTTTCGGCCTGCCGAACGCGGTCGCCGCTCATCAGCGCCTGCTGAGGAGCATTCTAGAGGCTCAGGAGGTCAGGCATTGTGCGGTCCTGGCGGAGGTGGAGATGGCCCTCGAAGACCTACCCGTGTCCCCGGAGCATCCCGAGGCACCTGGGCCTGGGGGCTCGTGAGGGTCGCCCACTTCTACGGCATCGCTTCATCTTCAACGGCATCAGGTGACATCTTTCAAGTTCCATTTTTAGCTGGGAGAGCCCACAGGGCCGCGTCGTTCGCAGGTCGCGTGGGTCCGTCCCTGCGGCACGTATCCGTTTTACTTAAGCACTTTACTTACCTTGTTGGGGGCGCCCCTCGGGCTGCATCATCCCCAAACTGCTCGGGCATGGCCCAACGGCGTTTGCTTTTCCCGCATCTACTTGAAATGAATTTGCTCCTCCGCGCTTAATCTGGTTCCCATGATCATCATCTACTGCTTATCGCGGACTTCTCCGCTCTCATGCAAAGTGCTTGCACGTTAAAAGGGGGGCACCTGAGCATCGCGACTCATGGGCTCCTACTGGCTCTCCAGCCCTCACCCCCTGGTCTTTACCCACGGCATCGCGACCCGTCATACCAGCGGCGGCTGAGCTCGCTCGAGGGCCGGGACCTGAGGACGCAGAGCATTTGCATTCTAACCACCCTGCAGGAACACACCATTGATAAAGGCCCAGAGCCAGGCGCAACCCGCCTCGAGGTAGGGCCTCGTGAGTCCCGCGCTGGCTCACGAGTGCCCAGATACACCTCTCCTAGCCCTACCGTGCCGACCACGTGTCAGGGCGGGGCTATACACGCCCCGGGGGCTCCTCCCGGAGGGGAGCCCCCTCCCACGTTGGCACGGTTTCATAAGCGGTCTTGGTCTGGTCGTTGGCACAAACGAAGTACACGAAGTTGTAGCGATGTCTAACTTTTAACTAAATAAAACCCAAGTCTAAACGATGCCTTAAGGGCTATATTTATAGGGAAAAGAGAGGGGATTTTGTCCACCCTTGGCACGGTGAGACTAAAACACCTCCTAAGTCGTTTCCCCTACAATATGGACTCTAAAAATAGATTACATTGCCCTGGCCCAAAATAAGGTGGCGCAACACCAATAATAAGCTATGGGCGAAATTTATGAAAGGCCATCTTGTATATTTTGTCCATCTTCTTGTATGTCATCATGGTGGCTTCAAAGTCCGGAAATCTCCACTTGAACCTCCGTTCTTGTTCTCTTCTCACGCACCTTCATCTCCATGCTTGACCATGCTCGAATGTTCATCCTTCTTGTCTGCGCTAGGCCCTTCAATTGCAAGCAACACAAATGTATCGAAGTTAGGCAGCATCATATTCTCATGAACACTAGAAACATTACCAAGAAACGAAAGTACGTGATAATTTAATTGGCGTATCTGAGCTCTAGCAACTGTTCCAAGAGGTAAAACAGCAAGGGATATGGGATTAACTGTGGTAGCCATGTCCTCATCATGAACCTAAAACAAAGTCCATAGATATATCCTCCCATGGAACACTAGGTACATCCAAAGGCATATATAAACCATGGGGATTGAGTCGTGAGTTAGCTTTTTGACATGTAGTGCAGCGAGCAACAAAACACTCAATATCCCGTCTCATCTTTGGCCAGAAGAAATGTGTAGCTAGTACGTCTTCTGTCTTCTGCACGCCAAAGTGTCCCATTAATCCTCCTCCATGCGCCTCCTTTAACAACAAAGGATGAATGGAGCTAGCTGGAAGGCATAGCTTGTTAGCGCATCACTAAGGACGAACTTGTTCCATGTTCTTCCTTCTTTAAAATTCTGCATTACATCTTTAAAATCAGCATCATGCACATATTGATCTTTGATAGTCTCCAAACAAAATATTTTAAAGTCAAGTTGTGAAAGCATAGTGTAGCGACGAGACAATGCATAAGCAATAACATTTTCTTTACTCTTCTTGTGTTTAATGACATAAGGGAAAGTCTCAATGAATTCAACCCATTTAGCATGTCTACGGTTCAGTTTTGCTTGACTTTTAATATGTTTCAAAGATTCATGATCAGAATGAATAACAAATTCTTTGAGCCAGAAATAATGTTGCCATGTTTCTAAAGTCCGAACTAAAACATATAATTCTTTATCATAAGTAGAATAGTTCAGACTAGGCCCACTCAATTTCTCAGAAAAGTATGCAACATGTTTTCCATCTTGTAATAACACACCTCCTAATCCAATTCCACTAGCATCACATTCAAGCTCAAGAGTCTTATTAAAATCAGGAAATTGGAGTAAAGGAGCATGTGTCAACTTATGTTTCAATACCGTGAAGGCTTCTTCCTATGTGGTACCCCAAACAAAAGGCACATTCTACTTTGTAAGCTCATTGAGAGGTGTAGCAATGGTGCTGAAATCTCTCACAAAACGCCTATAGAAACCAGCGAGGCCAAGAAAACTCCTCACTTGTGTGACCATTTTGGGCTGCGGCCAACTCTCAATAGCTTCAATCTTTGCTTTATCAACTTCAATTCCCTGTGGAGTAACAACATAGCCAAGAATAGATACTCGATCGGTGCGAAAGGTGCACTTCCCAAGGTTACCAGACAAACATGCATCACGTAGAGCAATAAAAACATCACGTAAATGTTCCAAATGTTCTTCCAAATATCTACAATAAATCAGTATATCATCAAAATAGACTACCACAAATCATCCAATGAAAGCACGTAAAACTTTGTTCATTAATCTCATAAAAGTACTATGCTTATTATTTAATCCAAAAGGCATGACTAACCACTCATATAATCCAAACTTAGTTTTAAATGTTGTTTTCCATTCATCTCCCAATTTCATACGAATTTGATAGTATCCACTACGCAAATCAACTTTGGATAATATTGTAGAGCCACTCAATTCATCAAGCATGTCATCTAGCCTAGGAATAGGATGACGATAATGAATAGTAATATTATTAATGCCTCTACAATCAACACACATACGCGACATACCATCCTTTTTGGCACTAGTATAATAGGAGCAGCACAAGGACTAAGAGATTCACGTATATAACCTTTGTTGAGCAGCGCATGTACTTGACGCATAATCTCCTTCATCTCCTATGGATTGGTATGGTATGGCGCATGGTATGGCAGCGAAGCACCACAGATTAAGTCAATCTAATGCGCAATCCCTCGAAGAGGAAGTAATCCTAGTGGCACGTCTTGTGGAAATATGTTAGCGAACTCCTGCAAAATGTTAGTGACAGCAGGAGGCAAAGAGGAAGGCACGCCCTTGAATGAAAATAATGCCTCTTTGCACACAAAAGCATAGCAAATAGATTTGCTGCAATCTCGATCATCAATGTCAATTTGGTGGCAAGTAAACATCCACTTTTCAATTTAATTTCAAAAGTAAAACTAGATGGTTTATTATTAATGTCCTTGTTGTTGAACCTATGGAGAATTTGATGACGATAATTTCCACTTCATCTCCTATGGAGAATTTGATGACGATAATTTCAATTTAATGTCCTTGTTGTTGAACCATTGGATGTAGTAAGGATGCGGATGGGGTCTTGTGGTGAGAACAAATTCTCCACCATCTCCATGCTATCCAAGTTGTTGCAACTCCCTCCATCAATGATGACGCGAACAGAACGTTCCTTCACAACTCCCTTTGTATGGAACAAATTATGCCTCTGATTTTGCTCAGCTTGTGTTACCGGCACACTCAAAACATGTTGAGGAACTAAACTCACATACTTGTCAGCATCTTCAGCAGCCATATATTGCGTCTCATATTCAAAATCATCTTCACCGTGTTCTTCACATGCAATAAGAGCCAAAGTCTCCTCATCATAGTCACTAGCAGACTCATACCCACCATCCTCAGTAACAATCATCACATGCCGAGATGGACATTTGCTCGCATTGTGCTCTCCACCCTTGCAATGACGGCATATAACCTCATGTGTTTGCCCTGTTGATGCCATGGATGAAGAAGAGCTCTGTGCGGGACCAGAAGGTGTGCTCTTGGTAGATTGATAGAGGCAAAGGTGTCCCGTCTTTCGATGAGATGATGGATATCGCTTTGGTGGCAGTCGACTTTGACGATCCGACTACGAACGTGCGAGGACGTCGCGCCTTAGCAATCGCTAAACCAACTCCGAGAGGTTATTGACCACGCCGGAGCACGATCAACCTGACCACGAGGGTATGTTTCCTGCGAGCAAATGAAGAACAAGCAAGAAACTGAGATTGCAATCTGGATATTGCGAATATAAGATGAAAGCTTTATTGATCAAGGTGGGGTTTTGTGACGCCTTTGTCTGGTCGTTGAACACAAACGAAGTACGCGAAGTTGCAGCTATGGCGAACTTTTAATCTAAACAAAACCCAAAGTCTAAACGATGCCCTAAGGGCTGTATATATGGAGGAAGAGGGGGGGGGGGGGAATTTCGTGACCCTTGGTGGAGGGGTCCGAAATCAACCCTATCTCTTGTTTCCCCACACATACGGACTCTAAAAATAGCCTATACTTATGTATTTCGAAATTACATGGGCCTGGCCCAATAATAAGGTGACGCAGCACCTAAAATAGCCTCGGGACGAAATTTATGAAGTGGCATCTTGTATATTTCGTCCAAGGCTTCATGCACCCATTATGGTGGCTTCAAAGTCCTGAAATCATCACTTGTAACTCCGTTCTTGTTCCCTTGCGCATGCCATCATCTCCATGCTTGTTCTTGCTCCAATGTTCATCCTTCTCCAAGCTAGGCCCTTCATTTGTAAGCAAAACAAATGTATCCAATTTAGGCAGCATCATATTCTCATGAACATTAGAATCATTACCAAGAAACGAAAGTACCTGGTAATTTAGTTGGCGTGCACGAGCTCTAGTAATTGGTCCAGTATGTATAGCAGCAGGGGCTGTGGGTGTAACAATTGTATTGATGTCCTCATCATCTTGATAGAGGCAAAGGTGTCCCGTCTTTCGATGAGATGGTGGATTTCGCTTTGGTGGAAGTCGACTTTGACGATCCGACTACGAACGTGCGAGGACGTCGCGCCTTAGCAATCGCTAAACCAACTCCGAGAGGTTATTGACCACGCCGGAGCACGATCAACCTGACCACGAGGGTCTGTTTCCTACGAGCAAACGAAGAACAAGCAAGAAACTAAGATTGCAATCTGGATATTGCGAATATAAGATGAAAGCTTTATTGATCAAGGTGGGGTTCTGTGACGCCTTTGTCTGGTCGTTGAACACAAACGAAGTACGCGAAGTTGCAGCTATGGCGAACTTTTAATCTAAACAAAACCCAAAGTCTAAACGATGCCCTAAGGGCTGTATATATGGAGGAAGAGGGTGGGAATTTCGTGGCCCTTGGTGGAGGGGTCCGAAATCAACCCTATCTCTTGTTTCCCCACACATACGGACTCTAAAAATAGCCTATACTTATGTATTTCGAAATTACATGGGCCTGGCCCAATAATAAGGTGACGCAGCACCTAAAATAGCCTCGGGACGAAATTTATGAAGTGGCATCTTGTATATTTCGTCCAAGTCTTCATGCACCCATTATGGTGGCTTCAAAGTCCTGAAATCATCACTTGTAACTTCGTTCTTGTTCCCCTTGCGCATGCCATCATCTCCATGCTTGTTCTTGCTCCAATGTTCATCCTTCTCCAAGCTAGGCCCTTCATTTGTAAGCAAAACAAATGTATCCAATTTAGGCAACATCATATTCTCATGAACATTAGAATCATTACCAAGAAACGAAAGTACCTGGTAATTTAGTTGGCGTGCGCGAGCTCTAGTAATTGGTCCAGTATTTATAGCAGCAGGGGCTATGGGTGTAACAATTGTATTGATGTCCTCATCACCCTCCCCTTCTTGAAATAAAGTCGTCCTCGACGGAAGTTCATCTTCCTCACCCAAATAAGGCTTCAAATCTGCAATGTTAAAAGTGGGACTAACCCCAAAATCTGCAGGCATCTCAAGTTTATATGCATTATCATTTATTTTCTCTAACACCTTAAAGGGACCATCAGCACGTGGCATTAACTTTGATTTGCGCAAATCCGGAAATCTATCCTTACGCAAATGTAACCAAACAAGATCTCCAGGTGCAAACACAACATGTTTTCTACCCTTATCTCCAGCAAGTTTATATTTAGCATTCATACGCTCAATGTTTTCCTTAGTTAACTCATGCATTTTTAAAATCAATTCAGCACGTTGTTTAGCATCAAAATTAACCTTCTCCGAAGATGGAAGAGGCAACAAATCAATAGGTGCATGAGGTAGGAAACCATACACAACTTCAAAAGGGCACATCTTAGTAGTAGAATGCAATGAACGATTATAAGCAAATTCAATATGAGGCAAGCATTCCTCCCACATTTTCTTATTATTCTTCAAAACAGCCCTAAGCATAGTAGACAACGTTCTATTGATTACTTCAGTTTGTCCATCAGTTTGGGGGTGACAAGTAGTACTAAAAAGCAGTTTAGTCCCCAACTTAGCCCATAAACATCTCCAAAAGTGGCTAAGAAATTTAGTATCACGATCTGAAACAATAGTATTTGGCACACCATGCAAGCGAATAATTTCACGAAAGAACAAATCAGCAACATTAACAGCATCATCGCTTTTATGACATGGTATAAAGTGTGCCATTTTCGAGAATCTATCCACGACAACAAATATGCTATCCCTCCCCTTCTTTGTTCGAGGTAAACCTAAAACAAAGTCCATAGATATATCCTCCCAAGGAACACTAGGTACAGGTAAAGGCATATATAAACCATGAGGATTGAGTCGTGACTTAGCTTTTTGACATGTAGTGCAGCGAGCAATAAAACGCTCAACATCCCTCCCAAGGAACACCTTATTTGGGTGAGGAAGATGAACTTCCGTCGAGGACGACTTCATTTCAAGAAGGGGAGGATGATGAGGACATCAATACAATTGTTACACCCACAGCCCCTGCTGCTATACATACTGGACCAATTACTAGAGTTCGTGCACGCCAACTAAATTACCAGGTACTTTCGTTTCTTGGTAATGATTCTAATGTTCATGAGAATATGATGCTGCCTAAATTGGATACATTTGTTTTGCTTACAAATGAAGGGCCTAGCTTGGAGAAGGATGAACATTGGAGCAAGAACAAGCATGGAGATGATGGCATACGCAAGGGAAACAAGAACGGAGTTACAAGTGATGATTTCAGGACTTTGAAGCCACCATAATGGGTGCATGAAGCCTTGGACGAAATATACAAGATGCCACTTCATAAATTTCGTCCCGAGGCTATTTTAGGTGCTGCGTCACCTTATTATTGGGCCAGGCCCATGTAATTTCGAAATACATAAGTATAGGCTATTTTTAGAGTCCGTATGTGTGGGGAAACAAGACATAGGGTTGATTTCGGACCCCTCCACCAAGGGCCACGAAATTCCCCCCTCTTCCTCCATATATACAGCCCTTAGGGCATCGTTTAGACTTTGGGTTTTGTTTAGATTAAAAGTTCGCCATAGCTGCAACTTCGCGTACTTCGTTTGTGTTCAACGACCAGACAAAGGCGTCACAGAACCCCACCTTGATCAATAAAGCTTTCATCTTATATTCGCAATATCCAGATTGCAATCTCAGTTTCTTGCTTGTTCTTCGTTTGGTCGCAGGAAACAGACCCTCGTGGTCAGGTTGATCGTGCTCCGGCGTGGTCAATAACCTCTCGGAGTTGGTTTAGCGATTGCTAAGGCGCGACGTCCTCGCACGTTCGTAGTCGGATCGTCAAAGTCGACTTCCACCAAAGCGAAATCCACCATCTCATCGAAAGACGGGACACCTTTGCCTCTATCATAGAATGCAATGAACGATTATAAGCAAATTCAATATGAGGCAAGCATTCCTCCCACATTTTCTTATTATTCTTCAAAACAGCCCTAAGCATAGTAGACAACGTTCTATTGACTACTTCAGTTTGTCCATCAGTTTGGGGGTGACAAGTAGTACTAAAAAGCAGTTTAGTCCCCAACTTAGCCCATAAACATCTCCAAAAGTGGCTAAGAAATTTAGTATCACGATCTGAAACAATAGTATTTGGCACACCATGCAAGCGAATAATTTCACGAAAGAACAAATCAGCAACATTAACAGCATCATCGCTTTTATGACATGGTATAAAGTGTGCCATTTTCGAGAATCTATCCACGACAACAAATATGCTATCCCTCCCCTTCTTTGTTCGAGGTAAACCTAAAACGAAGTCCATAGATATATCCTCCCAAGGAACACTAGGTACAGGCAAAGGCATATATAAACCATGAGGATTGAGTCGTGACTTAGCTTTTTTACATGTAGTGCAGCGAGCAATAAAACGCTCAACATCCCGTCTCATCTTTGGCCAAAAGAAATGTGTAGCAAGTACATCCTCCGTCTTCTTCACGCCAAAGTGTCCCATTAATCCTCCTCCATGCGCCTCGTGCAACAACAAAAGACGAACGGAGCTAGCTGGAATGCATAGCTTGTTAGCACAAAACACAAATCCATCGTTAACGACGAACTTGTTCCACATTCTTCCTTCTTTACAATTCTGCATTACATCTTTAAAATCAGCATCATGCACATATTGATCTTTGATGGTCTCCAAACCAAATATTTTGAAGTCAAGTTGTGAAAGCATAGTATAGCAGCGAGATAATGCATCAGCAATAACATTTTCTTTTCCCTTCTTGTGTTTAATGACACAAGGAAAAGTCTCAATGAATTCAACCCATTTAGCATGTCTACGATTCAGTTTAGCTTGACTTTTAATATGTTTCAAAGATTCATGATCAGAATGTATAACAAATTCTTTAGGCCATAAATAATGTTGCCATGTTTCTAAAGTCCGAACAAGAGCATATAATTCTTTATCATAAGTAGAATAATTCAGACTAGGCCCACTCAATTTTTCAGAAAAGTATGCAACATGTTTGCCATCTTGTAATAACACACCGCCTAATCCAATTCCACTAGCATCACATTCAAGCTCAAAAGTCTTATTAAAATCAGGAAGTTGGAGTAAAGGAGCATGTGTCAACTTATCTTTCAATACCGAGAAGGCTTCTTCCTGTGCGGTACCCCAAAGAGAAGGCACATCTTTCTTTGTAAGCTCATTGAGAGGTGCAGCAATGGTGCTGAAATCTCTCACAAAACGCCTATAGAATCCAGCGAGGCCAAGAAAATTCCTCACTTGTGTGACCGTTTTGGGCTGCGGCCAACTCTCAATAGCTTCAATCTTGGCTTTATCAACTTCAATTCCCTGTGGAGTAACAACATAGCCAAGAAAAGATACTCGGTCAGTGCAAAAGGTGCACTTCCCAAGGTTACCAAACAAACGTGCATCACGTAGAGCAATAAAAACAGCACGTAAATGTTCCAAATGTTCTTCCAAAGATCTGCTATAAATCAATATGTCATCAAAGTAAGCTACCACAAATCGTCTAATGAAAGCATGTAAAACTTCGTTCATTAATCTCATGAAACTACTAGGTGCATTAGTTAACCCAAAAGGCATGACTAACCACTCATATAATCCAAACTAAGTTTTGAATGCTTTTTTCCATTCATCTCCCAATTTCATACGAATTTGATGGTATCCACTACGCAAATCAACTTTGGAGAATATTGTAGAGCCACTCAATTCATCAAGCATATCATCTAGCCTAGGAATAGGATGACGATAACGAATAGTAATATTATTAATGCCTCTACAATCAACACACATACGTGATGTACCATCCTTTTTCGGCACTAGAATAATAGGAACAGCACGAGGACTAAGGGATTCACGTATATAACCTTTGTCGAGAAGCTCTTGTACTTGACGCATAATCTCCTTCGTCTCCTCTGGATTGGTACGGTATGGTGCACGGTTTGGCAGTGAAGCACCGGGAATTAAGTCAATCTGATGCTCAATCCCTTGAATAGGCGGTAATCCCGGTGGCACGTCTTGTGGAAAGACGTCAGCGAACTCCTGCAAAATGTTAGTGACAGCAGGAGGCAAAGAGGAAGGCACGTCCTCGAATGAAAATAATGCCTCTTTGCACACAAAAGCATAGCAAACAGATTTGCTGAAATCTAGCTCATCAATATCAGATTTGGTGGCAAATAAACATGCACTTTTCAATTTAATTTCAGAAGCAACACTAGATGGTTTATTATTAGGCTTCATTTTTTGCTCAAATTCTTTTGCCACAATCTGATTTTCACTCTTATTCGTCTCCTGTTTTTTTCTTTATTAGCTCTATTAATATCATCTTTCAAAATGGAATCAAGAGTCATAGGAAGCAAAGTAATATTTTTATCCTTATGAACAAGAGTATAGTGATTGTTTCTACCATGGTGTACAGAATTTTTATCAAATTGCCATGGTCTACCAAGTAATAAGGAACATGATTGCATAGGTACCACATCAAAATCAACGTAATCAGCATATGTAGAGATACTAAAATGCACACGAACAGTACGTGTTACCTTAACCTTGCCGCTGTTGTTGAACCATTAGATGTAGTAAGGATGTGGATGTGGTCTTGTGGTGAGAGAAAGCTTCTCCACCATCTCCATGCTAGCCAAGTTGTTGCAGCTCCCTCCGTCTATTATGACGCGCACAGAACGTTCCTTCACAACTCCCTTGGTATGGAACAAATTGTGCCTCTGATTTTGCTCAGCTTGTGTGACCTGCACACTCAAAACACGTTGAGCAACTAAACATTCATACCTGTCAGCGTCTTCAGGAGCCATGTATTGCATCTCATGATCAGAATCATCTCCACCATGTTCTTCACGTGTAACAAGAGCCAAAGTTTCCTCATCATAGTCACTAGCGGACTCATATCCACCATCTGCAGTAGCAATCATCACACGCGGAGATTTGCATTCTCTCGCATAATGACCTCCTCCCTTAGAACGACGACAAATAATATCACTCGTGTGCCCTGTTGATGCCATGGAAGAAGAAGAACTCTGTGCAGGCCTAGCAGGTGCGCTCTTGGCAGATAATGGTGGTTGTGCCTGTTTTCTTGTATCACGACTGGAGGAGGCACCTGATTGAGGTGCTGGTGCAGTTGAAGTAGAAGATGCACGCGGTGTCGATGATGAAGGTCGGCCTGCAGAAAAGTTAGATCGCGCCAATGCTTGTCGATCCTGCACTTCACGTTCAGCTTTACAAGCAAGATGGAATAAACGAGTGATATTAGTATACTCCTTATAGTCTAGAATGGTCTGAATCTCTCTATTTAATCCACCCAGAAAACGTGCAAGCATAGCTTCATTCTCCTCAACAATACCACATCTAATCATGCCAGTTTGTAATTCTTGATAATATTCTTCTACATAATTTTTTCCTTGTCTTAAACGCTGCAATTTTTGAAGCAATTCACGTTGATAATATGGTGGAACCCAACGCGTACGCATAGCACTTTTCAAAGCAGCCCAAGTAGTTGGAATAGGATATAATCTACAATGTTCAGACCACCATACACATGCAAAACTAGTGAAAGCACAAACAGCAGCAGCAATCGGTCTCTCCTCGGGATATTGTAAACATGTAAAACGTTGTTCTGTTTCTAACTCCCAAGTAAGATATATATCAGGAACATATCTACCCTCAAATGGTGGAATATTCAATTTCAGTTTAGGAATATGCACATCATCTCGTACCTGAGGTGGTGGTGCAGGCCTACCATTACGAATATATACCTGAGGTTGACCTGCTGGTGGTGGTGCTGGTGGGTGCACGTAGTTATGATTTTGATCAACCTCATCCTCATAATCGCCCGCATACTCATCATCCTCCTGGGTACCAGCAGCAGCAGTAGCATGAGCCAAAGAAGCATCAATAACAGGAACAGCTGCACCAGAAGTTTGGCCATCCTCAATAGGAACACGCTTCGCTCGTCCATACTGATTCGGAAGGATGCGTTGTTGTTGGTGTTGCAGAGGTGCGATAGGTGCAGCCGGGGGTGGTGGTGGTAAACGCGTGAGCAATTCAATAAACTTGCTATCAAGCTTTGTTTCGAACGTCTTCTCCATGCCATCTATCTTCTCCATGGCCTCGTCAAATCTGTTTAGCACATCTTGCACCTATCCACTCATCATTTGCTGAAATTTATCATGTAGCTGTTTGTTCGTCAGGTTCTCCCAATCAGCCTCATCGGCTTGTGATCCTACCATGGTTAGCAGCAAATAGAAACACACAAGAATATGATCCTACAGACTACTAAGAAGTGGTGGTGGTGTATCACAAACCCGTCAAGCAAAACTCAAATTCTTACCAGTTCTTACCCAGCAGCAGGCGGTGATCGGCAACCGTTGTAGTCAAAACTCTCAAAGCTTGGATAGAGCGATTACCAGGGAGAGTCAAACGCACGACGTAGATGTATGTGGAGCTGGGAAGGCTTATAATATGGTAGCAAAAAGGGTCAGCAATAATCAATTCAGAGATGCAAAGTTGAATAAACGCTCAACGACGGTACTGTGCTGGTCCTAGGCTAGGCCGTGCTAGAGACGCGAGCCTAGAACACTAACAAAATCATGGCGCTGCACGTAAACAAGGAAAAAGCACACTCTGGAATTTTTTTTTCTCTTTTTTTTGCGCTCTTTTTTTTGCGCTGCTTTTTTTTGCGAAAAATCACTATAATGGCGAGTGTCTCAAAACTCTTCCTAGGTCAAACTGACAGGATGGGCACGAAATTTTTTCGACCAATTTTTTTTTTTCGTTTTTTCGACTGCCCGGACCCAAAAACTGGAAACGGGTCAAAAAAACTTCCTATAATGGCACCTGTCTCAAAACACTCAGAAACACCTAAAAATAGGATAGCCAGAAATTTTTTCGAAAAATGCGTTTTCGAAAAATTTTGGGCCTAAACGGACGGTGGTTTCCGGACTCTTTTTTTTCCGAAACCTACTCCGGCAAGGAAACACGAATCGGAATCTAGATGGATCTCGAAAACAAACCTAATATGACAAGAACTCGGATTGGTGGTGGATATATGGTAGTAGATGGCAGCGGTGGTGATATATGACAGCGGTGGTGGTATATGGATACGGATTCGAAGCGGTGGCGGATAAGCGGTGGTGGTAGATGGCAGGGGCGATGATGATGGTGCGGCGGCGGCGTGACAACTTATGACCAGAACTCGAAACTCTAAAAGACTAGACTCTAAGACCAGCAACTAGACACGATGATGCAACTGCAAATTCAACAAAGCAAAACCCTAAAAAGATTATGCAAAGGCTCAGATTGGTTTGGATATGATGAACTAACCCTAATTTTTTTTGGCTTTTTCGTGGACTGTAGGTATGAAGAACAGACTCGATCTAAACTACGAAAAACTGTAAAATCTCACCGAGCAACCTGGAAATCTGATACCACTTGATAGAGGCAAAGGTTTCCCGTCTTTCGATGAGATGATGGATATCGCTTTGGTGGCAGTCGACTTTGGCGATCCGACTACGAACGTGCGAGGACGTCGCGCCTTAGCAATCGCTAAACCAACTCCGAGAGGTTATTGACCACGCCGGAGCACGATCAACCTGACCACGAGGGTCTGTTTCCTGCGAGCAAACGAAGAACAAGCAAGAAACTGAGATTGCAATCTGGATATTGCGAATATAAGATGAAAGCTTTATTGATCAAGGTGGGGTTCTGTGACGCCTTTGTCTGGTCGTTGAACACAAACGAAGTACGCGAAGTTGCAGCTATGGCGAACTTTTAATCTAAACAAAACCCAAAGTCTAAATGATGCCCTAAGGGCTGTATATATGGAGGAAGAGGGGGGGAATTTCGTGACCCTTGGTGGAGGGGTCCGAAATCAACCCTATCTCTTGTTTCCCCACACATACGGACTCTAAAAATAGCCTATACTTATGTATTTCGAAATTACATGGGCCTGGCCCAATAATAAGGTGACGCAGCACCTATAATAGCCTCGGGACGAAATTTATGAAGTGGCATCTTGTATATTTCGTCCAAGGCTTCATGCACCCATTATGGTGGCTTCAAAGTCCTGAAATCAGCACTTGTAACTCCGTTCTTGTTCCCCTTGCGCATGCCATCATCTCCATGCTTGTTCTTGCTCTCCAATGTTCATCCTTCTCCAAGCTAGGCCCTTCATTTGTAAGCAAAACAAATGTATCCAATTTAGGCAGCATCATATTCTCATGAACATTAGAATCATTACCAAGAAACGGAAGTACCTGGTAATTTAGTTGGCGTGCGCGAGCTCTAGTAATTGGTCCAGTATTTATAGCAGCAGGGGTTGTGGGTGTAACAATTGTATTGATGTCCTCATCACAGATGGTGGTGGTGGTGCCTATTTTCTTGTATCTCGGTTAGAATTGGCGGCTGAAGTCAGTGGTGCTATAGTAGGACATGTGGAAGTAGAGGATGTACGTGGTGTCCAAGATGAAGATTGACCTGCAGAAAAATTAGTTCGCGCTAATGCCTATCGATCCTGCACTTCACGTTCAGCTTTGCAAGCACAATGGAATAAATGAGTGATATTATTATACTTCTTATACTCTAGAATGGTCTGAATCTCTCTATTTAATCCACCCATAAAACGTGCAAGCCTAGCTTCATTATCCTCAACAATAGCACATCTAATCATGCCAGTTTGTAATTCCTGATAATATTCTTCTATAGATTTTTTTTCCTTGTCTTAAGCGCTGCAATTCTTGAAGTAATTCATGTAGATAATATGGTGCAACCCAACGAGTACACATAGCAGTTTTCAAAGCAGCCCAAGTAGCTGGAATATGATATAATCTATAATGTTCAGACGACCAAACACATGCAGAACTAGTGAAAGCACAAACAGTAGCAGCAACACGTGTATCCTCGGGATATTGTAAGCATGTAAAGCGTTGTTCAGTTTCTAACTCCCAAGTAAGATATATACATGCACGAGTCCCCAGCAAGGTTCATATTTTCCATTAAAATGCTGATTAAACAAGTACAAACCTTATAGGACGCAGACATGGATTCAAGAGATTACATTATTTGAACTAAAATTTGGCAACTGACTGCAGATTTAAAATCAAAAAATGATAAGTGCCCCATAAACTCCTCTCCTTGTCCCTCTTATCCTAGGTATTGTGGTGGGAAGAGGAGGGCAAAAGGGGCACCTAGACAGACGCCATCCCAATCCCGTTAGGGCCTGACAAGATCGGGAGTGGCAAGGCTTCGAAGGAGGAGGACGAAAGAAGCAGCTCGGCGGTGCCCTGGTCACCACCTCCAGGGCCAGTTAGAAGCTGTAGGATCGAAAGTATGTCTAGAGGGGGGGGTGATTAGACTACTTGACCAAATAAAAATCTAGCCTTTTCCCAATTTTAGTTCTTGGCCGATTTTAGCAACTTTGAACAAGTCAAACAATCTTAACACAATTCAAGCAAGCATGCAAAGAGTATATGAGCAGCGGAAAGTAAAGCATGCAACTTGCAAGAATGTAAAGGGAAGGGTTTGGAGGATTCGAACGCAATTGGAGACACGGATGTTTTTGTCGTGGTTCCGATAGGTGGTGCTATTGTACATCCACGTTGATGGAGACTTCAACCCACGAAGGGTAACGGTTGCGCGAGTACACGGAGGGCTCCACTCAGGAAGGGTCCATGAAGAAGCAACCTTGTCTATCCCACCATGGCCATCGCCCACGAAGGACTTGCCTCACTAGCGGTAGATCTTCATGAAGTAGGCGATCCCCTTGCCCTTACAAACTCCTTGGTTCAACTCCACAATCTTGTCGGAGGCTCCCAAGTGACACCTAGCCAATCTAGGAGACACCTCCAAGAAGTAACAAATGGTGTGTTGATGATGAACTCCTTGCTCTTGTGCTTCAAATGATAGTCTCCCCAACACTCAACTCTCTCTCTCACGGGATATGGAATTGCTGGAAAGAAGATTTGAGTGGAAAGCAACTTGGGGAAGGCTAGAGATCAAGATTCATATGGTAGGAATGGAATATCTTGGTCTCAACACAAGTGTAGGTGGTTCTCTCTCAGAAAATATAGGTTGGAAGTGTAGGTTTGTTCTGATGGCTCTCTCCACGAATGAAGAGGAGGTGGAGGGGTATATATAGCCTCCACACAAAATCTAACCATTACATATAACTTTCCAAACTCGGTGGGACCGAATGGTTAAACTCGGTCGGACCGATTTAGCAAAGCTAGTGACCGTTAGGGTTTTCGGTGGGACCGACATGCAACTCGGTAGGACCGATATGATTAGGGTTAGGGCATAATGTAATCTCGGTGAGATCGATTACACAAACTCGGTGAGACCGATTTTGGTAATAAGCTAACTAGAGAGTTGGTCAGGTAAACTCGGTGGGACCGATCGCTCATTTCGGTGAGACCGAAATGTTACGAAGGGAAAGCAGAGAGTTTACATTGCAATCTCGGTGGGACCGATCGCTCATCTCGGTGAGACCGAAATGTTATGAAGGGAAACAGAGAGATTACAACCCCATCTTGGTGAGACCGAGATCCCTATCGGTGAGACCGATTTGCCTAGGGTTTGTGGCAGTGGCTATGACATTTGAAACTCGGTGGCGCCGGATAGAAAGAATCGGTGGGGCCGAGTTTGACTTTTGGTTTAGGTCATATGGATGTGAGAAAGTAGTTGAGGGTTTTGGAGCATATCACTAAGCATTTTGAGCAAGAACCTCATTAAGCAACACCTCATCCCTCCTTGATAGTATTGGCTTTTCCTATAGACTCAATGTGATCTTGGATCACTACAATAGAAAATGTAGAGTCTTGAGCTTTGAGCTTGAGCCAATCCTTTGACCTTAGCATTTTGAGGGGTCCACTTTTCTCATCCATGCCATGCCAATCATTGAGATTTCCTGAGATATTAATCTTGAAATAGCATTAGCTCAATGAGCTATATGTTGTTAGGAATTACCAAAACCACCTAGGGATAGTTGCACTTTCAATCTCCCCCTTTTTTGTAATTGATGACAACATATAGATCAAAGCTTCGACAAATGATAATAAGAGTGAAAAACATTGTCGCTTTGAGAAGTATGTGAAAAGCAAGAGCTCCCCCTTAATTTGTGCATAGTTTAAGATTTGCTTTGGACTGCAAATGCACAAAGAGTTAGGATCATGGGTTACTCTTCCATGTCACATACATCTTGATGGAGCGCTCAAAATGATAATAATTAAAATACATGCGCTCATCACCAAGCAAAGTGAATGATCATATGGAATATAAAAAAGGATAATGTCATCCAACAAGCATTAAGGTAGCATATGATCAAACACATGATCATCTAAGCAAGCACAAAGTATAAAGTATCTCAACCAAGCAAATAAACGAAGTTTAACCACCAAACAAAAAGAGAGAATAAAAAGCAACGCTCTCTCTCGAAGCCTATGATCTACACATTTTCTCCCCCTTTGGCAACAAGTTACCAAAAAGTTCATAAAAATGCATAGTGCTAGATCGACACTCAGGCTTGGTCTTCAGGTGGTGGTGTAGACAGAACTCCAAGAATGAAGGCATCAGTCGATGTAGATGGAGCTGGTGGAGTAGGTGCTGGAGCCGGTGGCACTGAAGCTGTAGCTGGTGCAGATGTAGTAGCTCGGGTGTCTGGAATAGGCACTGCAGCAGACCTCTGACCTCTGGGCACTCTAGCAAAATCATCAGTGGTTGTCTTGCCCTTCTTCTCCTGCACTTCATCCTGAAGTTTCTCAATGACTGACTGGATCTCAGTGACCTTCACATCTAGGTCATAGTACTTCTGCTCCACGATCCTCTCCAAGCTCTCCTGGTTTTGAGTCAGGGTAGCCAATCCCTTCTCAATCCTCAGGGTGGAGGCAATCAAGTAGCCAAGCTGATCTTGCTTGCTCTTCAGAAGATACTGAGATGCTTCTTCAGTAGTTGTCATCCTTGCAGCCTTTTCATCCTTTGCCTTCTCCTTCTTGGCTTATGCGTGCACAGAAGATGGTTCATTTTCATCCATCACCACAATGTTGTCCTCAAAGTCTGGGTAGATGGGCAGGTGCTACTTATCCAGCAGATATGTGCCAGTGCCCATCTTGGAGTTGATCAGCTCCTGGATCCGAGCATACCCACAACTCCTCTTCTGATCTGCAGCTGTCCTCTTTATGGTTTCCACTATTAGGATCATGACTTTGAACTTATGTGGGACATCAAAGATGTGAAGCAAGTTAATTGCATGGTCTCTGATCATCTTGTGATCACCTGACTTTAGCAAGAGAGTGTGCCTGAGGATCCAGTTGATAGTTGGAAAGCCTGACAGAAGGTAATGTACAGATCCAAACTTGTGTGTCTCAAGAGCAGCATCTGGGATCTCCTTGTACATGTGTGCCATGGTGTTGTGATCCTTATTCTTCTTGGCATAGACATCCAAGTCATCTCCACTCTCTTCTGGGGCATTGATCAACTTATCCCATTCTGCAACTGTGGACTGGTACCTAGTATCTTCAGACATCCAGACAATCCTTCCATCTGGGCAGAAGTGAGCTGTGGAGTAGAACTGCATGACAAGCTCATCATTCCATTTTGCGAGCTTCTGAGCCACAAACTCATCAACTCCACATGCCTTGAAGCTGTCATATACACCAGGCAAGTGATCCTCATTTTCCTCCATGAATGACCAATCGACCCATCTCATGTCACACACTATGGGTTTCTTGTCAAGCAAGATGGTCTCATAGAAGTCCTGTTGTTCCTTTATATGAAAACTGTAGTCCACAGCAGTCCTTCTCCTGGTGGCATATGGATCAGACTCTCTCCATAGCCTTAGACCAGAGTCCTTCCCGACTTTCATGTTCTCTGCAACTGGATGAGCATCATTGTGATCTGGAATTTTTGGCTTCAATTTCCTCAAGACAACAGAATCATCTTCTTCTTCCATTGAAGCTTCAGGCATTGGGGCCTTGTTCTTCTCTGCTGCTGGGATGTTCCTGGTGTTCCTCTTGGGTGCAGTTTTGGGTTTTGGAGCAGATGGTTTAGGAGTTCCTTTGGGCTTAGATGGAGCAGCCCGTGATCTTATGGCATCTCCCATAAGCTTTTGAGCTTTGGGTGCTGGTGCTGCATCCTCTTCCTCTTCTCCAGAGTCTTTCATGATTGAAGATCTCCCAAGCACTCTGGCAGTGGTCTTCTTGACCCTTTCCTTCCTTTTCTTTTCTGCCACAACCTGCTCTTTGGGTGCAGATCCCAAAGTCTCTTGAGTAGATGTTCTGGCTTTAGACATTGGAGCTCTCTTGGCAGGAACCTTTTGCTTCATCACTGGCTTGGTGGCAGCAGTTTTGCCATATTCCTTTTTGACCACTTTCCTCTTTGAGGTGGTTTCTTCTTCCTGAGCCACATAGTCCTCATCCTCTGACTCTGAGGTTCTTTTCTTGCTGGCCCTTGTGGCAGCCTTTGACGGATTGTTGGGTGTGCTCCTGCTTCCATCATCTAAGCTGCTAGAGGGACTAGTGCCCTCACTCACGTGAACCTGTTCCTCAGACTTGTTCTGACTATCACTCTGATCTGACATGATGCAAACACTGACAGCAGACCCTGTGAAATAGATTATAGATGAGGTAGAGTGGATGAGCATCACAAAGTACAGAGGTTTTTGCAAAAGAATGAGTTAAAAACTTAGTTTTAGTTTTCCACATAAAGCATTTCGGATCTACCAATTTGCAAACTCGGTGATACCGAAACAGCTTTTGGAACCTAAACTAGTGAACTCGGTCAGACCGAGTCACAGTTCGGTGGCACCGAGACTGCTAGGGTTTCACAAAGTGCTGAACTCGGTCACACCAATTTGCAATTCTCGGTCAGACCGAGAATCACATGTGCAATGGCCTGAGCCAAATCGGTGGAACCGATTTCATCAACTCATTCGGTCTGAGATGGTTTCGGCGGAACCTAACCCTGAATTTTCAATTCACGACTACGGAGTGTTTTCGATGGATAGAATGATCTCAATCGTGGCAAGATACATGGCAAAGCAATGTGCTGAGGAATCGAAGTTAGAATAGCACAAAGTTCAAGTCCATACCCTAGTTCGGCGATGAACTTGCTACGGCGGCAACGGCGGAGACGATCCCGTTGACAGCGGCAGAGACCAGCGACAGGAGGCGGCTGGCGACAAGGAGGATGATCTGGAGACCCAGGGAGGCAGAGTAGGCTAAGCGCGGGCAAGGAGGTTCGAAAAGTTTTCCAAAATTTGACCCGTGGATATATATAGCCTGACCCTGTCGGTGTGACCGAGTGGAACAACTCGGTGGCACCGAGATTTATTACTGCAAGCAGTTACTAAAAGTCGGTGTGACCGGAAAGTTCATATTGGTTGCACCGAGATTCAAAACCTAGATCGACTTAGTGATCTCGGTATGACCGAAATGGATGAATCGGTCAGGCCGAAACACACAAAGAAGTTTTGGTAGTTTAAGTCTATGACGAATCGGGGACTCCGAGTGCTCCTCACACAGAGTGGTTCGAATCTGACTTGATCAAACTTTGTGATGCAGCATGAATAGAGTTTGAGACGAGAAAAGCATAGATAGCTAGAGAAGGTTCTTAGGCATTCTTGTCCATCCACTTGGCCAAAAGAAAAGAAAACCAATCAATCAAAACAACAAGTGGATTTCCTCGAATGAGTAAATTATGCAACCAACATGCTCACACAATAAAATGACAAATGAAATATGTGGCAAAACATGCACAAACTATTCTAGCATCTATCAAGCAATTGGTGATGACTAGGTCATCTATATATGAGTATATTGACTTAGGAGTCAAATGAGAGCATTTGATCATAGGTCATACTCATCGTTTAAGCATAAGCGGGGTTACCACTTTTACATAAAGCGTTATTGTGTTCACACCATTAGAGTTGCTTTAACTCAATTCTTAGAGTAAAGCTCCCCCTAGATGTGATATCCCCCCTAAGAGGGATGAACTAACCTTGGGTTTTGTCGATGATGACTTCATGTAGGTGTTGAAGATGTGGATGCTCTAAGTTTATGTAGATCATTCGGAGCTATCCTTTGGAGTGAGTTGCACTTTCAATACCTACACGGGTTAGTCCCACAAGGAACAAACAAGGATATCCATAGACATAGAGTGATGCACACACAAGATGATGTCTACGAGAGCATCAGCTTACCTTGTCCCTTGTCTTACCAACAAGAGGGTTTATGACTCCTTGAACTAGTGCAGGATGTGGAAGTTGATTGCACTTGTTCTTGCCAAAATGATAAGAGTGAAGTATGTTGGCGGAGTCACCCTCAAGAACTCTCTAGTTCTTCTTCTTCAGGATCCACACCATCTTGATGGGAATCCTCGGAGTTGTAGTTGTACTTGATGAAGTGGAACTTGATGTAGTCTTGGGAACCCACTTGACCTAGGCCTTAAGAGCTTCTTCAAATGCATCAATTTCCTCTTGAAGCTTGTCCTTGCCTTTTTGCTAGTGGTCTTGTGGTGGAAGATCATCTTGAGCTTGTGTCCCTTTGAAAGAAGTAGGATCATACTTCTCTTGTTGAGGAACAAACTTCTTCTTGGGGTATTGATCTTCTTCCCACTCAACTCCATTGACATTGAACTTTCGTTCAAAACCAATACCTTGATTCTTCCGGTGCCTTCCTTGCTTGCGTACAATTCCCTCGAATTGCTTACTCCCGGCAAGGCTCTTGTAAACACCTTTCTCTATGATTCCCTTCAATAAACTATTTTCTTGCTCAAGTGTAACTTGGCTAAGAGAATCATTAGTGGAATCAAGAGAACTACTAGAAGCAACAACATTGGATTTAGCATGATTATTGTTACTACTAGATGAAGAATCCTTCTTGTTCTTGTTACTAGACTTGACTTGAGGCATGTAAATGGATAAGAGTAAACTCTTGGCAATGTAAGAAGAACTTTTATTGCGAAGATCATCATTGATTGCCTTTGAGAACTCATGCTCTTGCTCAAGATTGGGCTTCTCAAAACGTAATTTCTCATGAGTCCTTAAAAGTTCTCGATGATCTCCTAAGATAGTTTCATGAGCTAACCTAAGAGTGTTTAGTTCTTTAGTTAGAGACTCAATCTTATCCTTATCATTGTCATTCGTTTCATCTTGATTAGCATGATTAATTGACGTTTCATCATAGTATTCATCACTAGAGTTGTCAACAAGTAAATCATCATCACCTAACAAGTCATCTTCATCACTATTGAAATCAACATACTCAGGGTGTGATACCTTTAGACCTTTGGCCATGAAGCATCTTCCAATTCCTTCATTTGGTTAATCAAATATGTTGTAGGAGTTGGTTGACACAAGTGCTAGACCGGAAACACCTTCATCTTGAGTATATTCGGAGTCGGAGTGATTGCTTCTCTCGGAGTGACTATCGGAGTCGAAGCCGGATACCCATTCACCAACATGAGCTTGATGTCTTCGTTTTGTGTAGCTCCTTGATGACTTGTCCTTCCTTGCCGAATCCTTGCTTCTCCGAGAGGGTCTTCGTTCATAACGATCAGCCCTACTCCTTCTCTCCCTCGATGGTGATTCTTCTCTTCTACTTCTTCTTTTGGGAGAATCTTCTCTTCTCTTGTGGGGAGTCGTACACTCATTGGAGTAGTGTCCAGGTCTTCCACAATTGTAGCAGTTTCGCTCTCGACTAGAAGATCTTTTGTCATTGTAGGACCTTGACTTGGAACTTCTCTCTTTGCTTCTATTCTTGTAGAACTTGTTGAAGTTCTTCACCATTAGGCTCAATTCTTCATTGAAGGTTTGTTTCTCACTTGATGATGTGGGAGCTTCCCATGAGGCTTTGTAAGCACCACTTGTCTTGTTATGGAGCTCCTCCTTATCCTTGAGTGACATCTCATGAGCAACAATTCTTCCAATGACTTCCGTTGGCTTGAGATCTTTGTAATTTGGCATCATTTGGATAAATGTGCATACGGTATCATATTTTCCATCCAAGGCTCTTAGGATCTTCTTGATGATGAATTTGTCGGTCATCTCTTCACTTCCTAAGCCGGCAATCTCATTTGTGATAAGAGCAAGCCTAGAGTACATTTCAGCGACACCTTCACCATCCTTCATTTTAAACTTGTCAAGTTGACTTTGAAGCACATCCAACTTGGATTCCTTGACGGAGTCGGTACCTTCGTGCATATCAATTAGAGTATCCCAAATTTCCTTTGCATTCTCAAGACGGCTGATTTTGTTGAATTCTTCGGGGCACAATCCGTTGAAGAGGATATCACAAGCTTGAGCATTGTATTGGAGCATCTTCAACTCTTCCACGGTAGCTTCATGATTCGGTTCTCTCCCATCAAAGAATTCACCTTGCAAGCCAACACACACAATAGCCCAAACGACGGGGTTATGTCCAAGAATATGCATTTTCAACTTATGCTTCCAACTAGCAAAATTAGTACCATCAAAGTAAGGACCTCTACGATGGTAATTTCCCTCGCTAGACGCCATACTCTCCTATGTTGTGAAACCAAGGCTATGACTTCCAAAAGCTATGAAAATCAAGGCAAATGGAGACCAAATCTCTGATACCACTTGTAGGATCGAAAGTATGTCTAGAGGGGGGTGATTAGACTACTTGACCAAATAAAAATGTAGCCTTTTCCCAATTTTAGTTCTTGGCAGATTTAGCAACTTTGAACAAGTCAAGCAATCTTAACACAATTCAAGCAAGCATGCAAAGAGTATATGAGCAGTGGAAAGTAAAGCATGCAACTTGCAAGAATGTCAAGGGAAGGGTTTGGAGGATTCAAACGCAATTGGAGACACAGATGTTTTTATCGTGGTTCCGATAGGTGGTGCTATCGTACATCCACGTTGATGGAGACTTCAACCCATGAAGGGTAATGGTTGCGCAAGTCCAAGGAGGGCTCCACCCACGAACGGTCCACGAAGAAGCAACCTTGTCTATCCCACCATTGCCTTCGCCCACGAAGGACTTGCCTCACTAGCGGTAGATCTTCACGAAGTAGGCGATCCCCTTGCCCTTACAAACTCCTTGGTTTAACTCCACAATCTTGTCGGAGGCTCCCAAGTGACAACTAGCCAATCTAGGAGACACCACTCTCCAAGAAGTAACAAATGGTGTGTTGAGGATGAACTCCTTGCTCTTGTGCTTCAAATGATAGTCTCCCCAACACTCAACTCTCTCTCACAGGATATGGATTTGGTGGAAAGAAGATTTGAGTGGAAAGAAACTTGGGGAAGGCTAGATATCAAGATTCATATGGTAGGAATGGAATATCTTGGTCTCAACACAAGTGTAGGTGGTTCTCTCTCAGAAAATATAGGTTGGAAGTGTAGGTTTGTTCTGATGGCTCTCTCCACGAATGAAGAGGAGGTGGAGGGGTATATATAGCCTCCACACAAAATCTAACCATTACATATAACTTTCCAAACTCGGTGGGACCGAATGGTTAAACTCGGTCGGACCGATTTAGCAAAGCTAGTGACCGTTAGGGTTTTCGATGGGACCGACATGCAACTCAGTAGGACCGATATGATTAGGGTTAGGGCATAACGTAATCTCGGTGAGAGCGATTACACAAAGTCGGTGAGACCAATTTTGGTAATAAGCTAACCAGAGAGTTGGTCAGGTAAACTCGGTGGGACTGATCGCTCAATTCGGTGAGACCGAAACGTTACGAAGGGAAAACAGAGAGTTTACGTTGCAATCTCGATGGGACCGATCGCTCATCTCGGTGAGACCGAAATGTTACGGAGTGAAACAGAGAGATTACAACGCGATCTCAGTGAGACCGAGATCCCTATCGGTGAGACCGATTTGCCTAGGGTTTGTGGCAGTGGCTATGACATTTGAAACTCGGTGGCGCCGGATAGAAAGAATCGGTGGGGCCGAGTTTGACTTTTGGTTTAGGTCATATGGATGTGAGAAAGTAGTTGAGGGTTTTGGAGCATATCACTAAGCATTTTGAGCAAGAACCTCATTAAGCAACACCTCATCCCTCCTTGATAGTATTGTCTTTTCCTATAGACTCAATGTGATCTTGGATCACTAAAATAGAAAATGTAGAGTCTTGAGCTTTGAGCTTTAGCCAATCCTTTGTCCTTAGCATTTTGAGGGGTCCACTTTTCTCATCCATGCCATGCCATTCATTGAGCTTTCCTGAGATATTAATCTTGAAATAGCATTATCTCAGTGAGCTATATGTTGTTAGGAATTCCCAAAACCACCTAGGGATAGTTGCACTTTCAGAAGCCCCAGCACAAGCACCGGCAGGGAAGGCCGTCGGAGCTCAGTTGGAAGACCGCTAGAGGAGGCGAAGGCACCAGGAAGGCGACCCCATCCCTGGCGACCGAGAAGCAGACGATGACTGTGCCGGGGAAGGGAGGGGAAAGATGGAAAGACGAGGGGCAGGTCACCAGTACGAGACGAACGTGTCGGTGCTATCATACTCTGACCCGACGGCTTGTCTCCTGCCTTCTCCATCTTCCTGGCCTCATCTTCATCAACACCGCTCTAGGGAGGCGCCAACCTCTCGGTCCGATGCCTTCCCCAGAGAAGCAGCCAGGGCCAAGATCGCCAGGGGGCTCGAGATGCGCTGCTCCCCACCTTGGCGGGCGGGAAGGCGCACCTCCCTTCAGCATCAACCCCAGTTCTGCCGAAAGGGGCAGTGCTGGGATTACCAACGATCCCTAGCCCTGCATCCTGGACGCGCGTCGAGGGCTCCAAGAACCTGGTCTCCAAGCCAACGAGTGGCAGCGGCTCAAGGCAATATGCCACGTTCCCCGACGGATGACCGACCGAGACAGAGGAGACAATCATTTCAGCATAATGGGAAAGCTTTGATATCTCCCACACCATGTACACCTCGTCCGCCGAGCCTCCTCCGGGCCTGGACCAGACTCACTCCTCGAGCATCAGCATGAGCATTCGACATTTCCGAATTCAAGCTATGGCCCAAGGCCTGGCCCCGGGCTCTCTCCTTCGGCATGGCCAACAGAAAGCAGAGGGTGGAGGAGACGAGATGTGAGGATGAATGCCTCCGCTCCTCCCCACCCCTCCTTTTATAGGTGGGTCGGGGAAGAGAGTCGATCCCTCAACGGGTAACCGCCGCCCTCCTCCACCAATTCCAAAAGACCGGGTCCCCGCCGTGATGCTCTCCCGCACTCGCATCCATTACCTACGCCGTGCGATGCATGCATCATACATGGTTGAGGATAAGGGCATGGTGGGAAGATTGAATTGACAGTTACTCCCCTGTGCGTTAAAGTCATTCACGGTCCATTACAAGAGTGGCCCCACCACAATTGGCTTTATGTGACACAGGAAAACCGAAAACTGGCCTGGACTCAAGTTAATGAAGAAGCAAAGAAGATCTCAGGGGGCCAGCTAGTTCTACGGTCCTGCATGTGCATTGGTTAGGGCCCACCCCAACGACGCTCAGAAGCGCGTTTGCGCCAGGCCTGGGGGCTCCTGTCGGTGCAATAAACCCTGGGTCTGTTGCCCAGACTGTGCACAGGCATGAGAACAAGATCACAGCACCAAGATCAGATTGAAGCACAAGGGATTAGTTCTTCGAACGACTAACGTGCAACACAAGAGGACCAAGACTAGCTAGAGAAGTAAGATATCGCTAAGGGAAAAACCTCCCTTGTCAGGCAGGCGAGCCTGGCAAGGACGGGATTACCCTCGGAAGCAAGCCTTCGGGTCGTCTTGGCAGGCCTGACGGGGCTTGCGGAGGCAAAACCACTCCACCGCACCACCTCATCACGACACACGTCGTTGATCAGTGTGTTGTGACATCGTCGATCAGTGCGGTGTCACGCTCCAAAGTGACTAAGTGGATGCTATTCACCACATGGCAGGCACTTCCTACAGAAAATACCTCCAAGCGATGCCCGTCCTGAGACGTGTCAAGCAAGTAGGCGCGAAGCTGGCAAAACAGCCTGGCAGGGCCTGCTGGGCGAGCTGTGATGTGATGTTTAGCGGCGCATTTAATGCGCTCTGCCAGCCTGCAAAGTTAGGTATTATAGGACTGTTTGCTATCTAATCAGTGTGTAATGACTAATTTGCCACTATGGCGACCCCTTGATATATAAAAGGAGTCCCAAGGCAATCGAAGAAAGGGTTGGCTGATTCAGACCCTCGCACACTCATACGCGTGTAGCCATTCTCTCCTCGAGGCAACCCTGCCGGGAAAACGTGCTACGCTCACCACCATCTTTTCCACCATTAATCCACCAAAGTAGGAGTAGGGTTTTACGCCTCACGGCGGCCCGAACCTGAGTAAAAACTGCCTGTGTGATCTCTGTCGTGATGTTCCATGCTTCTTCGCTCGCCCGCCACCGAACCAGAAAGGGGCTCTTGGTCCCATAGGTGGCCGTGGATTCCCACGACACCCTAGTCACCACCACCAAGGCTAGCAGGACATGACAGGGTGAACAAAGTCGGAGCCCACGAGGAAGCCTGCCGGGGTCCAGCTGGAGGAGCCGGAGACACCATCCACACCTCCACATCCAACTCCCCGACAAATCACCTTGCTGGGGAGGAGATGCAGGTGCAAATGGTGGTGCCGCCAATTGCCGATGACGGTGTGGCTGGTGTTTAGCTCTAGTCGGAGCCATCGTCCTCCCCATCGGCTACGCCGTCATCACCGTCACTATCCTCCTTGTTGCTATTGCTCAAGAAGGAGCTTCCGTCGTTAGTAGAGCTCTCCCTGCAGCACCCTAAACAAGTACCCGAATGCCCGAAGACATTGACGGAGAGCAAGGTGGCGTCCATTAACTTGAAGTGGAGAACATGTCCCGCTGCCAAGCTATGGGCATGTGCAGCCTCATCCCCGATGGCTGTTTGACCTCCATTACCCTTGCAAACGGGATAGGAAGCCGAAGGCGGCTACGCGGGGGCTCGCGCAACTTAGCGATAAACTCCAATGGTTGGTCCCCGACGTGGCCTTCATTCGAGTTCTGAACAGCCAGGGAAGGCACGATCAAAATGTCGCCTTGCCCTCCTCGGCCCCGAACGCCACAATGACCATGCATGCGTCCCCTCCCACCTCCCCTTGCGGCGGGCTCCACCTTCGCGTTCCTGGAGGGAGGCGGGAGGCGTTGTTGAGCAGAAACCCTCGTCGCAACCGTCGGAGCACCACTGCACCCTCTCCCCCTCTTCATGGTGGGGAGATGATATCACAAGGAAGGAAGAAGGATGGGTGTGAGTCAGCACCTCGCCCATGTTCCCTTTTATATGCTAGCAGGGCCGAGGGCTGGCTCCTCACCCAGGGAGCAACCGCCCCGTTCCGCCAGTATGACTCCTCTATGACACTAATGGCGCACGCAATCAAGACCGACCCCCCGCACCAAACCACTATGCATGGCTTTCTGCCATGGCACTCATTCCCATGCCCTCCGCATCCGCCACCAACCCTGTGCAATACATGTGGCACATGTAGCAGAGGCACCAGGAGCGAGGAAGCTAGTGGAATGGCAGTTATCTCCACGTGAAAGTGGGACGTGGGTAGCCCATAGATCATGGCTTAAATTTCCTCCATAACTTCTTGGATGACACACGGAAAAACCAGAAACTAATTCAAGCACAGGTTAATGAAGAAGCAATGAAAATATCAATTAATGAGCTACCACGAGCCCTCTGCCTGTGTACCTGATAGGGCCTACCCCAACGACGCTCGATAGCGCGTTCGGGCCAGGCCCTGGGGCTCCTGTCGGTGCAACAATCCTTGGCGTATGTTTCCTAGACTGTACACAGGCACGGTGGCAAGATTGCGACAACAAGACAAGACCAAGCTAAAGATATAGCCCTTTGAGGAATCAAGGGGCAGATCAAGAAGACCAAGACAAAGCCAAAGGAGCAAGATACCACTAAGGAAAAACCTCGCTTCCCGGGCAGGCGAGCCCGGTTAGGTCGAGCCACACCAAAGACAAGTCTCAAGACTCACCCGACAGGCTTGCCGGGGACCCCGAGGGCGGATTACCCCGCCAAGACACCACCGCTCCACCACATGGCGACTCAAGTCACTTATCAGTGCGGTGTCGAGCCCCCAAGTGATTAAGTGGCTGTCCTGTGGCACATGGCGGCCATTTGGGGAGAATATCCACCCTGCATGACACCCGTGCAGAGGCGTGTCAGGCAGATAGGGCGAGAGACAGCTAAAGTAGCGCGGTAAGGCTTGCCAGGCTACTCCCACGATGTGACATTAAGTGGTGCATTTAATGCGCCTTGTCCTGTCTGTAGAGTTAGGTATGATAGGACTGTTTGCTGTCTAATCAGTGTGTAATGACTGATTTGCCACTGTGGTAACCCCTTAGCCTATAAAAGGAGGACCATGGCGACCTAAAATAGGATTTGGGAATTTGTACACTCTTAGGTGCGTAGCTGCTCTCCCCAAGGCGACCTTGTTGGGCTTGAGTGCCGCGTGATTGTCTTGGTCCGCCATCAAATCCACCAAAGCAGGAGTAGGGTTTTATGCTTCCCAACGGCCTGAATCTGGGTAAAAACCACCGCGTCACCATTGTCGTGCTGCCTCTATGATCTCCTCTTTTTGTGCAACGTGCCCCTCCCCCTTGCCGAACCTCAAGGGGCCAGCGGCCCCATAGGTGATTGTGTTTTGCCACGAGAAAGCTCGACGCGCTATTCACAACTTTGGGTTCGTGCAAGCGACGCCCCCTACCTGGCTTGCCAAAGATGTCATGGTGGACACGATGACATATGGGCCATCAGCCCCTTGTGGTTCAGCAAGGGGGAATTCACATTGCACAAAAGAGCGGAGGCTGTGAGGCAGCACGACGACGGTGACACAAGTGGTTTTTTACCCAGGTTCATGCTACCGTGAGGCGTAAAACCCTACTCCTTCTTTTGGTGGATTGGATGAAGGAATCACAATAACACGCAACGCTCGAGTCCGGCAAGGTTGCCTTGGGCCTCCTTTTATAGTCAAAGTGGTAACAAAAGTGGCAAAACAGTCATTATATGGTGACTAGATAGCTAACTGTGCTATCATACCTAACTCTAGAAGTTAGGAAAAAATGCATTAAATGTGACGCTAGGTGTCATGCTGAGGGTGAAACCCAACAAGCTTGTCGTGCCGCTTAATCATCCTCAGCATGTCATCTTGACACACCTCCGGACAGGTGTCAAATGGATATGATCTGCCTTCCATCATGCTGCCACATGCTTAGTGGAGGCCAATTAATCACCTGGAGGGCTTAACACCGCATGGACAAGTGACTTGTGTTGTTGTGCGGTGGAGCGGTGGTGATTATCCTGTGCCTGCTAGGGCAGGGCTTGCCGAGCCTTCTTGGAGGGATGCGCGCCTCGGTCTCGGATTGCCCCAGAGGCGCAGATGGCGTGGTTTGGCTCTGTTGTCACTTGTGGCATCAACCTTGCCGGTCTCGCTTGGCCGGCATGGTACACTCTTCTTGGAATCTCTTGTCTTGTATATCTGGCTTGGTCTTCTTGATCCGCTCCTTGATCTCATGAAGAGCGGCTTTTCTGGCTTGATCTTGCTTTGTACATGTGATAGCCATTCCTTCGTCAAGCCCTGGCTGTCGGAGCGGAGGCTCTTCGTCCGTGCACAAGTCAAGGGGAATAAACACCCATGTTTGTGTACCCTGACACATGGGGAATAATATTCGGAGCTGCTTAGTCTTAAACCCCATGAAGAAGTCCCATCGAAAGGAATAGCCATCCTCTACATGTGCTCCCTGCTACCTCTTTTAGCACTGTGTTGGTTTTCCCCGAAGAGGAAGGGATGATGAAGCAAAGTAGCGTAAGTATTTCCCTCAGTTTTTGAGAACCAAGGTATGAATCCAGTAGGAGGCTACGTGCGAGTCCCTCACACCTGCACAAAACAAATAAATCCTCGCAACCAACGCAAATAGGGGTTGTCCTATAGGGCCACTTACGAGAGTGAGATCTGATAGATATGATAAGATAATATTTTTGGTATTTTTATGATAAAGATGCAAAGTAAAATAAAGGCAAAGTAGTAGGAGATTAATATGATAAAGATAGACCCGAGGGCCATAGGTTTCACTAGTGGCTTCTCTCGAGAGCATAAGTATTCTACGGTGGGTGAACAAATTACTGTTGAGCAATTGACAGAATTGAGCATAGTTATGAGAATATCTAGGTATGATCATGTATATAGGCATCACGTCCAAGACAAGTAGACCGACTCCTGCCTGCATCTACTACTATTACTCCACTCATCGACCGCTATCCAGCATGCATCTAGAGTATTAAGTTAAAAACAGAGTATCGCCTTAAGCAAGATGACATGATGTAGAGGGATAGACTCATGCAATATGAAGAAAACCCCATCTTGTTATCCTTGATGGCAACAATACAATACATGCCTTGCTGCCCTTACTGTCACCGGGAAAGGACACCGCAAGATTGAACCCAAAGCTAAGCACTTCTCCCATTGCAAGAAAGATCAATCTAGTAGGCCAAACCAAACTGATAATTCGAAGAGACTTGCAAAGATAACCAATCATACATAAAAGAATTCAAAGAAGATTCAAATATTATTCATGGATAGACTTGATCATAAACCCACAATTCATCGGTCCCAACAAACACACTCCAAAAAGAAGATTACATCGAATAGATCTCCACAAGAGAGGGGGAGAACATTGTATTGAGATCCAAAAAGAGAGAAGAAGCCATCTAGCTACTAACTATGGACCCATAGGTCTGAAGTAAACTACTCACACTTCATCGGAGAGGCTATGGTGTTGATGTAGAAGCCCTCCGTGATCGATGCCCCCTCCGGTGGAGCTCCGGAACAGTCCCCAATATGGGATCTCGTGGATACAGAAAGTTACGGCGGTGGAATTAGGGTTTTGGATCCGTATATGATCGTTTGGGGGTACGTGGGTATATATAGGAGGAAGAAGTACGTCGGTGGAGCAACTGAGGGCCCACGAGGGTGGAGGGCGTGCCTGGGGGCCTCCTGTTAGCTGGCTTGACCTAGGGTCCAAGTCTCATGAGTTTTATTCTGTGAGAAAATCATGTTCCCGAAGGTTTCATTCCATTTGGACTCCTTTTGATATTCCTTTTCTTTGAAACCCTAAAATAGGCAAAAAAACAACAATTCTGGGTTGGGCCTCCGGTTAATAGGTTAGTCCCAAAAATAATATAAAAGTGGATAATAAAGCCCAATAATGTCCAAAACAGTAGATAATATAGCATGGAGCAATCAAAAATTATAGATACGTTGGAGATGTATCAAGCATCCCCAAGCTTAATTCCTGCTCGTCCTTGAGTAGGTAAATGATAAAAATAGAATTTTTGCTGCGGAGTGCTACTTGGCATAATTTTAATGTAATTCTTCTTAATTGTGGTATGAATATTCAGATCCAAAAGATTCAAGACAAAAGTTTATATTGACATAGAAAATAATAATACTTCAAGCATACTAACAAAGCAATTATGTCTTCTCAAAATAACATGGCTAAAGAAAGTTATCCCTACAAAATCATATAGTCTATCTATGCTCTATCTTCACCACACAAAATATTTAAATCATGCACAACCCCGATGACAAGCCAAGCAATTGTTTCATACTTTTGACATTCTCAAAAAAAAATCAATCTTCATGCAATACATGAGCGTGAGCCATGGATATAGCACTATAGGTGGAATAGAGTGGTGGTTGTGGAGAAGACAAAAAGGGGAACATAGTCTCACATCAACTAGGCGTATCAACGGGCTATGGAGATGCCCATCAATAGATATCAATGTGAATGAGTAGGGATTGCCATGCAACAGATGCACTAGAGCTATAAGTATATGAAAGCTCAAAAAGAAACTAAGTGGGTGTGCATCCAACTTGCTTGCTCATGAAGACCTAGGGCATTTTGAGGAAGCCCATCATTGGAATATACAATCCAAGTTATATAATGAAAAATTCCCACTAGTATATGAAAGTGATAATATGAGAGACTCTCTACTATGAAGATCATGGTGCTACTTTGAAGCACAAGTGTAGTAAAAGGATAGTAACATTGTCCCTTCTCTCTTTTTCTCTCATATTTTTTTATTTGGGCCTTTTCTATTTTTTTATGTCCTCTTTTCTTTCTTTTTTTTTATTTTTCGTCCGGAGTCTCATCCTGACTTGTGGGGGAATCA
This sequence comes from Triticum dicoccoides, assembly GCF_002162155.2. Lineage (NCBI taxonomy): Eukaryota > Viridiplantae > Streptophyta > Magnoliopsida > Poales > Poaceae > Triticum > Triticum dicoccoides. The sequence goes on along the minus strand of NC_041382.1, from coordinate 365,129,125 downwards.
TAGTCTCCATCATCCTTTCCTCACTTGGGACAATGCTCTAATAATGATGATCATCACACTTTTATTTTTCTTACAACTCAACAATTACAACTCGATACTTAGAACAAAATATGACTCTATGTGAATGCCTCCGGCGGTGTACCGGGATATGCAATGATTCATGAGTGACATGTATGAAAGAATTATGAACAGTGGTTTTGCCACAAATACTATGTCAACTACATGATCATGTTAAGCAATATGACAATGATGGAGTGTGTCATAAACGGAACGGTGGAAAGTTGCATGGCAAAATATCTCAAAATGGCTATGGAAATGCCATAATAGGTAGGTCTGGTGGCTATTTGGAGGAAGGTATATGGTGGGTGTATGATACCGGCGAAAGGTGCGCGGTATTAGAGATGCTAGCAAAGGTGGAAGGGTGAGAGTGCGTATAATCCATGGACTCAACATTAGTCATAAAGAACTCATATACTTATTGCAAAAATCTACAAGTTATCAAAGCAAAGTATTACGCGCATGCTCCTAGGGGGATAGATTGGTAGGAAAAGACCATCGCTCGTCCCCGACCGCCACTCATAAGGAAGACAATCAATAAACAAATCATGCTCCGACTTCATCACATAACGGTTCACCATACGTGCATGCTACGGGAATCACAAGCTTCAACACAAGTATTTCTCAAATTCACAACTACTCAACTAGCATGACTTTACTATCACCATCTCCATATCTCAAAACAATTATCAAGTACCAAACTTATCATAGTATTCAACACACTCATAAGAAAGTTTTTATTATTAATCTTGCATACCAAGCATACTAGGATTTTAAGAAAATTTCCATGCTGTTTAAGACTCCCAAAATAATCTAAGTGAATCATGAGAGATCAATAGTTTCTATAAAACAAATCCACCAGTGTGCTCTAAAAGATATAAGTGAAGCACTAGAGCAACATTATATAACTCAAAAGATATAAGCGAAGCACATAGAGTATTCTAACAAATTCCAAATCATGTATGGCTCTCTCAAAAGGTGTGTACAGCCAGGATGATTGTGGTAAACTAATAAGCAAAGACTCAAATCATACAAGACGCTCCAAGTAAAACACATATCATGTGGTAAATAAAAATATAGCTCCAAGTAAAGTTACCGATAGAAGTAGACGAAAGAGGGGATGCCTTCCGGGGCATCCCCAAGCTTTGGCTTTTAGGTGTCCTTAGATTATCTTGGGGGTGCCATGTGCATCCCCAAGCTTAGGCTCTTGCCACTCCTTGTTCCATAATCCATCAAATCTTTACCCAAAACTTGAAAACTTCACAACACAAAACTTAAAGTAGAAAATCTCATGAGCTCCATTAGCGAAAGAAAACAAAATACCACTTCAAGGTACTGTAATGAACTCATTCTTTATTTATATGGGTGTTATACCTACTGTATTCCAACTTCTCTATGGTTCATAAAATATTTTACCAGCCATAGATTCATCAAAATAAGCAAACAACACACGAAACACAGAATCTGTCAAAAACAGAACAGTCTGTAGTAATCTGTAGCTAGTGCAAGATCTGGAACCCCAAAAATTCTAAAATAAATTGCTGGACGTGAGGAATTTATCTATTAATCATCTTCAAAAAGAATTAACTAAATAGAACTTTCCAAATAAAAAATACAGCAGTTCTCGTGAGCGCTAAAGTTTCTCTTTTTTACAGCAAGTTCAACAAGACTTTCCCCAAGTCTTCCCAACGGTTCTACTTGGCACAAACACTAATTAAACACAAAAAACACAACCAAACAGAGGCTAGATAATTTATTTATTACTAAACAGGAGAAAAAAGCCAGGAATAAAAATAAAATTGGGTTGCCTCCCAACAAGCGCTATCGTTTAACGCCCCTAGCTAGGCATAACAAGCAAGAATAGATCTAGGTATTGCCATCTTTGGTAGGCAATCCATAAGTGGTTCTCATAATAGATTCATAAGGTAATTTACTTTTATTTCTAGGAAAGTGTTCCATGCCTTTCCTTAACGGAATTTGGAATCTAATATTTCCTTCCTTCATATCAATAATTGCACCAATCGTTCTAAGGAAAGGTCTACCAAGAATAATAGGACATGAAGGATTGCAATCTATGTCAGGAACAATAAAATCTACGGGCACATAATTACTATTTGCAACAATAAGAACATCATTAATTCTTCCCATAGGTTTCTTAATAGTGGAATCCGCAAGGTGCAAGTTTAGAGAGGAATCATCAAAATCACGGAAACCTAACAAATCACACAAAGTCTTTGGAATCGTGGAAACACTAGCACCCAAATCACATAAAGCATAGCATTCATGATCTTTAATTTTAATTTTAATAGTTGGTTCCCACTCATCATAAAGTTTTCTAGGGATAGAAACTTCCAATTCAAGTTTTTCTTCATAACACTGCATCAAGGCATCAACAATATGTTTAGTAAACACTTTATTTTGACTATAAGCATGAGAAGAATTTAGCACGGATTGCAACAAGGAAATACAATCAATCAAAGAGCAATTTTCATAGTTAAATTCCTTGAAATCCATAATAGTGGGTGTTGCAACATCTAGGGTTTTAATTTCTTCAATCTCACTTTTATCAAATTTAGCATCAAGAGTAAAAGATTCAGAATTCTTGAAACGCCTTCTAGGTAAAGGTGGATCATATTCAGTCCCATCATTATCAAGATGCATATTGCAAAACAAAGATTTAATAGGGGACACATCAATAAATTTTAGATCTTCATCATTATTTTCATAGGAACTAGAAGAACATGCTTTTATAAAGGCATCTTTCTTAGCACACATCCTAGCCTTTCTTTGCACACGTCAATGGAAATTATCATGGCTTTGAGAGACTCATTGATATCATGCTTAGGTGGGATAGATCTAAGTTTCAAAGAATCAACTTCAAGAGCAATTCTATCAACGTTCCTAGCCAAAATCATCAATCTTAAGCAATTTTTCTTCAATCATAGCATTAAAATTCTTTTGCGAAGTAATAAATTCTTTAATATTAGATTCAAAATCAGAGGGCATCCTATTATAATTTCCATAATAATTGTTGTAGGAATTACCATAATTATTAGAGGGATTACTAGGATAAGTCCTAGGACTGAAATTTCCTCTATACGCGTTGTTACCAAAATTGTTCCTACCAACAAAATTCACATCCATAGATTCATTATTATTCTCAATCAAAGTAGACAAGGGCATATCATTAGGATCGGACGAAACACTCTTATTAGCAAATAATTTCATAAGTTCATCCATCTTACCACTTAAAACATTAATTTCTTCTATCACATGCACCTTTTTATTAGTAGATCTTTCAACATGCCATTGAGAATAATTAACCATAATATTATCTAGGAGTTTAGTAGCTTCTCCTAAGGTGATTTCCATAAAAGTGCCTCCCGCGGCCGAATCTAAAAGATTTCTAGAAGAAAAATTCAATCCGGCATAAAATTTTTGTATAATCATCCACAAATTTAAACCATGAGTAGGGCAATTACGTTTCATTAGTTTCATTCTCTCCCAAGCTTGTGCAACATGTTCATGATCAAGTTGCTTAAAGTTCATAATATCATTTCTAAGAGAGATGATCTTAGCGGGAGGAAAATACTTAGAGATAAAAGCATCTTTGCACTTATTCCATGAATCAATACTATTTTTAGGCAAAGACGAAAACCAAGCTTTAGCACGATGTCTAAGCGAAAAAGGAAATAGCTTCAATTTAACAATATCATTATCCACATCTTTCCTCTTTTGCGTGTCACACAAATCAACGAAGCCATTTAGATGGGTAGCGACATCTTCATTAGGAAGGCCGGAAAACGGATCTTTCATGACAAGATTTAGCAAAGCAGTATTAATTTCACAAGATTCAGCATCGGTAAGAGGAGCAACCGTTGTGCTAATAAAATCATTGTTGTTGGTATTGGTGAAGTCACACAATTTAGTATTATCTTGAGCCATTGCGACAAACAAGCAAACTAACACACAAGCAAACAAAAAGCAAGCGGACAAAAAGGGGAAAATAGAGAAAGAGAGGGAGGATAGAGAGAGAGAGGGCGAATAAAACGGCAAGGGTGAATTGGGGGAGAGGAAAACGAGAGGCAAATGGCAAATAATGTAATGCGGGAGATAAGGGTATGTGATGGGTACTTGGTATGTTGACTTTTGCGTAGACCTCCCCGGCAACGGCGCCAGAAATCCTTCTTGCTACCTCTTTTAGCACTGCATTGGTTTTCCCCGAAGAGGAAGGGATGATGCAGCAAAGTAGCGTAAGTATTTCCCTTAGTTTTTGAGAACCAAGGTATCAATCCAGTAGGAGGCTACGCGCGAGTCCCTCGCACCTGCACAAAACAAATAAATCCTCGCAACCAACCCAAAGTGGGGTTGTCAATCCCTATAGGGCCACTTACGAGAGTGAGATCTGATAGATATGATAAGATAATATTTTTGGTATTTTTATGATAAAGATGCAAAGTAAAATAAAGGCAAAGTAAATAACTAAGTAGTAGGAGATTAATATGATAAAGATAGACCCGGGGGCCATAGGTTTCACTAGTGGCTTCTCTCGAGAGCATAAGTATTCTACGGTGGGTGAACAAATTACTGTTGAGCAATTGACAGAATTGAGCATAGTTATGAGAATATCTAGGTATGATCATGTATATAGGCATCACGTCCGAGACAAGTAGACCGACTCCTGCCTGCATCTACTACTATTACTCCACTCATCGACCGCTATCCAGCATGCATCTAGATATTAAGTTAAAAACAGAGTAACGCCTTAAGCAAGATGACATGATGTAGAGGGATAGACTCATGCAATATGAAGAAAAACCCATCTTGTTATCCTAGATGGCAACAATACAATACGTGCCTTGCTGCCCTTACTGTCATCGGGAAAGGACACCGCAAGATTGAACCCAAAGCTAAGCACTTCTCCCATTGCAAGAAAGATCAATCTAGTAGGCCAAACCAAACTGATAATTCGAAGAGACTTGCAAAGATAACCAATCATACATAAAAGAATTCAGAGAAGATTCAAATATTATTCATAGATAGACTTGATCATAAACCCACAATTCATCGGTCCCAACAAACACACCGCAAAAAGAAGATTACATCGAATAGATCTCCACAAGAGAGGGGGAGAACATTGTATTGAGATCCAAAAAGAGAGAAGAAGCCATCTAGCTACTAACTATGGACCCGTAGGTCTAAAGTAAACTACTCACACTTCATCGGAGAGGCTATGGTGTTGATGTAGAAGCCCTCCATGACCGATGCCCCCTCCGGCAGAGCTCCGAAACAGGCCCCAAGATGGGATCTCGTGGATACAGAAAGTTACGGCGGTGGAATTAGGGTTTTAGCTCCGTATATGATCGTTTGGGTGTATGTGGGTATATATAGGAGGAAGAAGTACGTCGGTGGAGCAACAGGGGGCCCACGAGGGTGGAGGGCGCGCCTGGGGGGCCATGCCCCCTACCCCCGTGGCCTCTTGTTAGCTGGCTTGACGTAGGGTCCAAGTCTCCTGAGTTGTATTCGGTGAGAAAATCACGTTCCCGAAGGTTTCATTTTGTTTGGACTCTGTTTGATATTCCTTTTCTTCGAAACCCTAAAATAGGCAAAAAAAAACAATAATTCTGGGCTGGGCCTCCGGTTAGTAGGTTAGTCCCAAAAATAATATAAAAGTGGATAATAAAGCCCAATAATGTCCAAAACATTAGATAATATAACATGGAGCAATCAAAAATTATAGATACGTTGGAGATGTATCACTCCCATGTAAAATGAGTAAATGAGAGAAAAGGAGAAAGAGAGAAAGTAGAAAAAATCACTAGCCTTAGAACCAGCCCTATTGTATAAGTGAATGATATTTCTACATTGTGATTGACATGGCTATATTATGAACGATGATGTGGAGGTAGCAATAGATTTTTATTTATTTGCGAAGGTAGTAGCAGATGGATATTCAACAAGGAGTGAAATGATGGTTGTTTCCTCAGTCAAACATAGGGAAAGATGAGCCTCGTTATTTGATGGCTCATTAGTCATTATTATTGCCTATACTCTTTTCCCATATAATAACCACATGGTAGAGTAGTTTATACTTTTAATAACCATGCTCGAAGAGAAGAGGTTCATGCACCCATCCATGTAGTACTCTTTGCGTCTTCCCCAACCACACACTTGACATGGTGGAGCTCATTTTTGTACGAAAATGCAGCCCACGTGATAATTTGACGTGTGTAGTAGTAGTTACTCACTTAATGGAGGGTCGGGAACCATGCATGAATGGTTCTGCGTAATTTATAAATAAAGTTTTTTCTTCAGTGGCACGTACGCATTATAAATGGGCTCATATGGAGAGAAAAAGAAACCGCTCCACTATATACATAGCCAGGAGCCTACATGGTTGCTTGCTAGGGTTGCTCTCTTCACACTCTCTCACACAAAACGACTGTGGCCACATCCCTAGTCACACATCCGGGCGGATCAAGTCCACCAAGGGAAGGGGAGGATATTTTGTGTAGATGCGGTCGCTGTCGGCGAGGGCAAAAACCAATTGTCGACGCATCCCGATCAAAGGTCCCCATTATTCCCTCTCACAAAGTGGGCACGGTTGCCTTCGACCCTTGCTCACTACCGCGACGTGGGTAGATGCCGCCTCCCGCCGTCCTCCTAGCTACATCTCAACATCCCTCGGGTACATCTTCCTTTACAACCGGCTTGCACCACTGCCCCGGCTACCCACATCACTCCATGTGGATATCTCTCTACTTCATTGCCCCGTGCGTACCTCTATTGGCTTCTACTGTATATGTGATGAGTTTATGTCTCATCAACTAGTTCCACTAGTCTTATTCTAATCACACTTCTTCAATTTCTTTACCACGGGGATGCTCAGCTCGATTTTAGTGAAACTGCACAAAAAGGATGATCAAAGGGTTGCAAACTTCATTCCTTCAGAAGTTTCAACCTCGCCAGCAAATTAAAGCCTGGTTAGGGTTTAGGGTTCCAGGCCTAGGGACTCCATAGATCATTTTTTTCTTTAGTTGTCTCTGTTCCAAAACATGTGTCACAACTTTAGTTGGTACAAATTTGAGACACTTATTTTTGAATGGAGGGAGTACATATTGGCTATGATATGTGAATCACTGAGATTCAATAGCATGCATGTTAGTCTCCTTTGTATTTGATGGAATGTTGCAGTGAGGCAACCTTGGATACAAGATACATGAAGCAGAAGATGAAAGCTTCGTAGCATTGTACAATTTTATCTCGCTGAGAAATTAAAGTACTGTGTACTAAAGAGTTAGGTGTCGCACGGTGTCCAAAAAATATGGTGATAGTGTGAGGTGGGCCATGTAATCACCAAGCTACCGTGTTTTCGCTGCTTTAACACTCCTCCGTTGCAAGAGTGGAGAAAATTTTAAAGACTGGAGACGCTCTATCTCCTTTCGTCGAAACGTGGGACATCCAGCATCCGATGCACGTGTCATGCACCAAACTAAAGTGTACAGTACAACTAAGACTCAGCACGGGCATACCACCTCAGTAATAATGACTAGTGAGTTGTCAAATCACATAGACCCGACAGTAAGTTGGACGGACTGCAACCATCACTCTTCGTTGAATCTGCTTCTCCCTTCAACGCAGGCACCAGTGAGAGGTCATGTCTGCTGTACCCGGGCATGAATGCGGCAGCGATTCTCTAGAGCGGCGCTGACCGTTTCGGGCAAGAAGCGTGTGCGGGTGATGGAGGGGGTATGGGTGGGCGAGGGTGGTCTGGAGCGGCATGGCAGCTATCCCGACCGGATGCCCAGAAATGAGAGGATGCACCAACTCTTGCGGCTAAATCATAGCACACCATCTCTCTATAGGTTGGTGTGTGTAGGATCGAAAGTATGTCTAGAGGGGGGGGTGATTAGACTACTTGACCAAATAAAAACCTAACCTTTTCCCAATTTTAGTTCTTGGCAGATTTTAGCTATTGTAGGACAAGTCAAGCAATCATCACACAATTCAAGCAAGCATGCAAAGAGTATATTGGCAGCGGAAAGTAAAGCATGCAACTTGCAAGAATGTAAAGGGAAGGGTTTGGAGAATTCAAACGCAATTGGAGACACGGATGTTTTTCCCGTGGTTCGGATAGGTGGTGCTATCCTACATCCACGTTGATGGAGACTTCAACCCACGAAGGGTAACAGTTGCGCGAGTCCACGGAGGGCTCCACCCACAAAGGGTAACGGTTGCGCGAGTCCATGGAGGGCTCCACCCACAAAGGGTAACGGTTGCGCGAGTCCACGGGGGGCTCCACCCACGAAGGGTCCACGAAGAAGCAACCACCCACAAAGGGTCCATGAAGAAGCAACCACCCACAAAGGGTCCACGAAGTAGCAACCTTGTCTATCCCACCATGGCCATCGCCCACGAAGGACTTGCCTCACTAGCGGTAGATCTTCACGAAGTAGGCGATCTCCTTGCCCTTACAAACTCCTTGGTTCAACTCCACAATCTTGTCGGAGGCTCCCAAGTGACACCTAGCCAATCTAGGAGACACCACTCTCCAAGAAGTAACAAATGGTGTGTAGGTAATGAACTCCTTGCTCTTGTGCTTCAAATGATAGTCTCCCCAACACTCAACTCTCTCTCATAGGATTTGGATTTTGTGGAAAGAAGATTTGAGTGGAAAGCAACTTGGGGAAGGCTAGAGATCAAGATTCATATGGTAGGAATGGAATATCTTGGTCTCAACACATGAGTAGGTGGTTCTCTCTCAGAACATATGAGTTGGAATTGTGTATGTGTTCTGATGGCTCTCTCCACGAATGAAGAGGAGGTGGAGGGGTATCTATAGCGTCCACACAAAATCCAACCGTTACACACAGTTTTCCAATCTCGGTGGGACCAAATCAAAAAACTCGGTCGGACCGAAAAGGTAAACCTAGTGACCGTTAGAGATTTTCGGTGGGACTGACATGCAACTTGGTAGGACCGATATGGTTAGGGTTTGGGCATAACATAATCTCGGTGAGACCGATTACACAAACTCGGTGAGACCGATTTTGGTAATTAGCTAACTAGAGAGTTGGTCAGGCAAACTCGGTGGGACCGATTTGCTCTTTCAGTGAGACCGAAAAGTTACAAAAAGGAAACACTGAATTTACATTGCAATCTCGGTGGGACCGATTCGCTCTTTTGGTGAGACCGAAAAGTTACGAAAGGGAAACAGAGAGTTTGCAATCCCATCTCGGTGAGACCGAGATCCCTATCAGTAGAACTGAATTGCTAGGGTTTGGCAGTGGCTTATGACAAATGAAACTCGGTGGCGCCGGATAGAAAGAATTGGTAGGACCGAGTTTGGCTTAGGGTTTAGGTCATATGTGGAAGTGGGAAAGTAGTTGAGGGTTTTGGAGCATATCACTAAGCACATGAAGCAAGAGGCTCATTAAGCAACACCTCATCCCTCCTTGATAGTATTGGCTTTTCCTAAAGACTCAATGTGATCTTGGATCACTAAAATATAAAATGAAGAGTCTTGAGCTTTTGAGCTTGAGCCAATCCTTTGTCCTTAGCATTTTGAGGGTTCCACTTTCACATCCATGCCATGCCAATCATTGAGCTTTCCTGAAATAATCATCTTGGAATAGCATTAGCTCAATGAGCTATATGTTGTTATGAATTACCAAAACCACCTAGGGATAGTTGCACTTTCAATCTCCCCCTTTTTGGTAATTGATGATAACATATAGATCAAAGCTTCGACAAATGATAATAAGCATGAAATATATCGTCGCTTTGAGAAGTATGTGACAAGTAAGAGCTCCCCCTAAATTTGTGCATATTTAAAATTTGCTTTGGACTGCAAATGCACAAAGAGTTACAGTCATGGGTTACTCTTCCATGTCACATACATCTTGGTGGAGCACTTAAAACGATAAGAATGAAATACATGCACTCATCACCAAGAATAGTGAATGGTCACATAAGATAGATAAGATTTATCAAGCATGCACAAGTTTAGCTTATGATCAAACACATGATCATCAATGTCTCACGAGCAATGACATAGTATCTCAAGCACTCAAAAGCAAACAAAGTTCGAAAAACCACCAAATAAAGCAAGAGATAAAAAAGCAACACTCTCTTTCTCGAAGCCTATGATCTATACATTTTCTCCCCCTTTGGCAACAAGTTACCAAAAAGTTCCTAGAAAATGCATAGTGCTAAGTCGACACTCAGGCTTGATCTTCAGGTGGTGGTGGAGTCCGGAGCACTCCAAGGACGAAGCCTTCTGTAGACGTGGTCGGAGTCGAGGCTAAAGTGGACGCTGGAGCTGGTGGAACTGAGGCTGTAGCTGGTGCAGACATGGTGGCTCTGGGGTCAGCAACTGGCACTGCAGACGACCTCAGACCTCATGGCAGTCTGGCAAAGGCATCAGTTGTAGTCTTGCCTCTCCTCTCATGCATGTCATCCTGGAGCTGCTCCACTGCAGTCTGAATCTCTGTCACTTTGACATCCGAGTCATAGAACTTTTGTTCCATGATCCTCTCTAAGCTTGCCTGGTTCTGAGTTAGGGTAGCTAGTCCTTGCTCAATCCGCAGGGTGGATGCAATCAAGTAACCAAGCTGCTCTTGTTTTGTTTTCAGGAAATATTCAGATGCCTCCTCTTGAGTTGGCATCTTGGCAGCTTTCTCCTTCCTTGCTTTCTCCTTCTTTGCTTGTGCTTGTGCAGATGATGGTTCATTCTCAGTCATGACCACTTGATTATCTTCAAAATCTGGACGGATGGGTAGGTGTTCCTTGTCCAATAAGTATATCCCCGTGCCCATCTTAGAGTTGATGAGCTCCTGAATCTGTGGGGCATATCCACAGCTCCTCTTCTGGTCTGTTGCTGTCCTCTTGATTGTTTCAATCATAAGGCTCATGACTTTGAATTTCTGTGGCACGTCAAAGATATGAAGCAAGTTGATCGCGTGGCCCCTGATCATCTTGTGATCTCCAGACTTGGGCAATAGGGTGTGCCTAAGAATCCAGTTGATGGTTGGCAGCCCTGACAGAAGATAGTGTACTGAGCCAAACTTGAACGTATCAAGTGCTTCATTTGGAATCTCCTTGTACATGTTTGACATTGAGTTGTGGTCCATCTTCTTCTTGGCATAAATGTCCAAGTCATCGTCATGCTCTTCTGGGGCATTAATCAGCTGAGCCCATTCAGCAACTGTAGACTGGTACCTCGTACCCTCTGACATCCATACAATCCTGCCATCAGGATAGAAATGGGATGTGGAGTAGAACTGCATGATGAGTTCCTCGTTCCACTTTGTGAGCTTCTGCCCAACAAAGTCCTCTACTCCACATGCCTTGAAGCTGTCCCGCACTCCAGGGTAGTACTCTTTGTTGTCCTTGATGTATTGCCAGTCAACCCATCTCATATCACAGACTATTGGCTTCTTATCAAGCAGCACTGTCTCATAGAAGTCCTGTTGTTCCTTGGTGTGAAATCTATAGTCAACTGCAGTCCTTCTCCTTGAAGCATACGGGTCTGCTTCTCTCCACTTCCGGAGCCCTGAATCTCTCCTGAGTTTCATATCCTCAGCCACAGGATGAGCATCGTTGTGGTCTGGGATCTTGGGCTTGAGCTTTCTAAGAACATTCTCTTCTTCTTCTGCAGCTTCAGGCACTGGGGCCTTGTTCTTCTCAGTAGTTGGGATGCTTCTTGTGTTCCTCTTTGGCTTTGGCTTTGGAGCTGGCTTGGCCTTGGAAGCAGCTGCCCCTATTCTTATGGCATCACCCATCAGCTTGGGTGCCTTAGGTGCTGGTGCAGCTACCTCTTCTTCTTCCTCCTCATCTTCCATGATGGAAGCCTTGCCAAGCACTCTGGCTACGGTCTTCTTCACCCTTTCCTTCCTTTTCTTGCCTTCAGCAGCAATTGGCTCTATGGGAGTGGGCTCTCAGAAATCTTGATTGAAGCTCTGGCCTTTGGCATAGGCTGCCTACCTGCTGGCCTTTTGATCTTTAACCCTGGCTTTGTGCCCTGAGCTGGCTCAATTCTCATGGAAGTTGCTTCCTCTTCTGCCACATAATCCTCATCTTCTGAGTCTGAGGTTCTCTTCTTTCTCTGTCTTGTGGCAGCTTTAGGCAGATTGCTAGGGGTGCTCCTTCTGCCATCATCTGAGGAACTTGAGGGACTAGTGCCCTCACTCATCTGCACTTCCTGCTCTGACAAGTTCTGGCTGTCACTCTGATCAGACATGTTGCAAACTCTGACTGCTGACCCTGTGAATAGGTTATAGATGAGATAGAGTGGATGAGCATCACAAAATGCAGAGATTTTTGCAAAAGAATGACTCAAAAACTTAGTTTTAGTTTCCCACTGAAATCATCTTGGATCTACCGATTTTTAAACTCGGTGATACCGAAGCAGTTTTGGAACCTAAACTAGTGAACTCGGTCAGACCGAGTCATAGTTCGGTGGCACCGAGACTGCTAGGGTTTCACAGAGTTCCAAAATCGGTCACACCGATAAGTAATTCTCGGTCAGACCGAGTCTCACTTGTGCAATGGCATAAGCCAAATCGGTGGGACCGAGTTTTTCAACTCGGTGGGTCCGAGATGGTTTCGGCGGAAACCTAACCCTAAAATTTTCGAATCAAAACTAATCTACGAATGCATTGACTGGACAGGAGTGTTTCAATCGTGGCAAGAATCATGATGATCACAATGTGCTAAGAATCAGATTGGGGAATAGCACAAAGATCGAGTCCATACCCTAGTTCGGCGGAGACTCGCTACGGCGGCAACGGCGGGGTAGAATTCCGTTGACGGCGATGGAGACCAGCGACTGGAGGCGGCTGGCGGCGAGGAGACGATCCAGAGACCAAGTTGGCAGAGCAGGCTATTGCGCGGGCGAAGGGGTTTGGAGAAATTTCCAATTTTTTTTTGCCCGTGACTATATATAGCCCGACCCTGTCGGTGTGACCGAGTGGAACGACTCGGTGGCACCGAGATGCAAAACTGTACACAGTTATTGAAACTCGGTGTGACCGAATGGTTCAAATTGGTTGCACCGAGATCGAAAACATAGATCAACTTAATGATCTCGGTAGGACCGAAAGTAGGGTATCGGTCAGACCGAGAATCATAAAGAGGTTTTGGAAGTTTAAGTCTATGATGAATCGGGGACTCCGAGCGCTCCTCACACAGAGTGGTTCGAATCTGACTTGATCAAATTTTGTGATGTAGCATGAATAGAGTTTGAGACGAGAAAAGCATAGATAGCTAGAGGAGGTTCTTAGGCATTGTTGTCCATCCACTTGGCAAAAGGAAATAAGACCAAACAATCAAAACAACAAGTGGATGTCCTCGAATGAGTAAAATATGCAACCAGCATGCTCACACAATAAGATGGCAAATGAAATATGTGACTAGGCATGCATAACCAATTCTAGCATCTATCAAGCAATTTGCGATGACAAGGTCATCTATATATGAGTATATTGACTTAGGAGTCAAGTGAGAACACTTGATCATAGGTCATACTCATCGTTTAAGCTCAAGTGGGGTTACCACTTTTACATAAAGCATTGTTGTGTTCACATCTTTAGAGTTGCTTTAGCTCAAGTCTTAGAGTAAAGCTCCCCCTAGATGTGATATCCCCCCTTAGAGGGATGAACTAACCTCGGGTTTTGTCGATGATGACTTCATGTAGATGTTGAAGATGTGGATGCTCAATGTTGATGTAGATCACTTGGAGCTATCCCTTTGAGTGAATTGCACTTTCAATACCTACATGGGTTAGTCCCGCAAGGAACAAACAAGGATATCCATAGACATAGAGTGATGCACACACAAGATGATGTCCATGAAAACTTTTAGGTTACCTTGTTCCTTGTCTTACCAACAAGAGGGTTTGTGACTCCTTGAACTAGTGCAAGATGTGGAAGTTGATTGCACTTGTTCTTGCCAAAATGATAAGAGTGAAGTATGTTGGCGGAGTCACCCTCAAGAACTCTCTAGTTCTTCTTTTGGATCCACACCATCTTGATGGGAATCCTTGGAGTTGTAGGCGTACTTGATGAAGTGGAACTTGAAGTAGTCTTGGGAATCCACTTGACTAAGGTCTTAGGAGCTTCTTCAAATGCATCAATTTCCTCTTGAAGCTTGTCCTTGCCTTTTTGCTTGTAGTCTTGTGGTGGAAGATCATCTTGAGCTTGTGTCCCCTTGAAAGAAGTATCATACTTCTCTTGTTGAGGAACAAACTTTGTCTTGGGGTATTGATCTTCTTCCCACTCAACTCCATTGGCATTGAATTTTTGTTCAAAACCAACACCTTGATTCTTCCGGTGCGTTCCTTGCTTGCGCACAATTTCCTCGAATTGCTTACTCCCGGCAAGGCTTTTGTACACTCCTTTCTCTATAATTCCCTTCAATAAGCTATTTTCTTGCTCAAGTGTAACTTGGCTAAGAGAATCATTAGTGGAATCAAGGGAACTACTAGAAGCAACAATATTGGATTTAGCATGATCATTGTTACTGCTAGAGGAAGAATCTTTCTTGTTCTTGTTACTAGACTTGACTTGAGGCATGTAAGTGGATAAGAGTAAACGCTTGGCAATGTAAGGAGAACTTTTCTTGCGGAGATCATCATTGATTGCTTTTAAGAACTCATGCTCTTGCTCAAGATTGAGCTTTTCAAAGCGTAATTTCTCATGAGCTCTTAAAAGTTCTCGATGATCTTCGAAGATAGTTTCATGAGCTAACTTAAGAGTGTTTAGTTCTTTAGTTAGAGCCTCAATCTTCTCCTTATCATTGTCATTCGTTTTATCTTGATTAGCATGATTAATTGACGTTTCATCATAGTATTCATCACTAGAGTTGTCAACAAGCAAATAATCACCTAACAAGTCATCTTCATCACTATTGAAATCAACATACTCGGGGTGTGTTACCTTAGGACCTTTGGTCATGAAGCATCTTCCAATTCCTTCATTTGGTGAGTCAATGATGTCGTAGGAGTTGGTTGACACAAGTGAGACCGGCAACACCTTCATCTTAAGTATCTTCGGAGTCGGAGTGAGAACTTCTCTCGGAGTGGCTGTCGGAGTCGGAGCCGGATACCCATTCACCAACATGAGCTTGATGTCTTCGTTTTGTGTAGCTCCTTGATGATTTTTCCTTCCTTTTCGAATCCTTGCTTCTCCGTGAGTATCTTTGTTCATAACGATCATCTCTACTCCTTCTCTCTCTTGGTGGTGATTCTTTGCTTCTTGTTTTTGGAGAATCTTCTCTTCTCTTGTAGGGAGCCGTACACTCATTGGAATAGTGTCCGGGTCTTCCACAACTGTAGCAGTTTCGCTCTCGACTAGAAGATCTTTTGTCATTGTAGGACCTTGACTTGAAGCTTCTATCTTTGCTTCTACTCTTGTAGAATTTGTTGAAGTTCTTCACCATTAAGCTCAATTCTTCATTGAAGTTCTGTTTCTCACTTAATGATGTAGGGGCTTCACATGAGACTTTGTAGGCACCACTTGATTTGTTGTGAAGTTCCTCTTTATCCTTAAGTGACATCTCATGAGCAACAATTCTTCCAATCACCTCCGTTGGCTTGAGATCTTTGTAATTGGGCATCATTTGGATCAATGTGCACACGGTATCATATTTTCCATCCAAGGCTCTTAGAATCTTCTTGATGATGAATCTATCAGTCATCTCTTCACTTCCTAAGCCGGCAATCTCATTTGTGATGAGAGCAAGCCTAGAGTACATTTCAGCGACACCTTCACCATCCTTCATTTTGAACTTGTCAAGTTGACTTTGAAGCACATCCAACTTGGATTCCTTGACGGAGTCGGTACCTTCGTGCATATCAATCAAAGTGTCCCAAATTTCCTTTGCATTCTCAAGACGGCTGATTTTGTTGAATTCTTCGGGGCACAATCCGTTGAAGAGAATATCAGAAGCCTGAGCATTGTATTGCAACATCTTCAACTCATCCGCGGTAGCTTCACGGTTTGGTTCTTTCCCATCAAAGAAGTCACCTTGCAAACCAACACACACAATAGCCCAAACGGCGGGGTTATGTCCAAGAATATGCATTTTCATTTTATGCTTCCAACTAGCAAAATTAGTACCATCAAAGTAAGGACCTCTATGGTGATAATTTCCCTCGCTAGACGCCATACTCTCCTAGGTTGTGAAACCAAGGCTATGACCACCAAAAGTTATGGAGATCAAAGCAAATGGAGACCAAAGCTCTGATACCACTTGTAGGATCGAAAGTATGTCTAGAGGGGGGGTGATTAGACTACTTGACCAAATAAAAACTTAACCTTTTCCCAATTTTAGTTCTTGGCAGATTTTAGCTATTGTAGGACAAGTCAAGCAACCATCACACAATTCAAGCAAGCATGCAAAGAGTATGTTGGCAGCGGAAAGTAAAGCATGCAACTTGCAAGAATGTAAAGGGAAGGGTTTGAAGAATTCAAACGCAATTGGAGACACGGATGTTTTTCCCGTGGTTCAGATAGGTGGTGCTATCCTACATCCACGTTGATGGAGACTTCAACCCACGAAGGGTAACGGTTGCACGAGTCCACGGAGGGCTCCACCCACAAAGGGTAACGGTTGCGCGAGTCCACGAAGGGCTCCACCCACGAAGGGTAACGGTTGTGCGAGTCCATGGAGGGCTCCACCCACGAAGGGTCCACGAAGAAGCAACCACCCACAAAGGGTCCACGAAGAAGCAACCACCCACAAAGGGTCCACGAAGTAGCAACCTTGTCTATCCCACCATGGCCATCGCCCACGAAGGACTTGCCTCACTAGCGGTAGATCTTCACGAAGTAGGCGATCTCCTTGCCCTTACAAACTCCTTGGTTCAACTCCACAATCTTGTCGGAGGCTCCCAAGTGACACCTAGCCAATCTAGGAGACACCACTCTCCAAGAAGTAACAAATGGTGTGTAGGTAATGAACTCCTTGCTCTTGTGCTTCAAATGATAGTCTCCCCAACACTCAACTCTCTCTCATAGGATTTGGATTTTGTGGAAAGAAGATTTGAGTGGAAAGCAACTTGGGGAAGGCTAGAGATCAAGATTCATATGGTAGGAATGGAATATCTTGGTCTCAACACATGAGTAGGTGGTTCTCTCTCAGAACATATGAGTTGGAATTGTGTATGTGTTCTGATGGCTCTCTCCATGAATGAAGAGGAGGTGGAGGGGTATATATAGCCTTCACACAAAATCCAACCGTTACACACAGTTTTCCAATCTCGGTGGGACCGAATCCGAAAACTCGGTCGGACCGAAAAGGTAAACCTAGTGACCGTTAGAGATTTTCGGTGGGACTGACATGCAACTCGGTAGGACCGATATGGTTAGGGTTTGGGCATAACGTAATCTCGGTGAGACTGATTACACAAACTCGGTGAGACCGATTTTGGTAATTAGCCAACCAGAGAGTTGGTCAGGCAAACTCGGTGGGACCGATTTGCTCTTTCAGTGAGACCGAAAAGTTACAAAAAGGAAACACTGAATTTACATTGCAATCTCGGTGGGACCGATTCGCTCTTTCGGTGAGACCGAAAAGTTACGAAAGGGAAACAGAGAGTTTGCAATCCCATCTCGGTGAGACCGAGATCCCTATCGGTAGAACCGAATTGCTAGGGTTTGGCAGTGGCTTATGACAAATGAAACTCGGTGGCGCCGGATAGAAAGAATCGGTAGGACCGAGTTTGGCTTAGGGTTTAGGTCATATGTGGAAGTGGGAAAGTAGTTGAGGGTTTTGGAGCATATCACTAAGCACATGAAGCAAGAGGCTCATTAAGCAACACCTCATCCCTCCTTGATAGTATTGGCTTTTCCTAAAGACTCAATGTGATCTTGGATCACTAAAATATAAAATGAAGAGTCTTGAGCTTTTGAGCTTGAGCCAATCCTTTGTCCTTAGCATTTTGAGGGTTCCACTTTCACATCCATGCCATGCCAATCATTGAGCTTTCCTGAAATAATCATCTTGGAATAGCATTAGCTCAATGAGCTATATGTTGTTATGAATTACCAAAACCACCTAGGGATAGTTGCACTTTCAGTGTGTCGCTCTTTGTAACACACACGCGCGCGCATATGCACACACACACACACAAAGGTCCATAGAATAGGAATATCGTGGGAGTGGGAAACCACGGGAAGTGAGATAAATGGAGTACGTACAAGAAGACAAGAGGTACATGCAAACACATCGGAGACATAGTCGCTGCCTTGCATAATAGCCTAGCCGACCACAGCACGATGGCCGGATCTGTGCCTCTCTCGTCCCGGTGGCGGTGGTCAACCGCTATATCTGTGGCAGTGGGATTTGACACATGCAGCTATTGGATTTGGAGCATTCCGGCAGCCTGCGACTGCTCCTTGCCATGGATTGTCCGGGTACTGGGTCGCACAACAATGGCAATGCCTCCATGTCGCATGTAGGTACTGAATCCGCCTCTAGCCTCTCGGATCTACCCCGTCGGCGGATCATCGACAAAGACACGGTCGGCCACCGTCCAGGCTCGGCCCTAGCCCAACGGCTAGTCGGTTCACCGTTGCCACTCATAAAGTGCGATGGCTTCCCGCGGCAGGTCATGCGCCGCGTTTCGACCATGGCAGAACATCCTAGATGGATGTTCATCAAGTGCAAAAAAGATAAGGTGTGTAGTACTTATTTTGATTCGGTTGTGCTCCCTTATTCGGCGCATGTTCGGTAGCTTATACTCAAACTTGTGTGTAGGATGGATGCAAGTTTTGGTTTTGGGGAGAATAATACATCGATCTATTGATAGCACGAAATTTGGTATATGCTCGTGCACTCCTTGCTAGAATAGAGGCTAGAGATGAGTCTAGAGATGATATTAGATGTGAAGCAACGTCTAGTTCTTTAGAATCAAAGAAGAGAGAAGTGTGCAAGCTCGAGAAGCCACAGATTAACAATGAAGACATAGAGAAGATATTAATACAATTAGTGGGAGCAGTTATGGAAATAAGATATCTTTTAAAATGTCTAATTGTGGTTCTTGTTTTCTTTGATCTCTCCTAGCAAAGAATTCATGAATGTACTTCCTTGTATCAAAATGTTCTTGATGAAATAAAGAAATGTGCTTGAACATAAATGTGTGCATACGGCTGGTGGCCGTATTTATTACGTTGGTTCTAAATTTTTGCCGCTGGTTAATTTTGTTGCCGAACTTTGATAAAAAATACTCTGTAAAGAAATACAAAAGTGTTCAGAACACATAAAAAAGAAGCCAATACTATTTATTTTTTGGTGACATGTATTAGCAGTTTACTACTTCCTCCTTTTTGGCTTATTGTGCTCATCTCATTTTCATTGTTTTACCAGATTATATAGTCTTATTTTCACTTATTTCCACCACATGTTCACATTCCAAGGTGCATTAAATTGATGCATGCAAGGAATAAAATAAACCAACTAGTGCATGTATCCATTCCTAATCATTTAGTGGTCATCCATGAATATATTGTAATTAATGCAAATTAAAGTTTGAGCAATTTTGGAAACTATGAGACAGAGTACATTTTTATAGTCATCATCTGCCTTGGTTGATGAGATATCAAATTTATGCCCTATAAACTAGAAAGGATGGAGTAGTTAAAATTTTGGTCAAACATTGACAAAATGACGTGGCGTAAAAACCTGGATGGGGGTAGTAGTACCAGATACGGTGGCACACTGACTTAGGCCGAATACAAGTGCCCAAAATTATTGGAAGAGAGCAGAGTGTACATACAAAATAATTAAAATTGGATTTCTCGAAAATATTTAAAATTGGATGATGGTGCAGCCCACCTTTCCGATATTTTGACCATGTGTGGTTCAATTGTTGTTCACTTCGGAGGGTCGAGTACCACATGTGAATGAAAGTAAGTGTGATCGAAAGGCGTGGAGCGTTAATTGCGAGTTGACTCCTTCGAGCATTAAATTTTCTTCACGTATTAGCATTGCCCTAGTATTTTTGTTCACTAGTACGTTAAATAAAGAGTTCCATTTCGTGCATAGTTTAAAACGTTTTTTTGGGGAGAAAAAGAAAAGCACTCCAACTATATACGATGCAGGCTCAACGCTTGTTTTCTAGGGTTTTCTCTCTTCACAATCTCTCTCCACTATATATATAGACGCTGGAGCCTCAACACTTGTAGTTGCTCTCTTCACACTCTCTCATCCTCTCTAGATCTAAACAAGACTATGTTGGCCCCTCTCTCTCTCTCCCCTTGCTGTTGGTCAAAGAGCCGGCAGGACCCCGTTCGCCGGGGAAGAGATGGAGGCTTAACACTGTCATCATCGGTGAGGGAGGGAATCAACTGCTGACACCGCTGTTCTCTTTCACCCAGCGGTGGCGCTGGAGGGCCTCCGACCCCTTCTTCCTTATTGCCGTACATAGTGTGGGCAGATCAGCCTCCAGCCACCCACCCAGCTATTGGCATTCTGGGAACGGGTGTACCCAGACTTGCCTGCATGCGACCCATGGAGTGGCTTCATCGGCGGCCCGGTATGGCCCAGCTTCAACATCAATAACTCAAGACCCTCGTGAGGGGCCAAGCCTCACGAGGCGAATGACACCAAGGCCTCTATGAGGAGCGGCATCCTCAGGCTAGCTCCCAATGAGCGAAGATCTCTATGCAAGACACGCCTCGTGAGGTTCGGATGACGTGAGCCATGACGACCAAGGCCAGGCGGGCGCCAGCGGGCGCAGTGTACCAGCTTCCTCTTCTGTGCTAAGAAAGCAAGCGCAGGCGCAAAGTCCCGAGGAATCAGCCAAAGGTTTCCATTCATGTGCAACAAGACCAAGACCGCCAGGACGGAGGTCATCACCGAGCCCACCATGGCGTCACAACCAGACGCTTTTGTAGGCGAAGACTACTTTTGTTTGGATAGCATGTACTAGTTGTCTCCCTTCGAATTTGGCCGTTGTGGGATCCCTTCCCGCCTTTCATTTGGGAAGAGGACCAAGGCCACTATAAATAGGACCTAGCCGCCACCATAGAAAGGGGGATCATTCAGATCATACTTTCCCTCACCAGCTCAAGAACACTCCTCCTCTTGACGTTTTTCTCCCGCTATACTAGTTCATCCTCAGCCCCTCGAGGCCAATCCACCACAAACTAGGAGTAGGGTTTTACACCGCAAGGTGGCCCGAACCTGGGTAAACTGTTGTGTCCCTTTTCCTTCCAGTTCATCGAGCTAGTCCGTGAGATTGGTGAGTAGGCAGACTGGGGAGGACGAGTTCTCCGCACACACCCCAGAGTTCGAACCTCTCAAGGGTCTGCGGAACACGAAATCCAACATTTGGCGCGCCAGGTAGGGGTGTGTCAAAGATCCACCGCTCTCTCTGGTGTGCTCTGTTGTTTGGCGTCCATGGCGGTCACTCCTCCATCGACCTGGTCGACGCACACGCTCGTAGGGGCCCCGGGCCTCCGAGCTTTCATCCCCACCCTGCGGTAGGTGCAGTGGCCACCCAAGATCAGGCCGGAGCTGCCGCCCCGATACGACAGCGCAGCAGACCCGGCATGTTTTCTCCGGGCATACGAGGAGGCTGTGTTGGCGGCCGACAGCGATGACAAGGTCATGGCCAACTGGCTTCCCATGGCCCTCGCACGTGCACTGCGCACCTGGCTGCTCAGCCTGCCAGGATATTCCATGGCCTCCTGGGATGAGCTGGGCGGACTCTTCGTCGCGCGCTACGCGGCACCAGCGCCCCACGCTGTCGTAGCCCTCCTCGATGGTTCGCAGGTGCCGCCTCGGACTGCCATGTCAGGCAGTTATTTCGCCAGGTGAGTGCCGCCCACTTGCAGCAGGTAGCTCCTCTGGGCTGGGCAGAACCCAAGGCCGACCTCATCTTCAACTCGAAGGACCACCCCGCGACCACCGCAGGCGCCGGCGCGCTCCCAATGCTCTGCACCCCCACCATCTGCAACATGGCTGTCACCAAGACTCTCATCAATGGTGGAGCCGGCCTCCTCAATGGCTCTCCGTGGAGGCTTTCGGCTTGCTTCACGTGCCCTAAGGCCAGCTCCGCCCTACCAAACCCTTCTCCGGGGTCGTCGATAGCTCCACTTGCCCCCTAGGGCAGATCCACCTCCCCGTCACCTTCGGCACCCGTGACAACTACCGCATCGAGCTTATCGACTTCGATATTGCCCGCATCGGCCTCTCGTGCAACGCCATCCTCAGGTACCCGGCCATGGCCAAGTTCATAGTAGCAACTCAGCATGCCTACAATCTCATGAAGATGCTGGGGAGCAGCGGCGTCCTCACTATGGCAGGGGACACCAAGGAAGCATTGTTGGCCCTCAAGCTCGCCTTCAGGGCCGTAGAGGCTACGCGACCAAGTGAAGAAGGAGCCCCAGAGGCTCTGAGGGCTGCGCCAGTGAAGAAGAAGCAGTTGTTCTCCCAAGATCACACCGAGACGAAGCATGTGCCGGTTAATGAAGACGGGGCATCGGGCGCCACCTTCACCATAGGTGCCGGCCTCCCCCCAGATCAAGAGGAGGCATCGGTCGGCTTATTGCGCAAGAACAAGAATGTGTCGCATGGGAGCCTAAGGATCTTGTTGGAATACCAAGGGGAATAATCGAGCATCACCTGAGGGTGTGCCCTAATGTGCGCTCGGTAAAGCAGAGGGCGCGGCAGCAGTCCGTGGAGAAGCAGTCGGTGATCGTATAAGAGACATGCAAACTGCAAGAAGCTGGTGTCATTCGGGAGCTGCGGTACCCGGAATGGATGGCGAACCCGGTCATCGTCCCCAAGAAAGGTGGGAAGGAGCGCATGTGCGTCGACTTCACCAACCTCAACTAGGCTTCCCGCTTCCGCTCATTGATCAGATCGTTGACTCCACCGCTGAGTGCGACCTGCTATGCTTTCTTGACGCCTTCTCGGGCTACCACCAAATCAAGATGGTGGTGCAGGACATTGAGAAGACAACCTTATTGACCCCATGTGGGGTGTATTGCTACACCTGCATGTCGTTCGGGCTGCGTAACACCAGAGCGAGTTTGCAGCGGCTGATGCACATCGCTCTGGGCCAACAGCTCGGGAGGAACATCGAGGCCTGCGTGGGTGACATAGTGGTGAAGTCTCAGGAGGCAAGGGCCTTTATTGAAGACCTGGAAGAAACATTTGCCAGTCTGCGCAAGGTAGATCTATGGCTCCATCCTGAGAAATGTGTGTTTGGCGTCCCCTCAGGCAAGCTGTTGGGCTTTCTGGTGTCGCATAGGGGAATCGAGGCCAATCTAGAGAAGGTTAAGGCAATATAAAGGATGAGCCCACCATAGACCCTCAAGGAAATGCAGGAGCTGGCGGGCTGTGTGACCTCGCTAGGGCACTTCATCTCCAAGCTGGGAGAATGCTCCCTCCCATTCTTCAAGTTGATGAAAAAGAAAGGACCATTCGAGTGGACCCGGGGGCTGACGCGGCGTTCCAAGACCTCAGGAAGTACCTCACCAGCCTGCTGGTGAAGGTAGCACCACGCCCCCTCGAGCCCTTGGTGCTCTACCTGGATGCCATGCCTCACTCGGCCAGCACAGCGCTGGTGGCGCCCCGGGAGGAGCGCCTGGCCAAGGGCTCGCCGAGCAGCACTCAGCCACCGGTTGAAACATAGCAGCTTCAGGACGGTGCTCTTGAGGCCTCGGCTGCCCCAACAGATGTCCAAACTCCTCAGGACGGAGCTCCTGAGGCCCCGGCTGCCCCAACAAACAACTCGGCTCCCGAGGCTAAACAGCCTCAGGAGGAACAAGACCCCACCAACACTTCCACCCTCGTCGAGCACCCGGTGTACTTCGTTAGCATGGTGTTGCGTGATGCGCCGGCACATTACCCCATGCCGCAAAAGCTCGTGCTCTCCTCGTCGCCTCCCACAAGCTGCGCCATTACTTCCAGGGCCACCCCATCAAGGTTGTCTCGGCTTACCAGCTAGAAAGGGTGCTGCAGAGCCCCAACACCGTGGGAAGGGTCACAGAGTGGAACATCGAGCTGCAGGCATTCCAGTTGGAGTTCAGCACCACCAGGGTCATTAAGGGTGTGGCGCTCACCGACTTCATGGCAGAATGGACCAATGTCCCCAGCCCAAAAGTGGGCGAGGATCGATCCCTCTCATCGGGAAGCGAGGCACCAGACGGCTGGGTCATGTACTTCGACGAAGCATTCGCGCGTCAAGGCGCGGGGGCTGGAGCCGTGCTCATCTCTCCCACCCAGGGCAAGCTCTACTACGCTGTGTAGCTCTGCTTCTAGCAGGGCGAGAAGGTCTCCAATAACAAGGCAGAGTATGAAGGCCTGATCTGGGCTCGAGGCTGCGGCAGCCTTGGGAGTAAAGGGCCTCACCATCAAGGGCGACTCCCAGCTCCTCATCAACTTCTCCAACAAAGTGTACGAGCTGAAAGACGAACACATGGATGCATACCTTGCGGAGGTACGCAAAATTGAGAAAAAAATTCTTAGGCCTGGAACTGCAACATGTGTCATGCAGCATGAACAAGGAAGCAGACGACATCACCGAGAGGGCATCCCGGCACCTAAATCAGGAGCCTGGCGTCTTCGAGGAGCGGCTCTTCAAGCCGTCAGCAGTCCCTCCTGCTGCGGAACCAGCTTTGCCTCAGGAGGAGCTCCCCCCAGCACCCCTCTCGGGAGCCCCCACTTGTGTCCCAACCTCGGGAGCATATCTGCTCCTCGCGCTTGAGCCTTAGGAGGGGTGCTAAATCGAGGAGTTCAAGGCGTACCTGCTTCAGGGGATCCTGCCAGAGAAGGAGGAAGACGCGGAGTGCGTGGCTCGCCAGGCCACTGCTTACTGCATTCAGGACTGTGAGCTCCATCGGAAGCGACCAAACGACGTCTCTTTGCAGTGCATCTCCAGGGAGCAAGGACACGAGTTGCTGGCTGACATACACGGCAGGGACTGTGGGCATCACTCTTCATCGCGCACACTCATGGGCAAGGCGTTCCGCAGTGGATTCTACTGGCCAACGGCGCTCAACAACGCTACCGAGCTGGTGAGGTCCTGCGAAGCCTGACAATTCCATGCCAAGCAGATCCACCAGCCCTCTTAGGGTCTCCAGACCATCCCGCTCTCGTGGTCCTTCACGGTCTGGGGCCTGGACATCTTGGGCCCATTCCCTCGAGCGCCTGGGGGCTACCGCTACCTCTATGTCGCTGTTGATAAGTTCATCAAGTGGGCGGAGGTGGAGGTCGTCCGTACCATCCCGGTCAGCTCGGCGGTCAAGTTCATCAAGGGCCTCGTGAGCCGGTTCAGGGTCCCTAACCGTATCATCACCGAAAATGGCTCGCAGTTCACTAGCAACCTTTTCAAAACATATTGTGCTAACCTTGGAACGTAGATATGCTACGCCTCAGTGGCACACCCCAGGGCAACGGCCAAGCCGAGCATGGCAACGCGGAGGTCCTGAGAGGCCTCAAGGCAAGAACCTTCAAGAAGAAGCTCGAGGCCTGCGGCAGGGGCTGGCTGGACGAGCTCCAATCCGTGCAATGGTCCAGCCGCACCATCGCGACCAAGCCACTATGCGAAACTCCATTCTTCCTTGTCTATGGAGCCGAAGCGGTTCTCCCACACGAGGTCAGGCATCGCTCCGCGCAGGTCTTGGTGTTTGACGAGGCATGCCAGGACACCTCACGGGTGATGGACATCATGCTGGAGGAGGAACGCCGCCGCCAAGCCTCGCTCGGAGCAGCGAGGTACCAGCAGGCGCGGCAGCGGTATCACTACTACAATGTCCGCTCCAGGATGCTCGATGTGGGTGATCTCGTCCTGAGGCAAGCGCTCTCTAGGGAGGGCTCGTTCAGGATCGCTCTTGTCTCCAGGACTGGCACCGTGCGCCTGGAGACGCAGGACGGGATCCCCATCCAGAACGATTGGAACATCCAACACCTCTGGAAGATCTACCCATGAAGCAAGGCCCCGTGCCAATGAAGGTCTCGGCTCGTGACACTCTCACATAATAATGAGTGGGGCTATACATGCCCCAGAGTCTCCTGAGTGTCGCCCACGGGCCTCACAGGGGCTCCCTCTCACGTCCTAGTGGCAGCACTTAGCTCCGCGCTGGTGAGAAGACTAGACTAGGTGCCGGACGCGGCTGTTCTTTTGCTTGCTTTCTGTAGCTAGTTTCTAATTTCTTAATGGAATTCGGAGTTTTTGCGTTTTGTTCGCTGGAGTTGGAATTTTTCTCCTCTTGCTTCGCTTGTCTCCCAGTCTTGGCCCGGGAAGAGCGGCACTTGCCCATCACTCCTCCTCATGCGTCCCGCGCGTGGGGGCTAGGTAGGCGTGCACGTCTGGGTTCACCCGCACGCAAGCACACCTCACCGAAATCCCGTTGCCCCAGTGATCCGGTTTTCTTAATCCTCGCGAGACCCCCTCGAATGAGCTCGTGGACATGTGCACCCTCTTATGTCCGTGCCCCCAGGGTAGCGTGACATGGTGCACTAAGCCACAGCTAACCCATGCCTGGGAACTCGTGCAAGGAAGAACAAGGTGCCTCGACAACCTTTCTAATAACTCTGCAGCTCTGCAATGTCTCCTGAGGCCGACGGCTCCTGAGTCATCGGGAAGGGAGCTTCGCCGGATGCAGAAGGGCGCGCCCTCGCGAGGTGGGAAACTACCATGAGCACATCAAGCTAAGTTACCCTAACCGCACCTACTCGGGGCATAAATATCATGGCATAACATCAAAATAATAAGCATAGCATAGTGGCATAAGTGCCATAGTAAAAGTAGCAAGCGCGGGTGCCAAGTTCAAAGGAATCAGCCAAAGGTTTCCATTCATGTGCAACAAGACCAAGACCGCTAGGACGACAGGACGGAGGTCATCACCGAGCCCACCATGGCGTCACGACCAGAGGCTTTTGCAGGCAAAGACTACTTTTGCCAGGATAGCATGTACTCCCTCCTTCCATCTATATAGGGCCTAATGCGTTTTTCGAGGCTAACTTTGACCAAATATTAGAGCAATAATATATGACATGCAACTTACACAAAGCACAACGTTAAATTTGTGTGTGAAAGGAGCTTTTAATGATATAATTTTCACATTGTGCATGTCAGGTACTATTAATCTTGTCAATAGTCAAAGGCGGTCTTAAAAAACACATTAGGCCCTATATAGATGGAAGGAGGGAGTACTAGTTGTCTCCATTCAAATGTGGTCGTTGTGGGATCACTTCCCGCCTTTCATTTGGGAAGAGGACCAAGGCCACTATAAATAGGACCTAGCCACCACCATAGAAAGGGGGATCATTCAGATCATACTCTCCCTCACCAGCTCAAGAACACTCCTCCTCTTGAGGTTGTTCTCCCACTGTACTAGTTCATCCTCAGCCCCACGAGGCCAATCCACCACAAAGCAGGAGTAGGGTTTTACACCGCAAGGTGGCCCGAACCTGGGTAAACTGTTGTGTCCCTTTTCCTCCCGGTTCATCGAGCTATGCCATGAGATTGGTGAGTAGGCAGACTGGGGAGGATGAGTTCTTTGCACACACCCCAGAGTTTGAACCTCTCAAGGGTCTGCGAAACCCGAAATCTGACACCAGCCACACCCCGATAACCCTAAGTGTCGTGGGAAACCACAGCCACCTATGGGACCAAGGGTCCCTTTGCTGGTTCGACCTGGGGATGTCACGTTGCACAAAGAGCAGAAGAACGTGGGGTAGCACGACAAAGATCATGCAGGCAATTTTACCCAGGTTCGGGCCGCTGCAAGGCATAAAACCCTACTCCTGCTTTGGTGGATTGATGGTGGAAGAATTATGGTGGAGCGTAGTACACTTGCCCGGCAGGGATGGCAGTGGCTACACACGCACGAGTGTGGGGGTGTCCAATCTTCTAAACCTTTCTACGGTTGCCATGGGCCTCCTTATATAGATTAAGGGGTCACCACAATGGCAAAATAGTCATTATGCACTGATAAGATAGCAAACAGTGCTATCATACCTAACTCTACAGGTTGGCAGGTCGCATTAAATGCACCGCTCAATGTCACATTGTTGCTTGCCCGGCAAGCCTTGCTGAGCTTGTCTTTCCAGCTCCACACCTGCTCGCTTGACACGTCGCAGGATGGCTGTCGCCTGTAGGTATCTCCAGTAGAAAGAGGCCGCCATGTGGCGAATGGCTGCCACTTAATCACTTTGCAGCTTGACACCACACTGATTGACGACGTGGGATGTCTTGGATGTTTTCTTCCGGGGGTGACCCCGCCCTTCCGAGCTCGCCTGCCCGGCAAGGGAGGCTTTTATTCTGGTGGTATCTTGCTCCTCTGGCTTGATCTTTGTCCTCTTGATCTACATGTTGGTTCTTCGATGATCTTGGCCTCTTGCATTCTAGCACGGCATTTGCTCGTCTGTGCATGAGTTAGGGGAAAATACATGCCCTTGTTTGTTTTCCCTGACACTAAGGTATAATTTTACTTAATCCACATGCATTGCTCTAGCTGGATGTGGATTTTTTTCGCTTCTGCACTCGAATCCACG
>NC_041382.1:365097047-365100242 GCF_002162155.2 Triticum dicoccoides | reverse complement strand
GTTCAAAGAGGAAAGGAAGGGGAAAAGTAGTACCGACTGGCTATCCAACACTTATGTTGGTCGAAAAGGGAAAACAATGACAAACGCAGTACACACATATGTAAGGAACTGATCTTTCTATGGGTGGGGGACAAGGCTGTAGAGTTTAAGCAGGACTAGATTTGCTGCCCTCACATAGGGAAAGGTGTCTAAAGAGAACAAAAATGGGACCAACACAAATATGCTCCTTGGTTGTTTGTTGCAACAGACTGTGCATCACCCCTTTATATTAGGTGGATGCACATGGTGCTAGTGCATCCACTGTCCCATACAACTCATTAGCTGTTGTTAATCTAATAATGCTGCTGGAAAATTGAAGCAATGCCACAGCTAAAAGAAAATTACATGTTTAACGAATTGTATTGATGATGAGCCCAGATTCCGCGAAATGGCTTGATGCCATGAAATCTGAGATGGGATCCATGTATGAGAACAAAGTATGAACTTTAGTTGACTTGTCCTATGATCGTCAAGCCATAGTGAATAAATGGATTTTCAAGACGAAGACTGACGCTGATGGTAATTTTACTATCTACAAAGCTTGACTTGTCGCGAAAGGTTTTCGACAAGTTCAAGGAGTTGACTACGATGAGACCTTCTCAACGGTAGCGATGCTTAAGTCTGTCCGAATCATGTTAGCAATTGCCGTATTTTATGATTATGTAATCTAGCAAATGGACGTCAAAACTGCATTCCTTAATGGATTTCTTAAAGAAGAGTTGTATATGAAGCAACCAGAAGGTTTTGTCGATCCTAAAGGTGCTAACAAAGTGTGCAAGCTCCAGCAATCCATTTATGGACTGGTGCAAGCATCTCGGAGTTGGAATATACGCTTTGATGAGTTGATCAAAGCATATGCTTTTATACAGACTTATGGTGAAGCTTGTATTTACAAGAAAGCGAGTGGGAGCTCTGTAGCATTTCTGATATTATATGTGGATGACATATTGTTGATTGAAAATGATATAGAATTTCTGGATAGCATAAAAGGATACTTGAATAAGAATTTTTCAATGAAAGACCTCAGTGAAGCTGCTTATATGTTGGGCATCAAGATCTATAGAGATAGATCAAGACGCTTCATAGGACTTTCACAAAGCACATACCTTGATAAACTTTTGAACCAGATCAAAATGGACCAGTCAAAGAAAGGGTTCTTGCCTGTGTTACAAGGTGTGAAGTTGAGTAAGACTCAAAACCCGACCATGGCAGAATATATAGAGAGAATGAAAGTCATTCCCTATGCCTCAGTCATAGGTTCTATAAAGTATGCCATGATGTGTACCTAGCCTATTGTGTGCCTTGCCATGAGTTTGGCAAGGGGGTACAATAGTGATCCAGGAGTAGATCACTAGACAGCTGTCAAAATTATCTTTAGGTACCTAAAGAGGACTAAGGAAGTGTTTCTCGGTTATGGAGGTTATAAAGAGTTCGTCGTAAAGAGATACGTCGATGCAAGCTTTAACACCGATCTAGATGACTCTGAGTCATGATCTGGATACATATTGAAAGTGGGAACAATTAGCTAGAGTAGCAACATGCAGAGCATTGTAGACATAGAAATTTACAAAATACATACAGATATGAATATGGCAGCCCGTTGACTAAACTTCTCTCACAAGCAAAACATGATCATACCTTAGTGCTCTTTGGGTGTTAATCACATAGCAATGTGAACTAGATTATTGACTCTAGTAAACCCTTTGGGTGTTGGTCACATGGCGATGTGAACTATGGGTGTTAATCACATAAATATGTAAACTATTGGTGTTGAATCACATGGCGATGTGAACTAGATTATTGACTCTAGTGCAAGCAGGAGACTGAAGGAAATACGCCCTAGAGGAAATAATAAAGTTGTTATTTTATATTTCCTTATATCATGATAAATGTTTATTATTCATGCTAGAATTGTATTAACCGGAAACTTGATACATGTGGGGATACATAGACAAAACACCGTGTCCCAAGTAAGCCTCTACTAGACTAGCTCGTTAATCAAAGATGGTTAAGTTTCCTAACCATGGACACGTGTTGTCATTTGATTAACGGGATCACATCATTTGGAGAATCATGTGATGAACAAGACCCATCTGTTAGCTTAGCATGTTGATCGTTCCGTTTTATTGCTATGGCTTTCTTCATTTCATATACACATTCCTTTGACTATGAGATTATGCAACTCCCGGATACCGGAGGAATACCTTGTGTGCTATCAAACGTCACAACGTAACTGGGTGATTATAAAGATGCTCTACATGTATCTCTTAAGGTGTTTGTTGGGTTGTCATAGATCGAGATTAGGATTTGTCACTCCGAGTATCGGAGAGGTATCTCTGGGCCCTCTCGGTAATACACATCATAATAAGCCTTGCAAGCAATGTGACTAATGAGTTAGTTATGAGATGATGTATTACGAAACGAGTAAAGAGACTTGCCGGTGACGAGATTGAACTAGGTATGAAGATACCGACGATCGAATCTCTGGCAAGTAACATACCAATGACAAAGGGAATAACGTATGTTGTCATTATGGTACGACCGATAAAGATCTTCGTAGAATATGTGGGAACCAATATGAGCATCGAGTTTACGCTGTTTGTTATTGACCAGAGACGTGTCTCGGTCATGTCTACATAGTTCTCGAACCCGTAGGGTCTGCATGCTTAACGTTCGATGACGATTTTGTATTATGTGAGTTATGTGATTTGGTGACTGAATGATGTTCGGAGTCCCATATGAGATCACAGACATGACGAGGAGTCTCGAAATGGTCGAGAGGTAAATATTCATATATAGGACGATAGTATTCGGACACCGGAAAGTGTTCCGGGGCTACCGGGTACGTATCGGGTCACCGAAAGGGGTTCCAGGCACCCCCCCTCCCCCGGCAAAGATATGGGCCTTATTGGGCCAAGGGCGGGATTGACCAGCCCCTAGTGGGCTGGTGCACCCCATATAGGCCAAATAGGAGTAGAAGGAACGAGGGAAGGGAGAAAGGAAAGGGGAGGATTCGGCCTCCCCCTTCCCTTCTCTCCCCCCTCTCTTTCCTTCCCCCTCTGATGGATATGGAAGGGGGGAGGCCGACTTGGAGGAGGCGCCAAAGTAGGATTACTCCTACTTGGGGCGCCCCTTGCAGCCCCTCACACACACACA
>NC_041382.1:365077388-365096707 GCF_002162155.2 Triticum dicoccoides | reverse complement strand
TAGTGTGTGGGGGGGGGCACCGCTAGAACACACGACATTGATTCCTAGTCATGTGCGGCGCCCCCCTCCATAGTTTACGCCTCCGGTCATATTGTCATAGTGCTTAGGCGAAGCCCTGCGTGGATCACTTCACCATTACCGTTACCACGCCATCATGCTGACGAAACTCTCCCTCGAAAGTTTGCTGGATTAAGAGTTCAAGGGACGTCATCGATCTGAATGTGTGCAGAACTCGGAGGTGCCGTATGTTCGGTGGTTGATCGGTCGGAATGAGAAGAAGTTTGACTACATCAACCGCGTTGTCAAA
This sequence comes from Triticum dicoccoides, assembly GCF_002162155.2. Lineage (NCBI taxonomy): Eukaryota > Viridiplantae > Streptophyta > Magnoliopsida > Poales > Poaceae > Triticum > Triticum dicoccoides. The sequence goes on along the minus strand of NC_041382.1, from coordinate 365,096,400 downwards.
ATGCTTCCGCTTTCGGTCTACGAGGGTACGTGGACACACTCTCCCCCTCTCTTTGCTATGCATGTCCTAGATAGATCTTGCATGAGCATAGGAAATATGTTGAAATTGCGTGCTATGTTCCCCTACAATTATCTACTTCACCTCGTTGATATTGCGACCTTTTGTTGCACTACACAAAACACTTATTTAAGAGTGTTTTGTGTGGTTCAACTAAAATGTCACACCAACAATGTTTCTTGATTGCTTGATCTTAGTGGAACTGCACAAGAGGAGATCTGACTTCCTATCTATGCTGGCAAATTTGTTTCAGATCTTCTTCTTGTGAGTTGTTTGAATTCTGCATCATGAGAGGTCAGTACTGGCCTTCTTCCACACGATTGTGCAGTGTGTTTTCATATGTTGTGCTACTTATACGGTAATGTTGCTTGATTTTATTGAACTACAGAAAAGGAGACCAGACTTCCAATCTGTATGTGCACCGTAATATCCCATTGAGGTAAGATAATGATATTTGACAATTGTTGGCCTATATTTTGCTACTGTCATCAGAAAAATAATGTTGTTTAGTGCTATACTTGTGCTCCCTGATTGACATGCCAAATCTTACATTGAAGGCAAAGCTTGTCTGTTATTGAAGCAAGTGATGAAGGGGAAGAACAAGCGTAAGAAGAATAAAAATCAACTCCAGGTATTGTAATGAAGCATTGGAACTATGATGACACAATTCATGACATAGTTTTGCATCTTAATTGTTTGCTATGGCTGGAATGAGCAATTTTTTTGCCATTGTGATTTGATGCCACTCTTAATGTAATATGTAATTATCTCTACTTGTGCAAACAGGGATCTCATTTTAAGATAACATATATTTTAGTGGAACTGCACAAGAAGATGTTGGAAACATTAAACTAATCGAGGAGTATATAGAAGCATGGCAACCACAGTAGATAACAATGGATGGTTACCGAGAAGTGCTTCATTTGTATGCTCTACACAATAAGCCTCTTGACAAAGGTTGGTACCGGCCCACGAATTTCATCCATATGATTGAGCTTTGTCATCTATATCCGTGTTGTGCTACTGTTTAGCTACTATCATGAGAAAGTGGTATTGTTTCGCATCTTAATCTAAGGCTGCTAATGAATTGAGGCACCGGTTTTCCCACCATTATAGCCACTGATAAAATGAAGTAATAATACAGTTCAAGTTGAGTTGTTGTCTTTGGTATCATATCATTTCCTATGACTATGCATCTCTTTGTGACTATACATTTCATCAGTTACTCCCATTGTTAATGTAATGGATGTTTTAAATATTTGCTTTTCTTTTTTATGAGAAAACATGGATGCTAGCACTTAGTTGTTCTCTTGTCTTCACACAACAGGATCATCCTCCTCTGAAGAAGAATATGGAGTACGTGAAGTGCCTAGTTCCGATTATGCCAGGATGAAGAAGCCAAGTCTCTCTTCTTATTAGAAGGGAGCAGTTGAAGGATGGTTACATTACTTCCCACAAGAACAAACTAACTTCAGCTCAGGACTCATAGATCGCCATCTTTGTTGCTGTGATGGCCAATACAATGTTGTTTTAGGATTCTTTCTGGTGAGTTCCATTTTTTAAATGTGTGTTCTACATGGAACATGTAGGTGCATGTTTAAACTGTAAATTCATAATACAGTTTGTTTTATACAAATCACTTTTTTGTATTTATGCAAATAGGGATGCTCAGCTTGATTTCAATGGAAACTACACAAAATGTTCTGATGGTTCATGTCCACCATTATACTTCATCATGCAAAATACATTGAGTGTTCTCGAATCATTCATTTCCACCTTCAGCCACAAAATCAGCTACAAGAAAGGAGGTGCCGATATGTTCAAGGCATTGCAATATATAAAGGCAAAATCCTACAAGGTACGCGTGAAGTTTGTTGATTTTAGTGGAACTGCACAACAAGAACAGCTGGTTTATTTAGCACAAGGTGACATGTCAATGTGCGAACTGATGGCAAACCCTGCCCATTCCACAATTGCAGGCATTTGATATTTTGGAATGGGGAAACCTTGTCAATGTTTGCTCATTGATGTACACAAAAAGACACGAATTTGATATTTTGTAATGAGACAACCTTGTCAAATTTTGATCATTGATGTTAGCAAGAAGACACATGTTTGATATTTTGGAATGGGACGCCCTTTGCCAGCATCATCGATCGATTTTTCTTTTTTATGTCTTTAGTTGTGAAGTAAATATTGGCTCTGACGTGTGAATCATTAATATGCATAATCATCGATTGTTGTGAATGTTATCTATGAATTGCTAGGCCTTTGAGTTTGATTAGAATGTACAAGCACGGTAAAAAGCTGCTCAAACTTTTTGTATATGAAACTGCTACAAACGAGGTGATCACCGTGCGCCCTGAGAATAATGCTAGTACATATTGTTTTGCATGTTCATCTAATGCCACAGATGCAAGAATTCAAACTAATCGGAGTAAATTTGTTCACACACGGACGAATTTCATATAAGCATGTCGGATTTCATTACATTTCAGACATTCTTCAATTAAAAAGGGGTGCGCTGGAGGTATAATTAATAAACCTAATATATGATCTCTGGCGCCCATTGCCCGCGTCCGGCTGAGCCCCAAGAACTGAAGCTTCTTCTCTAGCTCCGCATCCGGAGCCACAATAAGTAAAGCTATCCGACTCCATGTCGCCGCCAGCAACTAATCGACCATCGATGTTCAACCCGCCAAGCTTGGCTTCAACCAAAGGGTAGGAGCGATGGCCTTACTTCAACCCGAGCGGCCGCGACCTACCATCTTTTACTCTTCCTCGTCTTCTGTGTGGTGCGGACTCGTTGGCGGCAGGGCGGGACCTTGACGGAGTCGGCAATGTCCTCTACCTCGTTGGCAGCGCCTCGGTGGAGTGGGGGAAATCCCCCCCCTCGTTGTCGGCAGGGCAGGGCCTCAGCGGAGCTGGCAATGTCCTCTACCTCGTTATTGGCGGGGCTGGCCCTTGGTGGAGCAGGGCCTCTCCATAGCCGGCGAACTCCTCCGACTCGGTGCCGGCGGGCCGGGGCCTCAGCGGAGCCAGTGGTGTCCTCTGCCTCATTATTGCTGGGGCGGGGCCTCGGCAGAGCAGGGCCTCGCCGTAGCCGGCGAAGTCCTCCGCCTAGGTGCCAGCGAGGCAGGGCCTCGGTGGAGTCGGCATTGTCCTCCACCTCGTTGTCGGTCTCACCAAACAGCGCCTCGCCCACTTCATCACCCTCTTTGTAGGCGGCCACAACCTCCACTACCCGCATGCTGTATGATTCAAGCAGCGCCCCCTGCTCCGCCCGCTCCACAACGATCTGCTCCTCCGCATGCAGGTGCTCATGGAGGACAGGGTGGTTGTAGGTGGGATCGGCCTACGCCTCCCGGAGCTGTTCCTCATGCTTCTGGATCACCATGTACATGTATTGGGCACAGGCCTCGTCGATGGTCATGTTGCAATGCACCGGCGAGGATGGCACGGAGGAGGGGGTTGGTGCTGAATCATCGACGACCACGTTCTCCATTGGGACGTCATCGTCCTCCGGTTGCCTGCCAGCCAGCCAGTCGGCAGCAATGGCTGTCATCTCCTTCCTATGGTCCGTCGTCCGCCCATCCCGAAGAGCACTGGAGCGCGAGGAAGCCATGGTGGGAGTGGTGTGGAGAGATGAAAGGGAACGGAGGCAGATGACTGCGGCTATGACCGGTTCGCAATTTGTATAGCAATGGTGGGCGATAGAGGGACGACCAGTTGGCATCGGAGTAGCCGCCTCAGCAACAACGTATCATTAATGTGGGCGGCAGACAGACGGACGGATGCCACTTCCGTGTTTGAACGTGGAGCAGTCGCCTGCACTGGGAAGCGGCGCGAGCGGCGCTGACCATTTCGGGCGGAAAGCACGCGCAGGCGAGGGAGGGAGTCTGGGTGGGCCAAGGCGGTCAGTCTCGTGCTTGGCAGCGGTCTGGTCTAGCAGCCGAACATGCTAGCTCGCCAGCGAGCTCACCGAGCTCAGGGGCGGCAACCAAACGATGGACAAGGCTTCCGACCAGGAGCCGCCACCATCGCCCAAGCCGGTTCATGCCATGTTCACCATAGAGGAGGTGTGGACGCACTTCGACGCCCTAATGGCGGAAGAGCTAGCAGCGCTGCCGGAATCGGCATTCTGGCAAGCGCAGGAGAACCAATGCTACAACCTCCGTCTCATCAACGAACACCGGCTCGCCAAGGGCGAGTCGCTAGCGAATAAGTGAACGACAATGTCGTCTGATACGTCTCCGATGTATCTATAATTTATGAAGTATTCATGCCATGTTTACAACAATTTTATATGGTTTGGGTGCAATTTTATATGATTTAAATGGAACTAACCTGGACTGACGTTGTTTTCAGCAAAACTACCGTGGTGTTGTTTTTTGTGCAGAAATCAAAGTTCTCCAAATGCAGCGAAACTTTTTGACGATTTTTTTGGTAGAAAAGAGGCACTAGAAGCATCATGAGAGGGCTAGAAGAGCCACAAAGGCCCCACAAGGCACCACGGCGTGCCAGGTGGGGCTGGCTCGCCCTAGCACCTTGTGGGCTACTCGTGGCCCATCTTCGCATGATTCCAATGCTGAAAAATCCTATATAAATAGAAACCCCCAGAAATAACCCTAGATCAGAAGTTCCACTACTGAAAGCCTCTGTAGCCATGAAAAAGATCTAGACCCTATTTCGGCAACCTGTTGGAGGGGGAAATCATCACCGAAGGCCATCTTCATCATCCCGGCAGCCACCATGATGAGGAGGGAGTAGTCCACCCTTGGGGCTAAGGGTTTGTACCAGTAGCTATGTGTTTAATCTGTCTCTCTCATGTCCTTGAGTTGGCACGATCTTGATGTATCGCGAGCTTTGTTAATATAGTTGGATCATATGGTGTTTTCCCCTCTCTATCTTGTTGTGATGAACTAAGTTTTCCCTTTGAGATTTCATTCTTATCAGATTGAATACTTTTATGGATTTGAGAGCACTTGATGTATGTCTTCCTATGAATACTCGTGGTAACAATGGGGTATCATATTGATTCACTTGATATATGTTTTGGCACTCAACTCGCGGATTCCTGAGGTGACAATGGGGTAATCTATGCATACAGGTTAATGCACGTTTTCGTCCTTGTTTCTCCGGTAGAAATCATGGGGCACTCTTTGAGGTTCTTTGTGTTAGATTGAGTATTACAAATATGATATTTTTTTATGCATATCGTATAATCAACTCACGGATGCTCGTGGTGACATTAGAGTATCTAGGTGACATTAGAGTTGGTTGATGTGTATCATATGGTGTTATTTTAGTACAAACTCTTGGATAGATCGATCGGAAAGGATAACTTGGCGTTATTTTAGTATGAACTCTTGGATAGATCGATCAGAAAGTGTAACTTTGAGGTGGTTTCGTACCCTACAAACAATTTCTTCTTATGTTCTCAGCAAGATAGGAACTTTGGAGTGATTCTTCATTGCACGTTGAGCGATGGTTATATGACCCAATTATATTAGCATTGTTGAGAGATTGCACTAGTGAAAGTATGAACACTAGGCCTTGTTTCTAAGCATTGCAATACTATTTGTGCTCACTTTCGTTACTCGTTACCTTGCTATCTTTTATTGTTCCTATTACAAAAATCAATATCTACTATCATTACTACACTTATTGATGCGGAGCATATTATGGTCATCCCCATGGACCTACCATCGTCTCACCAAGTGCTAAGAGGACCTATGACACGAGCTAGAGCTAGAGCTCTCGAGACCAAGGTGACTTCCTTCCTTAGTGATATCACATATGATCCTCTCAAGACATGGCTACTACCTAAGTCTGGAATGTTGTGCATGATCAGGTACCAAGAGGACCCTCCCGAGATGCACGTGAAGACGGACAAGTCCCCAAGTTCACGGATGAAGAGAACCAATGGAAGGAGTCAAGAATAGCTTCCAGGCCCCGGACATCCGGCCATGACCTCGGACATCCCGCCCCTGGAGCATCGCCCGCAGCAGCTGCCCAGCCGCCAAGCACCTACAGGCCCCGGACATCCGGCCCCGGCCCGGACATCCAAACCAAGCCTGGAAATCCGGCGCCCCTAGTCCCGAATGCGTCAAGGCCAACCCCTCCAGCCCGGACATCCGGCCACCCCAGCCCGGACATCCGGCCCGACGCCCAGACATCCGGCCTCCCTGTCTGCGCACAGTGTAAGGGCCCGAGGCCCATGTACCCCTTCGCCCACCTAGACTATATATACTCCTCCTCCTCCCTCTTTCTAGGGTCAGCATTGTTTTAACTCATATGTGAGACAGAGCTTCGGTCATCCATCCAGATCTACTCCTTTGCAAGGGACCGACACCTCTTCGGAGAAGATCCACTTGGATTCAAGACCTCTAACGGGAAGACATCAAGACCTCCTAACGGAGAAGAACCGGTTACCCTATGTATCATCCTTTGTTGGATTCGGATCTTGTATCTCTTTGTGTTTCGAGGATCCAGCATATGTGTGACCTAATCTCGTTGGTTTGAGTGATTCTCTCGTGTTTCCCCTCGTGTTCTTCGTGTTCCTCGTTGGGATCCGCTCCTTTCATGAAAGATCTGCCATCTAGGGGTCCACCCTACATCATCTAGGTATCATGAGCCACGTTGATCATGATTTCGGAGCCTCCCCTCTTTGTTTTATAGCCTAATTTTGTTGATTTCTACCCTAATTCAAAAATTCCCCACAAAAATAGCCCCCCAATTTTTTTTGTGATTTGTTGGTGTGATGAAGATATGTTGGATTTGATCCGCAGATTTCATGTATTGCAGGTAGATCTAGCTTTCCCCCATCTTTTCACCAATTTCCATCCACAAAATCTCCTGAATTTTCCCCGAATTTGCCTCTTCCATGCGGTGTTCCTCGAGTTCGTCCATGGATCCAGAGCCCGGACATCCGGCCACCCCAGACATTTGGCCCTCAAGCCCGGACATCCTGCCCCTGACAGCAACATCTCCATCCACCGCCCCGTTTTCCGTCCAAATTTCGCCAAATTTTGTTCCAGTGCCCACATTCACTTCCGCATACGACCATCACTTCCGCATAGCACCACCATTTCCCGCAAACACCACAATCGCCTAACCGCTACCAATTCCGCCAGTTTTGTCACATTTTGTTTTAAGAATTTGAGTTGCAGTTCCGTGTCCTATTGTGTTTCGGCTATTTAGGTACGGTTTGACATCAACATCTCCGCCGCTCATGTTCGCCACAGACTCGTCATCAACAACGACCACTCCACCATTTTAACACCATACCGCAAGCAAGAATGGTAATGTCATCTTGGTATCGTCATATCTCATCATTTTACATTCTTGCCATTGCATTGATAACCACCATAGCCCAATTTTGCGTATCTTACCCATTGAGACTAGCCTTTGAGTATTGCCGGCAATGTCACTTGTGCACATTAGTGATCATACTTCACATTGCATACTTACCATATCATCTTGGTCCATATCTTAGTATCATCTTTTGTGTCACAAAGTTGTCATCGCATACACAATTGCTATCTGGGTTCGTGAAGAATTGCATGAGAAAAGAGCTCAAGAGAGAAAGAGCCAAACAAGCTTTTAAGCAAAAGTGAAACATAAGAAAAGAGCTTTTAAGCAAGAACCATAGCATCATACTACATTAAGATTGTCATACTAGATCATCTTGGACATATCATTGGAGTACCATACATAGAGCATACTTGGGATAGAAGCCGTTGCATTTTTGCTTAGTAGGTTCTGCACAAGTCTCGTATCCGCCTATTGTGCAATCATGCTAGCGTCTCTCTAGTGTTGTGCAACAAGAGCATTTTCGTGGATTCCACATTTTGGCTCATTCCTTGGTTGCACGACTCCACTCATCTTTTTGCGTGTGTGTTTCCGGTACCACATTTTGCTATTGGTCTACTTGTTGCTTTTGCAAATTTGCGAATCTTTTCCAACATTATTGAAGCTCACTAACAATTGCATCCAATTTTGTGCCACCATCCTAACCGAGCTCCACTATAAGCTTTTACTTGTGTAGGTGTGAGAAACCGACAAGAATTCATACCAATTGTGCGATTTCCTTGTTCCACATTGAGTGATCATTGATCCGTCTTCAACATCGGTCAAGGTACATTTGGTATAAGTTCTTCTCTTTCTCGCACTCACATAGTTTTTTGGAATGATGGATAGGCCAAGTACTTCTACCAACCCACTCTTCATCGAGCAAGACGACGACATGTCCTCCTACATCGCAAAGAGCCATCTCTTTGGTGCACAACGTGCTTTGCATCAAGATCAACAAGCAATGAGCGAACACATCGACAACCTCGCCACCAACTTGCGACTCTCCGAGCAATGTACACGAGACTATTTTGACAACAAGCTCGACGACCACAAGCAAGAGAATGACGCAAGAATGGACGAGATTCGTGCTTTGTTGCTCACCGCTCTTCTTCCACTTCATCCTACTCAAGAAGGAGCCGCTCGAGTCGACACTCCGGCTACACCATCTCCGGCTCAAGTACACCGACATCAAATACTCTTTGACGTGCCGCATGCCAAGATCGTCAAGGAAACTGCAACCCTCTACATGACAACGACTCTCAAGAGCAACGACACCGCCAAAACCAAGCTACTTTTTCGCAAGCACGAGAAACGCCAACGCCAACACGAAGAGAAAGAGCGAGCGCGACTACACAAAGATGCACAAGATGCCGAGGCACAACGTCAAGAACAACAATTGCAAGAAGCTCAAGCACTTGAGGCGCAACGTGCCCTCCAAGATTCAAGTCGAGCCGTAGCCACGCGCAACCGACAAGCTCGTGAGCAACAAGAAGCGCTTCGCGAAGAGGTTCAAGAGAGGGTTTTTCAATCAAGAGTGCATCGTCAAGTTCCTCAAGCTCCTCCACAAGCTCGATAAGCACCTCAAGTCCACGAAGAGCAAGAAGGCAATGGAAATCATCCAAGACAAAAATAGGTTGAGGGATACAATCCTCCTCGTCAAGGACGTCATCACCCTCGACCCCAACACAATGAAGAGCAACCCCACGGCAAGCTCAAGTTCACCATGCCAAAGTTCAATGAAAGCAATGATTCCGAAGAGTACCTTTCATGGGCATAGAAGGTTGACAAAATCTTCGCTTGCACAACTATGAGGAAGAGAAGAAGATCGCGATGGCGTCCCTTGAGTTCCAAGACTATGTCCTCATTTGGTGGGAACAAGTCATTGAGCGCTGAGAGGCAAGAGGTGAACCACCCATCACTACGTGGGCGCAAATGAAGGATGTCATGAGAGCACACTTCGTGCCAACATACTACAACCGTGACCTCTTCAAGAAAGTCCAACTCCTCAAGCAAGGAACCAAGAGGGTTGAAGAATACTACAAGGAAATGGAGATTGCCATGACAAGAGCTAATGTCATAGAAGATGATGAGAAAACTATGGCACGTTTCTTGAATGGACTCAATCATCCTATCAAGAAGATCGCCGACTTCCAACCATACTCGAACCTCATCAAGCTAGTCCATCAAGCTACCAAGGCGGAACGTCAAGTGCAAGATGAATTCAAATATGCCAAGTTCTCATCCAAGTTCTATGGTTTCTCAAACAACCAAGTTTCAACGACTCCAACACCTTCTACCCCAACGAAGAATCTACAAGCAACGGCGACAAGTCAAGTTACAAGAAAACTTCAACAACCTCAAGTCGTCCTCCTACTACAAGCAACTTCGAGCCAAGAGCTTCATCATCCTCTACCCCAAGTGATGAGACCATCAAGACAAGTTCCTTCAAATTCTTCACATGCGGAGGCCGAGGCCACAAGTCCTTTGAGTGTACCAACAAGCACACCATGATCTTCAACGACGATGGTACATACGACTCCATGAGTGAAGGAGAAATGGAAGCACTTGAACAAGTGGCCATGCACCGGCAAGTGAACGAAGACGAAGAGGATCAAGTCTTTTGTGACAAAGATTCAAGCCCCGCTCTCGTTGTCTCCAAGGTCTTGGCTCTTCAACATCAACAATAAGAATACCAAAGATGCCATATATTCCATACCAAGGCCGGCATCAATGGAAGGTACATCAAGGTCATCATCGATGGAGGGAGTTGCCATAACTTAGCAAGTGAAGAACTTTGCTCCAAGCTCCAATTGGTCAAGATGAAGCACCCACATCCCTATAAGTTTCAATGGCTAAGCGACTCGAGCACTATCCAATTCGAGCATAGAGTACAAGTTTCTTTCAAGATCGGAGCTTACGAAGACACTTTGGAGTGTGATGTCGTTCCAATGTCCGTTTGCCACCTTCTTCTTGGGCGACCATGGCAATTTGGTCGAGGTGTCATCCACAACGGCCGAACGAATCACTATATCTTCAAGATGAAAGGAAAGGAGTACGTACTTCGACCTATGTCTCCAAGCCAAGTGATCGCCGACAAGCGAGCCAGCCATCGTGGATAGAATAGTGAGAGAGCGAACCACCAAAAAGAGAGTGAGCGCCACAAGCCCAAATCGAGTGCCTCCACAATGAGCGACAAGAAGAACTTAGTTCTATTTGTCACCAAAAGTGAGATAAGAGAAGTGTGTGAGAACCCATCAAGTGTCATACACTATGTCCTTTTGTGCAAGGACGAGGCACCAAAAGCTAACACCTCTCACAATTTACCTTTAGTGTTATCTTCTCTATTGCTAGAATTCCAAGATGTTTTCCTCGACGAGCTACCTCCGGGTCTACCTCCTCTACAAGGCATCGAGCACCGAATCGACCTCATCCCCGGAGCACCACTTCCTAACAAGGCTCCCTACCGAGTCAACCCCGAGGAAACTAAGGAGATCCAACGGCAAGTACAACAATTCATCGACAACGGCCATGTTCAAGAAAGTTTAACCCCTTGTGCCGTCCTGGTAATCCTTGTTCCCAAGAAAGATGGTACATTTCGCATGTGTTCCGATTGCCGTCCTATCAATGCTATTACCGTGCGTTATCGTTACCCTATTCCACACCTAGATGATATGCTTGATGAGCTTAGCGGAGCCATAATTTTCTCTAAGATTGATCTTAAGAGTGGCTACTATCAAATACGCATCCAAGAAGGTGATGAATGGAAAACCGCATTTAAGACCAAATTTGGCTTATATGAATGGCTAGTTATGCCAATGGGTTTATCCGAGGCACCCGGTACTTTCATGCGACTCATGTATTTTGTTTTTTGACCTTACATTAGTGTATTTGTTGTGGTCTACTTTGACGATATTCTTGTCTTTAGCAAATCTCTAAAAGACCATGTCACCCACCTTCGAATCGTGCTACGACCTTTAAGCTAATATGGACAAATGCCTTTTTGGTGTTGATAAGCTTGTTTTCTTAGGTTTCGTTGTATCTTCTAAGGGTGTTCATGTTGATGAATCTAAGATCAATGCTATTAAAACTTGGCCCCAACCAACCAACTTGCAACAAGTGCGTACTTCCTTTGTTTAGCCGGTTTCTACCATAGATTTGTGAAGGATTTTAGCACCATTGCTTCACCTTTACATGCTTTGAGTAAGAAGAATGCTCCCTTTGTTTGGGGACCATCCCAAGATCCCGCATTCAATGAGCTTAAAAATTTGCTTACTCATGCTCCCATGCTTGCATTACCCAACTTTGACAAACCTTTTGAAATTCATTGCGATGCTAGTGGTAATGGCATAGGAGGTGTGTTAATGCAAGAGAAGTGCCCCATAGCTTACTTTAGTGAGAAACTTTCCGGGGCGCAACTCAATTACCCCATCTATGACAAAGAGCTATGTGCTTTAGTGCAAGTTTTGCATGAATGGGAACATTATCTTCGCCCTCATGAATTTATCATCATGAAACGCTCAAGTATCTTAAGGGTCAAACTAAATTGAACAAGCGTCATGCTAAATGGAGTGAGTTCATTGAGTCATTTCCTTATGTCATCAAGTACATTAAAGGAAAGGAAAATGTTGTGGAGGATGCACTTTCCTGCATATGCATGCTTGTCACCAACCTTGAATTGAATGTCATTGGTTTTGAGCACATAAAAGACTTGTATGTGCATGATCCTACTTTTGATATTCCTTATGCCAAATGTTTGACACATACATCTTGCGAATGCTACTACATCAAAGATGGTTATCTTATGAGATCTCACAAACTTTGCATCCCCGAGTCTTCTATTCGTTTGTTACTTCTGCAAGAATCTCATGGAGGAGGACTAATGGGACACTTTGGACGCAACAAGACATTCACTACACTCTCCAAGAACTATTTTTGACCCAAGATGTTCCGTGACGTCAACCGCTTCACCAACCAATGCTCTACATGTCGCAAAGCTAAGTCTAAAGCTCAATCCCGTGGTCTCTATATGCCTCCTCCAATTCCGTATCAACCATGGGAAGATATTAGCATGGATTTTGTCCTTGGTTTGCCTATAACTAGAAATAGAAAGGATTCTGTATTTGTTGTTGTGGAACGATTCTCTAAGATGGATCATTTCATTCCTTGCAACAAGATAGACGATGCTTCACATGTTGCCAATCTTTTTTGTAGGGAAATATTGCTCCTACATGGAGTACCAAAGACGATAGTCTCGGACCGTGACATCAAGTTCCTAAGCTACTTTTGGAAAACCTTATGCGCCAAACTCGGAATCAAGCTATTTTTCTCCATGGCATACCATCCACAAACTGACGGCCAAACGGAGGTGACCAACCTCACACTCTCCACCCTACTTCGCGTGTTGATCAAGAAGAACATCAAGGAGTGGGAGGAGTGTCTACCCATCGCCAAGTACGCCTACAACCGAGCAAGACATTCAACTACCAGCAAGTCCCCCATCGAGGTCGTCTATGGTTTCAACCCGTTGTCCCCATTGGACATTCTTTCTCTACCACTACAAGAGCGCACAAACATGGACGCAAGTGCCCGACTCAATTATCTCAAGAAGATGCATGAATATACAATGCACACCATTGAGTGCCAAGTACAATGACTCACGACCAAGCTCAACCTCAACAAGCACCCCATGGTAGTCAACATTGGAGATCTTGTGTGGATACACCTTCGCAAGGACCGTTTCCCCAATGAACGCAAGTCCAAACTTCTACCACGAGCAGATGGACCCTTCAAGGTGCTTGAACGCTACAACAACAACGCATACAAGCTCGACATTTCACGAGACAAGTACTCGGTGAGCGACATCTTCAACGTCAAATATCTCTCTCCCTACCACGGTGATGAAGATTTCGATCCAAGGTCGGATCTTCCCCAAGGGAGGGAGATGATGCAAAGCATCCGATGGTCATCCCCATGGACCTACCATCGTCTCACCAAGTGCCAAGAGGACCTATGACACGGGCTAGAGCTAGAGCTCTCGAGACCGAGGTGACTTCCTTTCTTAGTGATATCACATATGATCCTCTCAAGAATTGGCTACTAACTAAGTCCAGAATGATCAGGTACCAAGAGGACCCTCCCGAAGATGCACATGAAGACGGACAAGTCCCCAAGTTCATGGATGAAGAGAACCAATGGAAGGAGTCAAGAACAGCTTCCAGGCCCCAGACATCCGGCCATGACTGTCGTGGTTCTAAGTCTGAAAGTAGATTAGGGGGTGCGTAAGTGGAGGCAAGATCCTAGCTACGATGAAGTTGTGCACGCAAGATTTACGAGTCCAGGCCCTTCGCGGAGGAAGTAACAACCCTACGTCTCGGTGCCCTGAGGTGGTCGACTGGATTATGCGTGAAGTTACAGGGGGTGCGGACCCTTTTCACAGTGATGGGGGTGGCTTATATAGAGTGCGCCAAGACCCCAGCCAGCCCACGTCACAAGGAGTTCAATGTATATAAAGGTGAGGCGTTACTGGTAACGCCAGCAATAAAGTCATATAAATGACCATTAACACTATGGAGTGAACGCCTGAGCGTTGCCATCCTGAGTGACTTTAGATCTTCTATACTCCGAGTTGTTTCTTGTACAGTCGAGTGATGGTGTACTGGTCGAATGGAATTGGGCTATCCGAGTGGAGTTGTTGGTCGAGTGGGTTGCACTCTGAGGTGATTCCAGTCGGTGGAAATGATTGTGCTTTGAATGATGCTGATATTTGGGTAGTGTCCTTGGGAAGGGCGTCTAGGTTAGGCCCATTACCCTACCCTAGGTACATGTCATCGTCATTAGCCCTCGAATGGATCGAGGTCCAAGGAAAGGAAGAGGTTGGAGGTAGTTCTGACTCAATTTTTATGCTCCAGAGGCATCTTGCTTGGGAAGGTGAACTATTTTTGAAACCTCAACCTTATTTTCAGTCGCCTTGATCCATTCAGAACCTGTCGAGTGAACTTATACTGGAACGCTTCGAGTGTTGGAGAGGAATGAAATCTTTGGCGTGATTGACTGCGCTGCCATCTCCGAATCTCACAAGATTCGAAATTTGGGGAAGCGCACGGGACGGAGTGTGCCACAGTAATCGGGACGGAATAGGCAAGGGCACCTCAATTTCTTCGCCGCCTTTTTTGCCACGTACCGAGCATGCGGCTGTTGCGGGATTTGACAGGATTTCTTGGGCCCGCATGTCAGTCACTCAGAAACAAGCAAATAAAAGACTCTGCGGCCGGTGAGTCTGCACATCGTTCCCCATTCTCCTTCCCCTCCCTCTGTTTCCACATCTCGCCCCCGCCACTCTCGACACCACCGCACCACTTGTTTGTAGTCCACAGCGATGGGGAAGGACAAGACGGCAGCTCTGGAGTGCATCAAGAAGGCGATGGCAATGGCGACGACAGCGGCGAAGCCGATAGGGAAGAAGACGAGTCCGGGGATCCTCCTCGAGGTCCGGCCTGCCGCCCGGCTGGATCCAGGGCGACTGGATCCACTCCACGATCCAGCTAGAGGACGTGGAGGATCTGACCTCGAGAGGTTTGATTGCTCATGAATCTTGGAGGCTTCCCTGCAACGAGACCGAGCCGCAGCTGCAGGAGGGTGAGTGCATCCTCCTTGCAACTCACGTCGACTGCAGATTCTCTCTGCTTCCTCATCCTTTTTTTGGGGCTTTCTGAACTTCTTCGGAGCCCAGCTTCATCACTTTCCCCCCAACACCATCATGTATCTAGCTGCATTTGTTTCCATGTGCGAAAATTTCTTGGGCTGCCGACCGCATTGGGGTCTCTTCAAACATATCTTCACCTGTCGCTCTCAGTCGGTGAAAAAAGCTAATCTAAATGATGAGAAGACTCACGTGCTCTAGATGTGTGGAGGCCTAGGTATCCAGATGAGGAGAAAAAGTGTCTTTCCAGTCGTAATCCTTCCCGAGTCAGTTAGAGGGTGGAAGTCGACCTGGTTCTAGTGCAAGGACTAGCCGACTCCTGGTCAGTCGACTGGTCTCCCTCCCTTCTCCATGGAACGAGTCCAGCAACCCACTTCCTTGGAAGTAACCCCAACAGAGAGAGCAGAGGTGAACAAGCTGATGGAGTGAGTAATCCAATTGGTCCGGGATGGCGTGACTGGTATGGACCTGCTGGAAGTGTTCCTCAGTCGACGCATCCAGCCGTTCCAGGCCCGCGATCATCCTTTGTGGATGTATTTAGGCATTGAGGACACCACTCGGATCCACCCGGAGGACGTCACCGAGGAGACAGTGGAGCTGTGGTTGCAGGGCATCATCAGGAACAAAGATAACCCCCGGGGGTCCAGAAGAGTTCAACCATTCTTTGCTGGTCATGAACCTGAAAAGGTCTGTCTTTTCCTGTCGAGTGCTTCATTATCGAGTGCTTATCTTTCGAGTGCTTCTTCATTCTGATTTGTAACTGCCTTCATGCCCGACTGACGTCTATGTTAATCTTTGTCTTGTAGGTCTACATTGATATGTATTCAATGCCCAATGGAGAGCAGGACCGGGAGGGAGAGGCGAGTGGCGGCGAAAGCGGCGATTGGAGATCCGATGATGAGGATGAGGAGGAGAGTGAGGATTCAAGCGACGGCGAGGAGGTCGACTCTCCGCCTCATTCTGAAAGACGCTCCAAGCAGACCCATGACCTTGCGAGTATTCGCGGCAAGGCAGTTGCGTAGAAGTCAAAGCACACTCGGACTTCCTCTCCCGTCCCGACTGAGAAGGCGCCGAAGCAGCCCAAGATTGCGGCTCCTAAGCCTCGGAAGACTCTACCCAAGATCAAGATCAACGTTCATGTCGCCTTAGGGTAAGTGTTTTGTTTTCTCCTTTGATACAATGATTTCTTAAGCAGACGTCAACTCGCTTTCTTGCTTGACCGAGTGAATTCGGGAACTTGCAGTGCTGCTACTTCTGGGACCTCAGTGGACATTTATAGGAATAAGGACGATGCAGAAATGGAAGATGCGGCCACCTCCAAAGCAGGTGTGACTCTGCTATCTTGCTTCCAGTCTGTTAATTTCCTTGCAGGTCGACTGATAAATTGCGGTCTAAACTTTGGTAGCACCACAACATGTGATTGAACTTCTAGACGATGACGAAGGAGTGCCACTAATGCCTATGGGAAGGAGAATTAGGAGCTCGAGCAGGAAAGCACCGATCGGCAAGACAACCCAAATGACATCAGTGCCCGAGCCAGTGGTCCAGCAGACTAGAGATCTCAATCGGGCTTCCGTCACTTTTGTTGATCTTGTGTCGACTAAATGCGCATCAGCGTCGACTGCCCAAGACCCTGCTTCATCTATTCAACCCCATGCCTTAGACCCTCAAGTTGCTGCGACTGTTCCACCGTCTCTGTTGTTCGTCACCCATCACGTTCCGGAGGATCAGGCAAGCACTGCTAAGGAAGCTATACGCCAAGTAGGCCTGATGATGGAGCGGATGAAGACGGTGCATGAGACCAGCCAAGCTGCCTATGATGCCAGTGTAGTTCTCCAAGCCATTGTCCAGGTTAGTTGATTTCCGACTGACCCTCCAACTTGATGCTTGACAACTGCTATTTTCTCATTCGCAAGATGTCCGTGGATGATAGTTTTCACACTTTCAAACTTCATGCACATTTGTTCACCCACTGGGTGCGTTCTTTTATTATGCAATCTTCTTCTCTTGAACCAACATCGAGTGAACTTTCAAATCAGGGGGAGCACGCAGAGTGCACCCACTGGGTGTAGTCCCCGAGACCGCCGTCGAATGTTTGATTCGGCGAGGGGTCTTAAATCTCTATTGATAAAAATCCACTCGGTCTTGAACGGATCCTGTCGAGTGAATTCTTAAACTAGTGGGGGCCCGCCAAGTGCACCCACTGGGTGTAGTCCCCGAGACTGTGGTCGACTGTGGGCAGTCGGTCGTGGTCTGAGACCTTTTTTTTGAGCGACCGGACTGACCAAGTCGAGTACCAGGTGGGGGCACGCCAAGTGCACCCACTGGGTGTAGTCCCCGAGACTACTGTTGAATGTTTGATTCTGCAGTAGTTTTAGAATTCTTACTCGGAAGCAAATAATCTTCGATTCTTTCCACTGATATATCTTATTGACTTCAGAAATCCTGTGAGCTAATATCCCAATTTGCTGAATTCAATAAGAAGCAGATCCAGCTCAATCTTGACTTGGAGTTAGCCAAGCAGAACTTGCAGAAGGCGAAAGACGAAACAACTGGTATGGAAGGTAAAAACTCATCGACTTTGAGATTAGGCTGTTTCCCGAGTCATCTCCTCATTCCTCTTTCTGAACCGAGTGTTGTTTGTTATATATTTTTTTAGAGAAAATGAGGCAGGCTCTGGCACAGAAGGACCTTGATCTTGCCGCAGCACAGAAGGAGGCTCAGGAGAAAACAACAGTTGCCAACAAGAAGCTGACTTCAGTCGGGGCGTTAGAGGAACACAATGCCAAGCTGAAGACTGCTCTTGCTGAAGCTAACAAAGAAGTGACCCGTCAAGAATTTGTTCCTCATGCTGGAAAGTATTTTCTCTTGGTTGACTGGTTTCACCTTACAGTTGTTGGTTCTCCAGACAATTCTTTGACTCATCATTTTGCTGTGCAGAGTTTTGCCAGAACTTTGAAGAGGAGACTGGACGGATCGAGACGAACTTGGATCCCATCAAATCTCCCATTTAGGACGAAGCCTCCATGAACGTGCTCCGACTGGAATCTCGTCTCGCTAGTGCCGTGGATTATCTGGCTCAACTGAAGGTGGCGGTTTCTCGAGTCGACACGGCACTCTGGCCGAAGAGAGCTTCCAGAATGACCTCGAGTCTCTGATGACTCAACTCAACGAGATTCCCGGCCGAGTGCAGGAATGGAAGAAGTCTTCCGCCCGATGTGGTGCTGATGTGGCTCTGTGCTTGGTCCGTGTCCACTGCAAGGAGGCCAAGGAAGAGAAACTGGTAGCGCTCAAAGTCGCTAACACCAAACATCGCCAGTTTTAGTCCTTCATGGAGACCTTCATTGATGCGGCCACACACATTGGAGAAGGGATCGAATTGGACGAGTTGCTTGAGCCAGCTAGTCCTCCCCCAGAGCAGTGAACAAACTTTAAGTCTTAATTCAATTTGCATCGGAATGCCGAGTGGTTTTGTAACCATTAAAACTCCTTCGCGCTGGATGCCCGAGCACTTTTATCCGCGGTTCTGAACTTTGAGATTTATCTGAACTTTGTTGTTTTTGAATCTCTTAACTCTGAATGGACCTTGATTTTTCTGTCTGAATTGTTACTGACTCTGTGATGCAGCTCTGTTGAGTGGACCATGGACAAGGGCACTTGGTGCCGTCCATGACCTGCACCTCGTCGTCCTTGCGGATCGGGATGGAGCAGACGTTATACTTGTGTCACAGCGCCGTCGAGTGGGTCATGGACAAGAGCACTTGGTGTTGTGCACGACCTGCACCCCGTCGTCCTTGCGGATCGGGATGGAGCGGACGTTATACTTGTGTCGTAGCTCCATCGAGTGGGTCGTGGACAAGGGCACTTGGTGTTGTGCATGATCTGCACCTCGTCGTCCTT
>NC_041382.1:365052001-365077035 GCF_002162155.2 Triticum dicoccoides | reverse complement strand
CAGCTCCGTCGAGTGGGTCGTGGACAAGAGCACTTGGTGATGTGCACGACCTGCACCTCGTCATCCTTGCGGATCGGGATGGAGCGGACATTATACTTGTGTCACAGCTCCATTGAGTGGGTCGGGGACAAGGGCACTTGGTGTTGTGCACGACCTGCACCTCGTCGTCCTTGCGGATCGGGATGGTTTTTAACTTAGGCGAGTACGAGACCGCAGCTAAGCCTCCGAGTGGGAGGATTGCTCTCCACTCAATAGGATTTAGGAAACTTAGGCGAGTACGGGAATGCAGTTAAGCCCCGAGTGGGAGGATTGCTCTCCACTCGGTAGGATTCTTTAAACTTAGGCGAGTATGGGACTGTAGCTAAGCCCCGAGTGGGAGGATTGCTCTCCACTCGGTAGGATTTTTTAAACTTAGGTGAGTACGGGACTGCAGCTAAGCCCCCGAGTTGGAGGATTGCTCTCCAGTCGGTAGGATTTTTTAAATTTAGGTGAGTACAGGACTGCAGCTAAGCACCCGAGTAGGAGGATTGCTCTCCACTCGGTAGGATTTTTTTAACTTAGGTGAGTACGGGACTGCAGCTAAGCCCCCGAGTGGGAGGATTGCTCTCCACTCGGTAGGATTTTTTAAACTTAGGCGAGTTAGATTCACGGCGAAGCCACCCACTGGGGGATTTTGAACACACAACTTGACAGGATAACAATCATTAAGGCACCACAAAAATCTTGTTTTTGATAAGCAAAATGAACGATTCTTATTATGACTCGCTGACCCGAGTGCTTGAGTGTTAAAAGGGCAGAGAAGATCTGTGTTCTAGCCGCGTGGCTCATCTTTCTTGTGTTCCACATTATAAAGGTGATAAGCTCCATTGTGGAGCACCTTGGTGATGATGAAGGGACCTTCCCAGGCAGGAGCAAGCTTGTGAGGTCGTTGCTGATCCACTCGGAGTACCAGGTCTCCTTCCTGAAATGCTCGACCTCTCATGTTTCTGGCATGGAATCGACGGAGGTCTTGCTGATAAATGGTCGACCAGATCAAAGCCATCTCTCTCTCTTCTTCCAGGAGGTCAACAGCATCTTGCCGAGCTTGCTCTACTTCAGCTTCTGAGAAAAGTTCTACTCGGGGCGCGTTGTGGAGTAAGTCACATGGCAGCACGGCTTCAGCCCCATAGACCGCGAAGAAGGGGGTCCGGCTGGTCGACCAATTTGGCGTTCTTCTCGATCCCCAAAGGACGGAAGGTAATTCATCTACTGAAGCACCTGTTGCATGCTTGAGGTCACGCATCAACCAGGGTTTCAGTCCTTGGAGGATCAAACCATTTGCTCTCTCTGCCTGTCCATTCGGCTGCGGATGTGCGACAGACGCGTAGTCGACCCGAGTACCCTGGGAAGCGCAAAATGCTCTGAACTCATCAGAATCGAAGTTGGAGCCACTATCCGTGATAATACTATGAGGGACTCCATATCTGAATGTCAGCTCTCTGATAAAACTGATGGCAGTGCTTGAGTCGAGATTCTTGATAGGCTTGGCTTCGATCCACTTAGTGAACTTGTCGACTGCTACTAGCAAATGAGTGAAACCACTTATGCCAGTCCTCAGGGGTCCAACCATATCCAACCCCCAAACAGCGAATGGCCAAATGAGTGGAATGGTCTTCAAAGCTGAAGCAGGCTTGTGAGACGTGTTGGAGTAGAACTGGCAGCCCTCAGACTTGTCGACTATTTCTTTTGCCATTTCATTTGCACATGGCTAGTAAAAACCTGCTCGGTATGCTTTGGCCACGATTGTCCGAAGGGACGCATGGTGACCACAGGTCCCTGAGTGGATATCATTGAGGATCATTCGACCTTCCTCTGGGGTAATGCATCATTGAGAAACTCCAGTCACACTCTCCCTGTACAGTCGACCACCTATCACAGTGAAGGCTTTGGATCGACGGACGATCTGACGAGGCTCATCCTCATCCTCTGGAAGTTCTTTTTTGAGAATGTATGCAACATATGGCACCGTCCAATCTGGGGTGATAACCAAAACCTCCATGATCAGGTCGACCATGGCTGGAATTTCAATCTCAGTTGAGTCGGTGGAACTTTTCGGTTGCGGGGGCCCTTCCGTGAAAGGATCCTCTTGAACTGACAGAATGTGGAGATGTTCCAAAAACACATTGCTGGGAATAGACTCGCGCTTGGAACCTAGCTTGGCCAAATCATCAGCTGCTTGATTCTTGACTCGGGGTATGTGGTGGATCTCTAACCCCTTGAACTTCTTTCCAACTTGCTCACTGCATTGCAATAGCCAGTCATAGCTGGGCTCCTGATATCCCATTCCTTCATCACTTGATTGACCACCAAATCTGAGTCCCCGTAAACCATCAGGTGGTGGACACCGAGTGAAATGGCCATACGCAACCCGTATAGAAGTGCCTCATATTCAGCCTCATTGTTGGAGGAATCAAAGTGAATTTGGAGAACATAGTTGAGTTTGTCGCCTCGTGGGGATACCAGGACCACCCCAGCACCAGAACCATTCAGCATCTTGGACCCATCAAAGAACATAGTCCAATGTTCTGAATGAACTTGAGTCGGTTGTTGTTGCTCACTCCACTCGGCGAGAAAACTGCTATTGCTTGGGACTTGATTGCTTTCTTTGCCTCAAACTTGATATCTAACAAAAGGAGTTCAATCGCCCACTTTGCCACTCGACCAATTGCATCTCTGTTGTTCAAATATTCTGATAATGGAGCATCACTGACAACTGAGACTGAGTGATCTGAGAAGTAATGTGCAACTTTCTTTGTCGTCAGATAAATCCCATAAACCAACTTCTAATAATGAGGGTATCTCTGCTTGGACGGGGTTAAGACTTCAGAAATAAAATATACTGGGCGCTAAACATTGAAGGCTTTGCCTTGTTCTTCCCGAGTGATCTAAGAAGTAATGCGCTAAACATTGAAGGCTCTTTGCTGATTGGAGCAGCAAGCACCGGCTGGGTGGAAAGTAGGGTTTTGAGTTCTGCAAACGTTGCGTCAGCTTTAGGAGTCCACTCAAACTTGTCAGACTTCTTCATCAGTCGGTAAAGAGGCAGTGCCTTTTCACCGAGATGAGAAATGAATCGGCTCAATGCGGCCAGGCAACCGGTAAGTTTCTAGACATCATGCACAGCACAGGGCATTTCATTCGGAGAATTGCACCAACTTTTTCTGGGTTTGCATTGATCCCTCATTCAGAAACGAGAATACTGATTAACTTTCCTCCTGGGACTCTGAATGTGCACTTTGATGGATTAAGCTTGATATCATATCTTATCAGATTGGCAAAGGTTTCGGCGAGGTCAGTAAGTAGGTCGGAACCCTTACGTGACTTGACGACGATGTCATCCATGTATGCTTCCACATTCCGACTGATTTGAGTGAGCAGACACTTCTGAATCATGCGCATGAATGTGGCACCAGCATTCTTGAGACCAAAGGGCTTGGTAACATAGCAAATGCACCCAAATGGGGTGATAAAGGCTATTTTTATTTCATCTGGACCATACAGTCAGATCTGATGGTACCCTAAATAAGCATCTAGAAAGGACAAACGCTTGCATCCTACGGTCGAGTCAACAATTTGATCGATGCGGGGCAGAGGGAAATGATCTTTCAGGCAAGCCCGATTGATATGTTTGAAGTCGATGCACATGCAAAGTGAATCGTCCTTTTTGGGGACCATGACAACAGTGGCAAGCCACTCGGAGTGGTATATCTCACGGATGAACTCAGCTGCTAGAAGTCGAGCCACCTCCTCGTCAATTGCTTTCCTCTTCTCCACGGCGGACCGATGGAGATGCTCTTTGATAGGTTTTGCTTTTGGGTCAACTCACAAATGGTGCTCAGCCAGTCCCAGGGGTACACCTAGCATGTCAGAAGATTTCCATGCAAAGATGTCCCAGTTCTCATGGAGGAACTGGATGAGCGCTTCTTCCTATTTGCTGTGGAGTGTTGTTGAAATATGAGTCGAAGCAGCATTAGGATCGGTCGGGTGAACATGAACTTGTTTCGTTTCACCGGACGACTATAATGAAGATTCTGAAGTGGGCTTCTTGGCACGCAACAAATCACTCGGATATGCGTTCTTCTGATACTCTTGCATTTTTGCTGCTACCATCTGTTCATCAGCAATCTTTGAGCCTTTCTGGAAACATTCCTCTGCCCTCTGCCGATTCCCAGTGATCATAATCACGCCTTTGGGTCCAGGCATCTTCAGCCTGAGGTATACATAACATGGTCGAGAAATGAAGCAAGCATACACAGGCCTGCCCAAAATAGCATGATAAGCACTATGGAAATCCACAACTTCAAATGTCAACTTTTCCCTGCGATAGTTCTTCCAATCGTAAAAAACCACATCAAGAGTGATCTGGCCGAGTGAATCAGCTTTTTCCCAGGGATGACACCGTGGAAGCGCATATCGCTTTCACTGAGCTTGGACATCGGGATGCCCATCTCTCGGAGGGTCTCAGCATACAGAATGTTCAAACCACTACCACCATCCATGAGGACTTTGGTCAATCGGGTGCCTCCGACGACTGGGTCGACCACCAACGCTTGCCTCCCTTGGTAGCAACACATGCCGGATGATCTGACTGGTCGAATGTAATGGGAGTTTTTGACCACTTGAAATAACCATGTGTCACTTCTCTGTTAATGACTTTCAATCGACTTTTACTCTGAACATCAGCGAAAATCATCAAAGTGGCATTGATGTTGGGGAAACCATCATCTTCCTCTTTGTCTTCATCCTTATCAGACTCTTTCTCTTTCTCTTTGGACTGACCCTCTCGGAATTGCCGAATAAGGAGTCGACAGTTTTGAGTGGTATGCTTGGGATAAATCAGGTTTCCTTCTTCATCCACTTTGGTGTGTATATGACACGGCAGATCCACCACATCATTCCCTGCTGAATCCTTCACCTTTTTGGGAACCCACGGTCCTTTTGGTTTTCCCTTGAATCTTCCCTCAGTCATTGTTGCGGCTTCACCAGGAGCGGCGGGTTCGGCCTTGCGCTTCTGTTTCCGATTGGAATTACCTCCCCCGGCTTCTTGGGCAACTGGTTTGCTCTTGCCGCTGCAGGGTCGGTCTTCTTCTTCACCGTTGGCGTACCGAGTGGCTATTTCCATCATTCGGGTCAGAGTCATATCTCCTGTCCGACCGAATTTTAGGTTCAGCTCCCAGTACCAAATGCCCTCCTTGAAGGCGCAGAATGCTTGGTGCGGTGACACATTTTCCACTTTGTGGTGCAAAGTGGTCCGCCTCTGGATGTAATCTCTCAGCGTCTCATTCGGCGTCTGAACATAATGTTGCAATTCTGTCAGTCCTACGGGTCGTTTGCAAGTGCCTTCAAACATTCGGGCAAACACTCGGGCCAACTCCTCCCAACTGAATATGCTGCCAGGAGCCAACAGATTCAACCAAGCCCTGGCCGACCCTTCCAACATCAAAGGAAGGTGTTTCATGGCTACCTCATCATTACCGCCGCCAATCTACACAGCCACTCGGTAATCCTCTAACTAGGTGTCAAGTTTGGATTCACCAGTAAACTTACTTACCCAGTCACCAACCTGAAGTTGGGAGGGATCTCTACGGCTCTGATGGCACTGCTGAAACACTCAGGCCCTGATACATGCACTCGATTGCTAGCTGGTCGATCTTTGTCTTGTCCTTCTCTGTGAGCTCTATTCCAGTCGACCAGACCTTGTACCAAAATTGATCTTGCGTCAAATCCAGGTTCCCTGGGGTCGACTGGATGCCTTCGCTCATCACCATATGGACGCCTGTCGTCGGGTCGTCGTGGTACATACGACCCGCCTCGCGGAGGGGGCATTGACACTCGACGACGGTCCTCACGGCCGACCTGATGATCATATTGCTCATAATTGCGGACCATGAACTGCTCTTGACGGTGTCCACGGCCCTCACGCCGCGGAGGAGATCTTGGGCTGTGAGTCAACTAGACAGTGTCCGCAACCACAAATCTGCTATGGATCCTATTGCGTGACTGGGAAACTGCTGTGTTCTGCTCTCCCGCTGCACGGAGCAGCGCTCTAATCTGCATCAAACCTCTTCCAGCCTCTGATTGGGACGGCTGGATTGACTCTACTATGCGGGCTGTAGCAGTAAGATTCTGAATTGGGGTACGGTATACCTGATGCTCGGGAGGAAGTAATTGCCGCTGTCGTCGACTGGATTCAGGGACCAGCCGTCCAGCGCGGTCGTCGAGTGAACGCTGGAGATTCTCCAGTCGTGTGCGCTCAGCCAAAGTGGCCAGGCGCGCAATCTCCAAGGCCCGAGCCTCGGAGGTTTCCCCGACGATGGGAGTGTGGAGTGCCTCCGAATTGCGACGATGCAGCTCCTCTCGCTGTTGTGAAGTAAGGGCTTGAGGAAGATATTCTTCATGAACATGTGACGGATCACCGCCGCCATCGCCATCATCACTGCGGTGGAAACCAGGCGAGCTACGCGGCGTGTCAACCATCAGAACTTCTGCCGCAGGGTCACTGCTGTCACACTCGGACAGTGTCTCTACAGAGCCAGTCGACGGGTCGAACAACCCATAGAGAGATTCGTCGGGCTCGATTGCCGCGACTTGAGGGGTGGCCGACTGGCGAGCCACCGCATGCTTGATCTACCGCTGAAGTCGCGATCGACCGGATCGCTTGCGGCGTCGAGCGGCCAAGAGGGAAGACGTTGCGGGAACCGACCGATGCTGGGTCGATGGCATCCGCAGAAGGACGCCGCGGGCGCGCGCCCAAAAGTGGGTCGCCCCGCGGACTGGGAACGCCTCAACATCGAGGGGAGCTTCCTGAAGCCAAGCGGAGTCGTCGGCGATGAAAACAAGCGCGCCGAGACGGATCTCGCAGCCCTCGGCCAAACCTCCGCCCGATACCATGATGATAGGACTCGGAGAAATCGCAACCTCACCAGAAGTCGCTAAGACACCTGCCCCACGGTGGGTGCCAACTGTCGTGGTTCTAATTCTGATAGTACATTAGGGGGTACATAAGAGGAGGCAAGATCCTAGCTACGATGAAGTTGTGCATGCAATATTTACGAGTTCAGGCCCTTCGCGGAGGGAGTAACAACCCTACGTCTCGGTGCCCTGAGGCGGTCGACTGGATTATGCGTGAAGTTACACGGGGTGCGAAGCCTTGTCTCAATTGTGGGGGTGGCTTATATAGAGTGCACCAAGACCCCAGCCATCCCACGTTACAAGGAGTTCAATGTACATAAAGGTGAGGCATTACTGGTAATGCCAGCAATAAAGTCATATAAATGACCATTAACACTACGGAGTGAACGCCTGACCATTGCCATCCTGAGTGACTTTAGATCTTTTATACTCCGAGTGGTTTCTTGTATGGTCGAGTGATGGTGTACTGGTCGAACGGAATTGGGCTATTCGAGTGAAGTTGTTGGTCGAGTGGGTTGCACTCTGAGGTGATTCCAGTCGGTGGAAATTACGGTGCTTTGATTGATGCTGATCTTTGGGTAGTGTCCTGGGGAAGGGCGCCTAGGTCAGGCCCATTACCATACCCTAGGTACTTTTCATCGTCAATGACCCCAGACACCCAGCCCCTGGAGCATCGCCCGCCCAGCCGCCAAGCACCTACAGGCCCCGGACATCCGGCCCGAGCCCGGACATCCGGACCAAGCCCGAAAATCCGGCGCCCCCAGTCCCGAATGCGTCAAGGCCAACCCCTCCAGCCCGGACATCCGGCCACCCTAGCCCGGACATCTGGCCCCCAGTGAAAGCCCGGACATCCGGACAGATGCCTGGACATCCGGTCTCCCCTGTCTGCGCACAGTGTAAGGGCCCGAGGCCCATGTACCACTTCGCCCACCTAGACTATATATACTCCTCATCCTCCCTCTTTCTTGGGTCAGCGTTGTGTTAGCTCATATGTGAGATAGAGTTCGCTCATCCATCCAGATCTCCTCCTTTGCGAGGGACCGACACCTCTTCGGAGAAGATCCACTTGGATTCAAGACCCCTAATGGGAAGACATCAAGACCTCCTCATGAAGAAGAACCGGTTACCCTATGTATCATCCTTTGTTGGATTCAGATCTTGTATCTCTTTGTGTTTTGAGGATCTAGCATATGTGTGACCTAATCTCGTTGGTTTGAGTGATTCTCTCATGCTTCCCCTCGTGTTCTTCGTGTTCCTCATTGGGATCCGCTCCTTTTTTGAAAGATCGGCCATCTAGGGTTCCACCCTACATCACTTATATCACCATCTCTTCATCGAACTAGTGCACCTATACAATTTACCATTGTATTTGGTGTTGTGGGGGACACAAGAGACTCTTTGTTATTTGGTTGCAGGGTTGTTTGAGAGAGACCATATTCATCGTACGCCTCCCACAGATTGATAAACCTTAGGTCACATGCTTGAGGGAAATTTGCTACTGTCCTACAAAACTTTGCGCTTTGAGGCCCAACACGAGTCTACAAGAACAAGCTGTGTAGTAGACATCACCGTCACGGACATCTGGCCCTATGATCCTGGCTTCCTGAATGAGCAGCGGGTGCTGTATCAGACCATCCGTAGGGCCAGTGAGGCCCTCTCCATCATCCTTCAAGTTTTTGCGCTCGCCGTGGCGCTGCCGTCTCACGTTGTCAACATGGTTAACGAACATGAGGAATCCGGAGATGACTTTACGTGGAGAGGATGACAGTACGGACCCACCAGGGCCATAGCCGTACGTACGCAAGTACCTCCTTATTACAACTATAAAAATTGCTTCCTCCTGGTTTCCTGACATCACAATTCCACACCGTTGTCAACCTATGTAGTCAATAAACAAGTGAATTGCACAAGGGGCGGCCGACAGCTGGGACCCAGCGGCTCAAGCTGTATTTGTTTTTTGAGGTGTGAGTAGAGTTTTTCCTGAGCGATGTTTTTGTTGTTGTTCAGAGGAGCAGGGTATCAACTGGGCAGGCTGTGGCCCATCTAGCCCAGGCTATTATTTTATGTCGACCAAATATCCAGCTCAGATATTATTTTTTTCAAGGTGAAAATGGCTCGCCCAGCTATACTTTTTTGAAGGAATACCCAACCCAGGTCAACTTGTTATTCTCCGCCCCGCTGGGCTGCAAATCTTTCCTAGGAGGGATACATTAGTCTTAACAAGAAAATGAGCTTTAAGAAATAATAAATGGTCTATAATTATAAAAACTGGGCTGTAAATATAAAAAAATGCACCAAACAGGTAATTAGTTATAAAAATATCGTTTGTGGATTTTGAAAATTGCAATTTCATTACTTGTTGCGCGTGTAAAATTTTGTTGGATTATTACCTAATACAAATTTATTTTGAAATTATATTTAATCTGACTCGAAATTTTGGGATAAAAATATTTTGGATCCCATAAAAATGTGGGAAATTTTGTTGAATTCTGTTTTGAGCTGTTGGCTGAAATTATTAATCGTTGTCATGGCTAGAAAATGGATTGTAATTTTAACAAACTGAAAATGGCCTGTAGTAAATTCCATTAGAATTCAAAAATGGGTTGTACATTATTACAAATCGTGAATAAGCTATATGTTCTCTGCCACAGATGTGATGCTCACTTGTGGGCCTTCTAAGTTGACGCGTACGCAAGGCTTGTAAACTTATAGTCAACAGCGATTCTAGCAATAGTGGTCGATGGATGTCCATCCAACGGTTGTTGTGCTTCTTCAATCTCGGATATTCTTGCTTCAGCCGCCCAAACCACCACCAGCGGTACCGCCTGCTACTGCCTCCCGTAACCGGTTGTGCTGTTGCGCAGGCCTCATCGGCCCACCCTACTCCCATCACCGTCGAGGCCATTTCTCTACTCACTAACACCTTTTGTTATTCTTCGGCAACGGCAGCCTCACACCGCAGCCGAACCAGTGAACCCTCAAACTCCCCTCTGCATGGGCTTCCACTGTTGTGGCTTCTCCGGACCTGGGTCGTTCCCTTCCTAGGCCTCGCCATTGTCCACCGTGTTGGTTCTCTCGGCGCGGTGTGGTCAACTTTCTCAAAAAACGACATCCATCGGAAGAGGCATGTACATGGAGTGCCTGACAGTAGGGACCCACATGGCCCATGGTCGTAAACGGCAAGTGCCTCTTTATTTTGCGAAAACAAATGATTTCTCCCTCTGATAGGTTTGACCCACCAGCTACATCTTCGCACGCAAGGAAGTGCTTCCTTTATTACGTGGAAAAAATTCCTCTCCCTGACAGCTAGGACCCACCAGCTTTATTATGATCCATTTCGTGAAAATATAGATTGTACCAAAGATGTTAAATTGTTTTCTTTTTATTCTAACTCGACAAAGAAGAAATTAAAAAAACCTAGAAAACATCTTTGCACACAAGGAAGTGCCACCTTATTACGCAAAAAAAATGATTCCCCCTACTAGCTGGGACCCACCAGATTTGGAGGCTGACTTGTGGGCCTACTAAGTTGATGTGCACACAAGGCTTTGTCAACTTAGTCAATAAACGATTCTAGCTGCAGTGATCGTTGGATGTTAATCCAATTGCCGTGGTGCATCTTCAACCTCTGGTCTTCTTTCTCCAGCTGCCCAAACCAGTGCCCGCCTACTCCAACCTCCCATGGTCGGCTGTGCTGCCACCCAGGCCTCATCGTCCGACCATACTACGACCGGCCAGGCCTTCCGTCTACTCACCCACACCCCCTGTTATTCTCCGGGTACGGCAGCCTTACACCACAGTCGAACTAGTGAACCCTCGTACTCCCCTCCGCATGGGCTTCCACCTGCCTCATCTTCCCTAGCTCTACATCATTCCCTTCCTAGGCCTCGCCATCATCCATCGTCCTGATGCTCTCAGCGCGGCGCCGTCAATGAGGTCAACAAACGACAGTCATCAGAAGAGGACTTTAGTCGGTGAGGCTGGCAGCTAGACCCACCAGCTACATCTTCAAACACAAGGAAGTGCCTCCATATTACACGGAAAAAATGATTCCTCCTCCTGACAGCTGGGACCCACCAGCTATATCTTCTCGCGGAAGGAAGTGTGTCCTTATCCTCCCTGACAGCTACGACCCATCCGGTCGAAGCGTACGTAGCGATGTCTATCTGGTCTCGAACGTGTACGTACATATTGGTCGATCGGTCTCTCTGCAATGATGAACCGTGGCCGAACAAGCAGCAGCACGTGTTGTAGTAAAGCCCCGACGTAGAAGTTCAGACAGTCCCCTCTAAACCGTGTACACGTACATACAGCCACAGGGCAAAAAATACGGCCATGTACATACATACGAGTGGGGTCTCGAACACGTACTCGTGCATACATACGGCTTGGGACCGTGTACATGGAGAGGCAATAGACGGCAGCAACGGCATCCTGTTGATCGACTCCCAACTGGCTGGGTCGGAATGGAAAAACTGCATCGTGTTCATCGGGAGGCAACAAAATGCGTCCTGTTCATCAGGAGCCAACTAGCTTCGACGGAACAGCCAAAATGTGGTCTGGCATATTGCAGTATGGAGGAAATGACCTTCTGTTCGACCACCTACGGTCGAAACGGGATCCTGTTCATGGGGAGGGGTCTGGCGTACCGCAAAATGGAGGAAACGGACTTATGTTCGAGCTCCTATGGTTGAAACAGGGGCCTGCTGATCGGGAGGGGTCTGGCATACCGCAAAACGGAGGATACATACTTCTCTTCGACTGCCTATGGTCGAACGGGGTCCTGCTCATCAGGAGGGGTGTGGCATACTGCAAAACGAGACTCCATGGGCTACTATTCATCCACCGTCGACTTCCTCCAGCCTCCACCAGCTACTGTTCATCCAGCCTCCACGGGGTACTGTTCATCCACCCCCAACCGGCTGGGGTGTGGCGGCCTCCTTGGGGTTCTATTAATCCAGCAACGGCCTAATACCACGGGGTCCTGTTCATCCAACCCTCACCAGGAACTATTCATCCACAACCAATCAACCGGCTCGACTCACCATGTCTCGACTCGTTCTACGTACCGTGCGCACGATAGCAACGTCACTGTTCATCGAGAGAAAACCCAACACCGGCTGGTGACGTCTCACACGGGGGCCCGATCGGCTTCAGTAAGCAGATTAATCGCTCGGGTTCAGTGAGCAGCAGCAGCGAAGGAATCGCTCGGGTTCAGTGAATAGTGAATGAAACGCTTGGGTTCAGTTAAGAGCCAAGGGGTCGATCGCTCTGGTTTAGTAACATAGCTAGTGCAATCGCTCAGGTTCAGTTAGAGCCAACGCCTCGCACCCACACGCGTATGAGAGAGAAATGTGCAAACCACAGTGCATCGCTCGGCCCCAACCACCCAACGTAATTGGGAACTCCCCGATGTTTTCCTCTCCCTCTTTCCACCATGATTTTTTCCGTCATGGACGGTCCAAAGAATGTCATGCAGGTGCGTCTTCGGCCCGCCCAGGACGAAAAGCCCATTTTCTGTAATGATTTTTTGTCATAGAAGTAGGAGCCCCCACATCTATGATGATACATGTTTTATCACAATTATCATCATAGAAGTGTCATAAGCATGACAATTTTTTTGTTAGGGACATAATGTCACGGATGTGTCTTTTTTGTAGTGGGTGCTACAGTGGCGAGCCCCATGCGCACGGGGTCTGGAGGCCGCGCGCACGGGGATACACATCTTGGTTATAGAAGCCTCCTCGGAGGCCCGTGGGCACAGTGTCGGGATGGCCCGTGCACACGGGATCGCTCGGGACCTGTTGTCTTCATCTTCTTTTACTCCTTCTCCTTCCTCGTGGCCTTGGGGGTGCTTCTCCTACTCCTTTGGGGTCTCCCTTAGCTGCTTAGTGGCGCTGGCCTTCGTACCTGATGACACATAACATGTTTTGGTGAGGTAGCATCCAAGTTCCATTTATATCCATATCTATCTTGAGTAGGAGTGAGTTCACCTCGGTTACGATGGGGCGTGCTCGAGCTCTTGTCATAGGTGCACGTGGTGCTTGATGTGTTGGTGTATAGCCCATGGGGATGATGGAAGGATGTTCTACATCACACGGGAGCCGCACTACAGCCTTAGTGTTTTTCCTAATTTCTTTTGGTATGTGAGGTCGATTTAATATTCACATATATGCTGAAATTTTGACAAGAACCAACACTATTTGAGACGGACCTAAAACTGCCCGCAATAGCTAACCAAGTACCACAAATTATTATGCATCTGCGAGGCCATAAGTACTCATACCCCCAAATAATTACTGATCCTATAAATTGATTAATTACCTTTTGCATTTGCTTTATATTTGATTGCAAAAAAGAGTTGCATCTGGTATTCTAAATCTCTCTGCAACTTTATATGGGTGCTACTCATACTGTGCAGTCACCTAGAATGGGGATTTTACCTAGCAAGTTCATTTTGAATCTTTTGGATTTTCACTTGTAAACATTATATATTG
Source organism: Triticum dicoccoides (assembly GCF_002162155.2). NCBI lineage: Eukaryota > Viridiplantae > Streptophyta > Magnoliopsida > Poales > Poaceae > Triticum > Triticum dicoccoides. The sequence goes on along the minus strand of NC_041382.1, from coordinate 365,063,590 downwards.
TTTGGTGAAAGTAATACAAACTCATGGTGCTCCCGTTTGCTCTAATCTAGATTAGCTTCATTCAGTATTGAGGTGATATTGATATTAACCTCAACAATGGTTATTCTCTCTATTAGGTTATACAAAAATTTAAGCAATTGTAGTATTTGGCAAGAATACCCTTAGTGACTCGGCTAAGCGCGAATCATATAAAAACAAGATGACAAACAAATCATATCAAACTGCAGGCCTCACTGAACCATACATGCTGCATGCCCATGATCGATGTGGCGGCGACATTCCCGGGGATGTATTGTGGAGGATGATGGTGGCAAGCACGTCACTGCATGGAGAGGTCCATCTCCCTGGTGTTCCAATGAAACTTATTGCCGAACTATCTAAAGCTTTAGATGTAAGACTTGCTATAAACTTTACTTCACAAGCACATTTTCAGAAAATTGAAGTTAAATTACCTCAGTTCATGATGCTTGTACCTCGGCAACTAGGCAAGCACTAACAGATCCACCAAGCACAATTTTCTAGCACTAGATCGGACCACATGGTTTTCTTGTGTAGATACATACTCAGATTGTTCTTGCTTCATATGGAATTGATGTCTACAACTTGTTCTAAGTATATAACCTGACCTCAGTTGGTACGCCTGAGCCGAGCTCATGTTCATGAATCATGAGTGCATTTTTGTTTTATTACCACGGGGTCCAGTTCATCCAAGCATCAGCGGGAACTATTCATCCACAGCCAACCAACCGGCTCGACTCACCACGTCTAGACTCATGCTACTTATCGCGTGCACTGTAGCAAACGTCATTGTTCATCGAGAGGCCACCCAACATCGGTTGGCTACGTCTCGCACGGGGGCTTGATCGGCTTTAGTAAGCAGATCGTTCGCTCGGGTTCAGTTAGCAGCAACATCAAAGCAATCGCTCGGGTTCAGTCAACAGCGAATGAATTGCTCGAGTTCAGTTAACAGCCAAGGGATCAATCGCTCGGGTTCAGTAACGTAGCTAGTGCGATCGCCCGAGTTCGGTTAGAGCCAACACCTCGCACACACACGCCCGTATGAGATAGAAACATGCAAACCACTGTGCATCGCTCGGTCCCGACCACCCATCATAACTGGTAACTTCTCAATATTTTCCACGCCCTCGCTTCTACCATGATTTTTTCCGTCATGGACGACCCAAAGAATGTCATGCAGGTGCGTCTCCTTCCTGCCCAAGATGAAAAGCCCATTTTCTGTCATAATATTTTGTCATACAAGTAGGAGCCCACCATATCTATGATGATACATGTTTTGTCACAATTATCATCGTAGAAGTGTCATAAGCATGAAAGAAAAAAATGTTCGGGCCATAATGTCACGGATGTGTCTTTTTTGTAGTGGGTGCTACAACGGCGAGGGCCCATGCGCACGGGGTCTGGAGGTCGTGTGCATGGGGGTGTGCATCTCGGTCATAGAAGCCTCCTAGGAGGCACGTGTGCACGGTGTCTGGATGGCCCGTGCGCACGGGGTCGCCTGGGACCTGTTGTCTTCATATTCTTGGACTTCTTCTCCTTCCTCGTGGCCTTGTGGTGCTTCTCCTACTCCTTTGGGGTGTCCCTTAGCTGCTTGGTGGCGTTGGTATTTGTACCTAATGACACAAAGCATGTTTTGGTGAGGTCGCATCCAAGTTCCATTTATATCCATATCGATCTCGAGTAGGAGTGAGTTCACCTTGGTTTCGATGGTGTGTGCTCGAGCTCTTGTCATAGGTCCACGTGGTGCTTGATCTGTTGGTGTAGAGTCCATGGGGATGATGGAAGGATGATCCACATCACACGGGAGCCGCACTGCAGCCTTAGTGTTTTTCCTAATTTCTTTTGGTATGTGAAGTCGATTTCATATTCTCATATATGTTGAAATTTTGACAAGAACTAACACTATTTGAGACGGTCCCTCAAACTGCCTGCAATAGCCGACCAAGTACCACGAATTATTATGCATCTGCGAGGCCATAAGTACTCAAAACCCCAAATAATTATGAATCATATTAATTGGTTCATTACCTTTCGCATTTGCTTTCTGTTTGATTTGGAAAAGAGTTGCATCGGGTATTCTAAATGTCTCTGCGGGTTTATGTGGGTGCTACTCATACTGTGCAGCCACCTAGAATTGGGATTTTACCCAGCAAGTTTGTTTTTAATCTTCTAGATTTTTCACTTGTAAACATTCTATATTGTTTGGTAAAAGTAATACAAACTCATGGTGCTCCCGTTTTCTTTGATCTTTATTATCTTCGTTCAGTATTGAGTTGATCTTGATATTAACCTCAACAATGGTTATTCTCTCTACTAGCTTATACAAAAATTTAAGCAATTGTAGTATTTGTCAAGAATATCCTTATGAACTCGGCTAAGCACGACTCATATAAAGACAAGATGACAAACAATACATATCAAACCGCACGTCTCACTGAACCATACACGCTGCATGCCCACGACCAATACGGCGGCAACATTCCCAGGGATATAGTGTGGAGGACGGCGGTGGCAAGCACGTCACTGCTTGGAGAGGTCCATCTCCCTGGTGTTCCAATGACAGATAATGGTGAACTATCTAAAGCTTTAGATGTAAGACATGTTGTGAACTTTACTTATCAGGCACGTTTTCAAAAAAAATTGAAGTGAAATTGTCTCAGTTCCTTATGCTTGTTCCTCGACGACCAGGAAAGCACTAATAGATCCACTAAGCACAATTTATAGCACTAGATTGGACCACATGGTTTTATGTCTAGATACATACGTATGCGAAGCATCCTACGGTTATCCCCATGGACCTACCGTCGCCTCACCAAGTGCCAAGTGGACCAATAACACGAGCACGTGCTAGAGCTCTCGAGAACAAGGTGACATCTCTCCTTAGTGATATTCAATATGATCCTCTCGAGACATGGCTACTACCTAAGTCCGGAATGTTGTGCAAGACCAGGTACGAAGAAGACCCTATCGAAGATGCACGTGAAGACGGACAAGTCTACAAGTTCATGGATGAAGAGAACCAACGGAAGGAATCGAGAACTGCTCCCAGGACCCGGACATCCAGCCAGGATCCCGGACATCCGGCCCCTGGAAGTGTCACCAGCAACCGCCCAGCCATCGAGCTACAGGGCCCGGACATCCGGCCCGACGTGAGCCCGGGCATCCGGCCACTAGACCGGAAATCTAGACCACTCCTATCCAGGGAGCACCGAAACTAGACCCTGCCAGCCCGGACATCCGGCTCCTCATGGAGGCCCGGGCATCCGTCCCAATGCCCAAATGTCTGGCTCCACCTATCTGCGCATAGTGAAACGGCCGAAGCCCATGTACCCCTTCGCCCCCATAGACTATATATACTACTCCCCCTTCGTGTTTCAGGGTCAGTAATAGTTTAACTCATTTGAGAGATAGAGCATTGCTCATCCACTTGATACATACTCCTTCAGAGACCGAGGCCTCCATGGAGAAGATCCCAGGTGGATTCAAGACCCCGCAAGGGAAGATCCCCTCGTCGATTCAAGAACCCGTCTCTGGATCAGGAAGAACTACCGCCTCTTGTTTCGTCCTTTGTTGTGTTTGAATCTTGTGTTAGTCTTACTGCTCATGGATCTAGCACATGTGTGATTGTTCTTGTTGATTTCAGTGTCTCTCTCATGATTTCTCTCATGTTTCCCCTCGTGTTCTTCATGGGATACCTCCAAATCACCTTAGGGTTTCCACCCTACATCATCTTGGTATCATGAGCCAAGGTTGATCACGACTTTGGAGCCTCCCCCATCATTTTCTAGCCTTGTTTTGCTTGATTTCATCTTAATCTCGAAAATCACCACAAAAATAGCCCTCCCAATTTTTTTTGTGATTTGTTGGAGTGATGATCTTTTGTCAGATTTGATATGTGGATTTTATGTGTTACTTGTTGATCTAGCTTCCCCTAACTTTTCCCCCCATTCCATCCACGAAATCCCTAAAATTTTGCCCCGAAATTTTCTCTTCCCCACGAGTTCCACCGGGTTCATCATGAATCTGGAGCCCTGAACATCTGGCCCGACAGCCCGGGCATCTCCCCCCCTCTCCCGGACATCCGGCCCGACAGCCCAGACATCTGGCTTCCCACAGCATCCCCTCATCCCCTACCCCTTATTCCACCTAACTTTCACCAATTTTGACCGGGCATACCACCAATACTTCCGCATACCTCCACAGCATTCCGCATCCACCATCGCTTACCCGCTACAACCTCCGACAAATTTTGACACATTTGCTTTGAGAATTTGAGTTGCGGTTTCCGTTTCATAACGTGTTTTGAATACTTAGGGATGGTTCGACAATGACATCATCGCCGCTCATCTTCGCCACGGATTCGTCATCGATGACATCCACTTCACCATTTGACACCATAAACCATAAGCAAGGATTGTAACTTCAACGACATCTTTGTCTACTCCTTGCCATTGCTTTGATAATGCACTTTAGCCTACCTTTTGTGCCGCTTATCTATCGAGACTAGCCATTGAGTATTGCTGACAACGTTGCTTGTGCACATTAGTGATCATCGTCTCATTGCATATATCACATCATATTGGTATCCGTATCTTGGTATCATATCTTGTGCCACAAGGTTCTCATCGCATATACACAATTGCTATCATGGTTCGTGAAGTTTTGCATAAGAGGCCAAAGAAAGCCACCAAGCTTAAGCAAAGAGCTTTTAAGCAAGAACCATAGCATCATACTACATTAAGATTGTCATACTCGATCGTCTTGGTTCATATCACTGGAACACCATACATATAGCATACTTGGGATAGAAGTCGTTGCATTTTTGCTTCGTATCCACCTATTGTGCAATCGTGATAGCATCTCTCTTGTGTTGTGCAACAAGAGCATTTTCCGTGGATTCCACATTTTGAGCTCATTTTTGGTTGCACGACCCCATCTATCTTTCCACGTGTGTGTTTCCGTGTACCACTATTTGCTATTGGTCTACTTATTGCATTTGCAAATTTGTGAATCTTTTTCAGCATTATTTGAATCTCGCTAACAATTGCATAAATTTTGTGCCATCGTCCTCACCAAGCTCCACCAAAAACTTTATTTGTGTAGGTGTGAGAAATCGATGAGATATGGTACCAATTGTGTTATTTCCTTGCTACACTATTAAGTGATCATTGATCCATTCTCAACATCGGTTAAGGTGCATTTGGTAGAGTTCTTTCCTTTCATCCACTCACATATTTGCTTGTGATGATGGATAGGAAAACTACTTCTTCGAACCGACTCTTCATCGAGCAAGATGAGGACTCAAACACCTTCGTCACCAAGAACCACCTCTTTGGCGCACAAAGAGCTTCACATCAAGAACAACAACCATTGAGCAACCACATCGACAACCTCGCCACCGACTTGTGACAATCCGAACAAAATACAAGAGACTACTTCGATAAAAAGCTTGACGCACAAAAGGAGGAGAGAAATGCAAGAATGGACGAGATTCATGCCTTGTTGGTCAACCGTTCTTCTACCTCTTCGTCCTACTCAAGAAAGAGCCACTCAAGTCGTCATTCTTCGCAATCTTCTTCGGATGCAAGTCCTCCTCGAGCTTGTTTGCATCGTCGCCAATACCATGAAGTTTATCAAGCTCCACAAAATCCATTCCATGGAAATGGTTTACAAGGCCATCTCCGTGAACGTGAACGCCAATGACAACAAGCTAATTACCTTACGGTCCAAGAGCAAGCTCCAACACGCCAAGAGCGAAAAGAACAACAAGATGGTGATGCACTTCAACAAGAGCAACATTGTCATGAGGAACAAGCACTTGAAGCCGAATAAGCTCTGCAGGAATCAACTTAATCCGTCAATGCTTGAAACCGCCATGTACATCTACAAGAAGAGGTCCTCCGCCGTGAGCGCCAAGAAGAGGCCGCTCGTCATGAAAAGCTCCAAGAAATGAGGAATTGTGCTAACCTTACATGACCTCAACGCTAAGCTAACAATGAGGCGCAATAGAACCAAGCGGTTCAAGATCCTCCTTCTCGGCAAGAGCATCAACATCACCATCAACCCCAACACAATGAAGAGCAACGCTACGGAAAGCTCAAGTTCACCATGCCCAAGTTCGCAGGAAGCAATGATTCTGAATAGTACCTTTAATGGGCATTGAAGGTTGACAAGATCTTTCGTTTACACAACTATGAGGAAGAGAAGAAGATCGCCATGGCATCCCTTAAGTTCCAAGACTACATCCTCATTTGAGGTGGGAGCAAGTCATTGAGCGTCGAGAAGCAAGAGGTGAACCACCCATCACAACATGGAATCAAATGAAAGACGTCATGCGAGTATGCTTTGTGCCAACATACGATAATCGCGACCTCTTCAAGAAATTACAACTCCTCAAGCAAGGACCCAAGAGCATTGAAGAGTATTACAAGGAAATGGAGATTGCCATGATTCGAGCACATGTCATGGAAGATGATGAGAAAACTATGGCATGTTTCTTGGATGGACTCAATCATCCTATCAACAAGATCGCTGACTTCCAACCTTACTCAAACCTCATTGAGCTAGTGCACCAAGCTACCAAGGTGGAGCGACAACTTCAAGATGACTACAAATATATCAAGTTCTCTTCCAAGTACTACGGCTCCTCCTACAACCAAACTTCAATTACTACAATGCCTTCTACCTCAACCAAACCTTCTACAAGCAACGGCGACAAGTCCAGTTACAAGAAAACTTCGACAACCTCTGGTCATCCTCCTACTATAAGCAACTCCAAGCCGAGAGATTCATCATCGTCTACTCCAACAGATGAGACCGCCAAGACAAGTTCCATCAAATGCTTCACATGTGGAGGCCGACGCCACACGACATATGAGTGCCCTACACGGCTCACCATGGTCCTCAACGACGATGGCACATACGACTCCATGAGTGAAGAGGAAATGGAAGCCCTTGAGCATGTGGCCATCCACCGACAAGTGGATGAAGATGAACATGACCAAGTCTCTTGTGACAATGATGTGAGCCCCGCTCTCGTTGTCTCCAAGGTCTTGACGCTTCAACATCAACAAGACAAAGACGAAAGATGCCATATCTTCCACACCAAGGCGGGCATCAATGGAAGGTCCGTGATGGTCATCATCGACGGAGGAAGTTGCCACAATTTGGAAAGTGAAGAGCTATGTAACAAGCTACAATTGGTCAAGATGAAGCACCCTCGCCCCTACAAGGTCCAATGGCTTAGCGACTTCAGCACCATTCAAGTGGAGCACACTTTTCAAGTCTCCTTCAAGATTGGAGCATATGATGTGGTGTGGTGTCGCCGGAAACCACGGCCACCTATGGGACCAGGAGTCCCCTTTGCTGGTTCACCAAGGGGGGCAACACGTTGTGCAAAGAGCAGACGAGCGTGGGGCATCACAATAGAGATCACATAGGCAATTTTCTCCAGGTTCGGGCCGCCGTGAGGCGTAAAACCCTACTCCTACTTTGGTGGATTCATGGTGGAAAGGTGGTGGCGGAGCGTAGTACACTTGCCTGGAAGGGTTGCCTCGAGGTAGTAGTGGCTACGCACGTACGGGGGTGTGAGTTATCCAACCTGCTAACCCTTTCTACGGTTGCCATGGGCCTCCTTTTATAGATCAAGGGGTTACGACAGTGGAAAAGTAGTCATTATGCACTGATAAGATAGCAAACAGTGCTATCATACCTAACTCTGCGGGGTGATAGGGCACATTAAATGCGCCACTAAATGTCACATCGTTGGTTGCCCGACAAGGCTTGCCGGGCTATCTTGCCCGCTCCGCGCCTGCTCGCTTGACACCTCGCAATACGAGTGTCGTCTGAGGGTTTATCCTGTAGAAAGTGGTTGCCATGTGGCGAATGACTGCCACTTAATCACCCTGCGGCTTGACACCGCACTGATCGACGACGTGGGTCATGATAGAGTGGTTGGTGAGGTGGTTTTGCTTCCGTGAGCCCCGGCAGGACCTGCCGGGGTGCTTTGGTTGTTTGTTTCTGGAGGTGGCTTCGCCCCTTGCTAAGCTCGCTTGCCCGACAAGGGAGGCTTTTCTTGATGATTTCATGCTTCTCTGGTTTTGATCTTAGTCCCTCTGATTTGCATGTTGGTCCTTTAAATCTCTGGGGTCCTTGCACTCTGATCTAGGATGGTGCTCCAATCTTCTTCTCGTGCCTATGCATAGTCTGGGCAACAGACCCAGGGTTTGTCGCACCGACAGAAGCCCCCGGGCCTGCCCCGAACACGTTGCCGAGCTTCGTTACGGTAGGGCCTAACAAGTGCATAGGCGAGGGTTGCTGAAGATGCTGGCCTCTTGAGGTCTTCTTTGCTTCTTCATTAGCCTTGATCCCGGGCCAGTTTCTGGTTTCCCAGCGTGTTGCGTAAAGCCAATAGTGGTGGGGTTGCTCCAGTAATGACCAATGAATGACTTTAATGCACGGGGTGGAAACGACCAATTCACTCTTCCAACCACGCCCTTATCCTTGGCCACGTATGTTGCATGCATCGCGTGGGGTAGGTAACGGAGGTGTGTGGCGTAGAAGAGCATCAAGGTGAGGACCCGGTCGTCTTTGAATTGGTGGGGGAGGATGGTGATAGCCCGTTGATGGAGCAGCTCCCCTCCTCGCCTCGCCTATAAAAGGGAGGGGTGGAGGAGGGCAGAGTCACCCATCCTCACATTCCTCCTCTTCTGCCTTCTGCTTCTTGTTAGATATGTTGGAGGGGAGATCCCGAGGCCAGCCCCCAGGCTCTCGGTATGGGTTAATGTCGCCACATACTAGTGTTGATGCTTGGGGAGTGATCCTAGTCCTTAGTGTGGCGACCTTCTTGGTTCCTTCCAGGCTCGGTCAGGAGGCGGGGATGGAAATCATTGGAAATCCCAGCACTGCCCCTCTCGGAAATCTTGGGGCTGATGTCGATGAGAGGCGCACCATCTGCCCGCCAAGGAGGGGAGCGATGCACCTCAAGCTCCCTGGCCATCTTGGTTGCTCGCCATGTCCATCACCGTTTCTTCCGGCTGCCGGGAAAAGGCTTGTCCCCTGGGGCTTCCGCCTCCCCAAGGGGTCTTCTGGCTGGGCCCTGGCGTCCTCCTCTGTCGGTGCCTGTGCTGGAGCCCCCCGCTTAGCCTTGGAGGTGGTGACCAGGGGGTCGTCGAGGTGCTCCGCACGTCTTCCTCCTTCGCAGCCTCGCCACTCCCGACCCTGTTAGGTTGCACCCGCCAGTTCCTGACAAGGATCGGGGTGGCGTTGTGCCAGCGTGTCGCTCGTCCTCTTCTCTTCCCACCGCTGATGAGGACATCAATACCTTTGTTACACCCACAGCCCCTGCTGCTATACATACTGGACCAATTACTAGAGCTCGCGCACGCCAATTAAATTATCAGGTACTTTCGTTTCTTGGTAAGGATTCTAATGTTCATGAGAATATGATGCTGCCTAAATTGGATACGTTTGTTTTGCTTACAAATGAAGGGCCTGGCATGGATAACAGGGATGAACAATGGAGCAAGACCAAGCATGGACATGATGGCATGCGCAAGGGGATTAAGAACGGAGTTACAGGTGATGGTTTGAGGAATTTGAAGCCACCATAAGGAGTGCATGAAGCCTTGGATGAAATATACAAGTTGTCACTTCATAAATTTTGTCCAGAGGCTATTCTAGGTGTTGCGTCACCTTATTATTGGGTCAGGCCCATTTATTTTCGAAATACTTAAGTATAGGTTGTTTTTAGACTCTGTATGTGTGGGGAAACAAGAGTTAGGGTTGGTTTCGGACCCCTCCTCCAAGGGCCACGAAATTCCCCCCTCTTCCTCCGTATATACATCCCTTAGGGTGTCGTTTAGACTTTGGGTTTTGTTTAGATTAAAGTTCGCCATAGCTACAACTTCGCGTACTTTGTTTGTGTTCAACGACCAGACAAAGGCGTCACAGAACCCCTCCTTGATCAATGAAGCCTTCCTCTTATATTCTCAATATCCAGATTGCAATCTCAGTTTCTTGCTTGTTCTTCGTTTGCCTGGAAGAAACATACCTTCATGGTCAGGTTGATCGTCCTCCGGCGTGGTCAATAACCTCTTGGAGTTGGTTTAGCGACTGCTAAGGCGCGACGTCCTTGCACGTTCGTAGTCGGATCGTCAAAGTGGACTTCCTCCAAAACAATAGCCACCATCTCATCCAAAGACGGGACACCTTTGCCTCTATCAAGTGGTATCAGATTTCCAAGTTGCTCGGTGAGATTTTACAGTTTTTCGTAGTTTAGATCGAGTCTGTTCTTCATACCTACAGTCCACAAAAAAGGCCAAAAAAATTAGGGTTAGTTCATCATATCCGAACCAATCTGAGCCTTTGCATAGTCTTTTTAGAGTTTTGATTTGTTGAATGTGCGGTTGCATCATCGTGTCGAGTTGCTGGTCTTAGCGTCTAGTCCCTTAGAGTTTCGAGTTCAGTTCACAGGTTGTCACGCCGTCGCCTCACCATCGTCATCATCATTGCCATATACCACCACCTCACCATATACATCGTCGCTGCCATATACAACCACCAATCCGAGTCTGCATATACCATCGCCATATACCAACCCAATCCGAGTCCAGATATACCATCTCCATATACAACCACCAGTCCGAGTTCCACCAGATTCATCTCCGCCACCAGTCCTAGTCCGAGTCCAGTATTTGTTGCTTTGTTTTCGAGTTCCAGATCACGCGATACTTCGAGTCGTGATAGAGTAGGACTCCCGAAACTCCGTGCTACACACAGTAGAAAAATAGTTCCAAACTCAACAAAAACTAAGTCTGGAAAATTTTGGCTAGACAGTTTTTAGACCATTTGTAGACTTTTTCGGAAAAAAATTTGTTGCGGAGCAAAAAAAAGAGGAAAAAAGTGCAAAAAAAGTGGAAAAAAGGAAGAAATTTCAAAGAGTGCTCCTCCCTTGTTTACGTTCCGCGCCATGTTTTGTTCGTGTTCTAGGCTCGCATCTCTAGTACGGTCTAGCCTAGGACCAGCATAGTACCGTCGTTGAGCGGTTATTCAACTTTGCATCTCTGAATTGATTATTGCTGACATTTTTGCTACCATATCATAAGCCATCCCAGCTCCACATACATCTACATCGTGCGTTTGACACCACCCGACAATCTCTCTGTCCAATCTTTGAGAGTTTTGACTACAAGGGTTGGCAATCACCACCTGCTGCTTGGTAAGAACTGGTAAGATTTGGAGATTCGCTTGACGGATTTGTGATGCCCCGCCACCACCACCACCACTTCTTAGTAGTCTATAGGATCATATTCTTGTGTGTTTCTATTGCTACTAACCATGGCAGGATCACAAGTCGATGAAACTGACTGGGAGAACATGACGAATAAGGAGTTGCATGATAAATTTCAGCAAATGATGAGCGGACAGGTGCAAGATGTGCTAAACAGATTTGAAGAGGCCATGGAGAAGATATATGGCATGGATAAGACGTTTGAAACAAAGGTTGATAACAAGTTTAATGAATTGCTCGCGTCTCTTCCACCACCACCACCGGCTGCACCTAACGCACCT
>NC_041382.1:365035846-365051572 GCF_002162155.2 Triticum dicoccoides | reverse complement strand
AACAACAACAACAACAACAACAACAACAACAACAACAACAACAACAACAACAGCAACAGCAGCAACAACAACAACAACAACAACAACAAAAAAAACAACAGCAACAACAGCAACAATAATAGCAACAATAACAGCAACAACAGCAATAACAACAGCAACAACAGCAACAACAACAACAATAACAACAACAACAACGTCACCTTCCAAATCAAGTGGGACGAGCACAACGCGTTCCCATTGACCCTGGGAAAATTCTAGTGCCGCTGTTGATGCTTCTGTAGCTCCTGCTGCTACTGCAGAGGTGGAGGACCATTATGAGGATGAGGTTGATCAAAATCAGAACTACGTGCAACCACCAGCACCACCACCACCAGGTTGTCCTCAGGTATATCATTGCAACGGTAGGGCTGCACCACCACCTGAGGTACGAGATCATGACCATCTCCCTAAACTGAAATTGAATATTCCACCATTTGAGGGTAGATATGTTCCTGATATATATCTTACTTGGGAATTATAAATTGAACAACGATTTACATGTGTTACAATATCCTGAGGAGAGACGTGTGCCTGCTGCTGTTTGTGCTTTCACTAGTTTTGCATGTGTTTGATGGTCTGAACATTGTAGATTATATCCTATTCCAGCTACTTGGGCAGTTTTGAAAAGTGCTATGCGTACTCGTTGGGTTCCACCATATTATCAACGTGAATTACTTCAAAAATTACAGTGTTTAAGAAAAGGAAAAAATTCTGTAGAGGAATATTATCAGGAATTACAAACTGGCATGATTAGATGTGGTATTGTTGAGGAGAATGAAGCTATGCTTGCATGTTTTATGGGTGCATTAAATAGAGAGATTCAGACCATTCTAGAGTATAAGGAGTATAATAATATCACTCGTTTATTCCATATTGCTTGTAAAGCTAAACGTGAAGTGCAGGATCGACAGGCGTTGGCGCGCACTAACTTTTCTGCAGGTCGATCTTCATCATGGACACCACGTGCATCCTCTACTTCCACTGCACCAACACCTCCATCAGGTGCCACCTCCAGCCGTGATACAAGAAAGCAGGCACAACCACCACTATCTGCCAGGAGCACACCGGCCGGGCCTGCGCAGAGTTCTTCTTCTTCCATGGCATCAACAGGGCATACAAGTGATATTATTTGTCGTCGTTGTAAGGGAAGAGGACATTTTGCGAGAGAATGCAAATCTCAGCATGTGATGATTGCTACTAAGGATGGTGGGTATGAGTCCACTAGTGACTATGATGTGGAGACTTTGGCTCTTATTACACATGAAGAACACGGTGGAGATGTTTCTGATCATGAGACGCAATACATGGCTGCTGAAGATGCTAACAGGTATGAATGTTTAGTTGCTCAACGTGTTTTGAGTGTGCAGGTTACACAAGCTGAGCAAAATCAAAGGCATAATTTGTTCCATACAAAGGGAGTTGTGAAGGAACATTCTGTTCGTGTCATCATAGATGGAAGGAGCTGCAACAACTTGGCTAGCATGGAGATGGTGGAGAAGCTATCTCTCACCACAAGACCACATCCACATCCTTACTACATCCAATGGTTCAACAATAGCGGCAAGGTTAAGGTAACACTTACTGTTCGTGTGCATTTTAGTATCTCTACATATGCTGATTATGTTGATTGTGATGTGGTACCTATGCAAGCATGTTCCTTATTACTTGGTAGACCATGGAAATTTGATAAAAATTATGTACGCCATGGTAGAAACAATCAGTATACTCTTGTTCATAAGGACAAAAATATTACTTTGCTTCCTATGTACTCCAAGTTTTTTCGCCCAAATCCACGATCCCCAATTCTTTGTTCTTGCCAGATTCGCGACCACCGGAACTTCCGGCCCTGCCCAGACCTTCCGTCCTCCGGACCTTCTGGCCAACCCCGGAACCTCCGGCCCCCGGAACTTCCGCTTTGCCTGGAACTTCTGGCCTAGACATAACGTTCGCGCATCTTCGACCACTTCCGCATACGCACTCCCACCACCTTTACACCATCACAACTTCCGCATACCACCACCATTGCTTACCCGTTTCACACTCCGACACGTGTTGCCACTTCGAGCTTTGAGAATTTGAGTTGCGGTTCCGTATCCTTTTGTGTTTCGGCTATCTAGGTACGGTTCGGCATCAACATCACCGCCGCTCATCTTCACCACGGACGCGTCATCAACAACGACCACCTCGACTACATCTTGGTATTCATGCCACCATTTTGCCACCATACCGTACGCAAGAAACGGTAACCTCAACTTGGTATTGGACATATCACTATTGCCATTACATCGATAGCCATCATAACCTTACTCCTTTGCGTTGCTTACCCATTGAGACTAGCCATTGAGTATTGCCGGCAACGAGACTTGTGCACATTAGTGATCATACTTCCCATAGCATACATACATCATTGTTGCATATCTTGGTATCATCTCTTGTGAAACAAGGTTGTCATCGCATACACACTTGCTATCTTGGTTCGTCAAGCATTGCATAAGAAAAGAGCTCAAACATCAAAGAGCCAAAGAAGCTTTTAAGCAAAAAGGAAAGATAAGCAAAGAGCTTTTAAGCAAGAACGATAGCATCATACAACATTAAGATTGTCATTAGATCATCTTGCATCATATCATCGAAACACCTTGCATAGAACATACGTGGGATATAAGTCGTTGCATTTTTGCTTAGTAGGTTGTGCACAAGTCTTTGTATCCGCCTATTGTGCAATCGTGCTAGCATCTCTCTAGTGTTGTGCAACAAGAGCATTTTTGTGGATTCCACATTTTGGCTCATCCTTGGTTGCCCAACCCCACTTATCTGTTTGCGTGTGTGTTCTCGTGTACATTACATTGCTTGGTCTACTTGTTGCATTGCAATCTTGCGAATCTTTTCCAACATTATTGAAGCTCACTTACAATTGCATCAAATTTTGTGCCACCATCCTAACCAAGCTCCACCATAAGCTTTTACTTGTGTAGGTGTGAGAAACCGACAAGAATTGGTACCAATTGTGCTATTTCCTTGTCCACATTGGAGTGATCATTGATCCACTTTCAACTTCGGCCAAGGTACATTTGGTATTCGTTCTTCTCTTTCTACCACTCACATTTTTCTTGGAATGATGGATAGGCCAAGTACTTCTACCAACCCACTCTTCATTGAGCACGACGACATGAACTCCTATGTCACCAAGAGCCACCTCTTTGGTGCACAACATGCTTTGCATCAAGAGAAACAAAGCAAATGAGTGAACGCATCGACAACCTCGCCGCCGACTTGCGACTCTCCGAGCAACGTACAAGGGACTACTTGGAACACAAGCTCGATGATCACAAGCAAGAGAATGACGCAAGGAAGGACGAGATTCGCGCTTTGTTGCTCAACTGCTCTTCTTCCACTTCGTCCTCTTCAAGAAGGAGCCGTTCAAGTCGACACTCCGACTTCACCCTCTCTGGCTCAAGTACACCAACATCGAACACTCTACGTCGTGCCGCATGCAACGATCGTCAAGCAAGCCTCAATCCTCTACACGACGCCAACTCTCAAGAGCACCAACAACGTCAAACCCAAGAGGCTTTTGCACTAGCACGAGATCGGCAACGACAACGCCAACATGAAGAGGAAGAGTGAGCGCGTCTACACCAAGTTGCACAAGATGTCAAGGCACAACGCCAAGAACAACAACTTCGTGAAACTCAAGCACTTGCGGTGCAACAAGCCCTCCGAGATTCAAGTCGAGCCGTAGCCAACTGAGGCCGACAAGCTCGTGAACATGAAGAAGCACTTCGGGGAGAAATTCAAGAACGAAGATGTCAAGCTCGCGTGCATCGTCAAGTTCCTCAAGTTCCTCCTCGAGCTCGACAAGCTCCTCCACAAGCTCACCAAGAACATCAAGTTCATCAAGAGCATGACGACAATGGAAATCCTCCACAGCAAGAGCAAAATGAGGTTGACAATCATCAACAACATGGGCGTCATCATCCTTGATCCCAACACAATGAAGAGCAACGCTACGGAAAGCTAAAGTTCACAATGCCCAAGTTTAATGGAAGCAACGATCCTGAAGAATACCTTTCATGGGCATTGAAGGTCGACAAAATCTTCCATTTGCACAACTTTGAAGAAGAGAAGAAGATCGCAATGACATCCCTTGAGTTCCAAGACTATGTCCTCATTTGGTGGGAACAAGTTATTGAGCGCCGAGAGGAAAGAGGTGAACCACCCATCACCACTTGGGCACAAATGAAGGATGTCATGAGAGCACGCTTTGTGCCTACATACTACAACCGCGACCTCTTCAAGAAACTTCAACTACTCAAGCAAGGAACCAAGAGCGTTGAAGAGTACTATAAGGAGATGGAGATTGCCATGATATGAGCCAATGTCAAGGAAGATGATGAGCATACAATGGCATGCTTCTTGAATGGACTCAACCATCTTATCAAGAAGATCGCCGACTTGCAACCATACTCGAACCTCATCGAGCTAGTGCATCAAGATACAAAAGCGGAACATCAAGTACAAGACAATTACAAGTATGCCAAGTTCTCATCCAAGTCATACGGCTTCTCCAACACCCAAGCTTCAATGACTCCAACACCATCTATCAAGCCTTCTACAAGCAACATCGACAAGTCGAGTTCCAAGAAAGCTTCATCAACTCCAAGTCATCCTCCTACTACAAGCAACTTCAAGCCGAGAGCTTCACCATCATCCACTCCAACCGATGAGACCGTCAAGACGAGTTCCTACAAATGCTTCACATGCGGAGGCCGAGGCCACAAGTCCTACGAGTGCACCAACAAGCGGACCATGATCCTCAACGACGACGGAACCTATGACTTGATGAGTGAAGGATAAATGGACGCTCTTGAGCAAGTCGCCATGCACTGTCAAGTGAAAAATGAAGAGGAACAAGTCTTTTGCGATGAAGATTCAAGTTCTGCTCTTGTTGTCTCCAAGGTCTTGACTCTCCAACATCACCAAGAAGAAGACCAAAGATGCCACATATTTCACACCAAGGCCGACATCAATGGACGATCCGTCAAGGTCATCATCGATGGAGGGATTTGTCATAATCTCGCAAGTGAAGAACTTTGCTCCAAGCTCCAATTTCCCAAGACGAAGCACCCACATCCATAAAAAGTGCACTGTCTTAGCGACTCCGGCACTATTCAAGTCAAGCATCGAGTACAAGTCTCCTTCAAAATTGGCGCCTACGAAGACACCTTAGAGTGTGATGTCGTTCCATTGACCATTTGCCACCTTCTCCTTGGACGCCCATGGCAATTTGATAGAGGTGTCATCCACAATGGCCGAACGATCCACTACATCTTCAAGATGAAGGGAAAGGAGTACGTACTTCGTCCCATGTCTCCAAGCCAAGTTGTCGCCGACAAGCAAGCCACCCATAGTGGAGAAAATAGTGAGAGAGCGAGCCACCAAAAAGAGAGTGAGCGCCACAAGCCCAAATCAAGCGCCTCCACGATGAGCGAAAAGAAGAACTTAGTCCTATTTGCCACCAAAAGTGAGATAAGAGGAGTGTGTGAGAACCCATCTAGTGTCCTACACTACGTCATTTTGTGCAAGGACAATGCACCACAAGCTAACACCTCTCACACTCTTCCTCTAGTGGTGTCTTCTCTTTTGCAGGAATTTCACGGCGTTTTCCCCGACGAGCTACCTCCGGGACTACCTCCACTATGAGGCATTGAGCACCGCATCGACCTCATCCCCGGAGCACTGCTTCCGAACAAAGCTCCCTACCGCGTCAACCCCGAAGAAACCAAAGAAATACAAAGGCAAGTAAATCATCTCATAGACCATGGACATGTGCGTGAAAGCTTGAGCCCTTTTGCCGTCCTGGTCATTCTTGTGCCAAAACGAGATGGTAGCTTTCGCGTGTGCTCCGATTGTAGACCTATCAATGCTATCATCGTTCGCTATAGGTATCCCATTCCACGCCTTGATGATATGCTTGATGAACTTAGTGGTGCCACTATCTTTTCCAAAATTGATCTTAAGAGTGGTTACTATGAAATCTGCATACAAGAGGGTGATGAATGGAAACCTGCTTTCAAAACAAAGTTTGGGTTGTATGAATGGTTAGTCAGGCCTATGGTTCTATCGGAAGCACCGGGTACTTTTATGCGTCTTATGAATCATGTTTTTCGCCCTTACATTGGTGTGTTTGATGTGGTCTACTTAGATGATATCCTTGTTTTTAGCAAGTCTCTCAAAGAGCATGTCAACCATTTCCGAACCGTTTTACAAACTCTTCGAAAAGAACACCTCTATGTTAATATGGAGAAATGCCTTTTTGGCGTTGACAAGCTCGTTTTCTTGGTTTTTGTTGTCTCTTCTAAGGGTGTTCATGTTGATGTGTCCAAGATCAATGCTATTAACACTTGGCCACAACCAACCAATTTGCAACAAGTGCCTAGCTTTCTTGGCCTTGCGGGTTTCTACCGTAGATTTGTCAAGGACTTTAGCACCATTGCTTCACCTTTGCCTGCTTTGAGCAAGAAAAATGCGCCCTTTGTTTGTGGACCATCCCAAGATACCACTTTCAATGAGCTTAAGAATTTGCTTACTCATGCTCCCTGCTTGCATTACCCAACTTTGACAAGCCCTTTGAGATTCATTGCAATGCTAGTGGTAATGGCATAAGAGGTGTGTTAACGCAAGAGAAGCGCCCCATAGCTTACTTTAGTGAGAAACTTTCCGGAGCGCAACCCAATTACAACATCTATGACAAAGAGCTCTATGATTTAGTCCGCATTTTGGATGAATGGAACACTATCTTCGCCCTCATGAATTTATCGTTCATACCGATCATGAAACTCTCAAGTATCTTAAGGGCCAAACCAAGTTGAACAAGCGTCATGCTAAATGGAGTGAATTTATTGGGTCTTTTCCTTATGTCATCAAGTACACCAAAGGTAAGGAAAACATTGTGGCGGATTCCCTTTCCCGCATATGCATGCTTGTTACTCAACTTGAATTTGATGTCATTGGCTTTGAGCATATAAAATACTTGTATGAGCATGATCCTACTTTTGCTACTCCTTATGCCTAGTGTTCGACTCACACCTCTTGGGAATGCTATTACATCAAAGATGGATATCTTATGAGAACTAACAAACTTTGCATCCCCGAGTCTTCTCTTCGTTTGTTGCTTTTGTAGGAATCTCATGGAGGAGGCTTAATGGGACATTTTGGACTTGACAAGACGTTCGCTACGCTCTCAAAGAACTACTATTGGCCCAAGATGTTTCGTGACGTCAACCGCTTCACCAACCGATGCTCTACATGTCGCAAAGCTAAGTCCAAAGCTCAATCCCATGGCCTTTATATGCCTCTACCAATTCCATATCAACCATGGGAAGACATTAACATGGACTTTGTACTCGGTTTGCCTAGGACTAGAAATGGGAAGGATTCGGTATTTGCCGTTGTGGACTGTTTCTCTAAAATGGTACATTTCATTCCTTGCAACAAGATAGAGAATGCTTCACATGTGGCTACTCTCTTTTGTAGGGAAATATTGCGTCTACACAGAGTGCCAAAGACGATCGTCTCGGACTGCGACCTCAAGTTCCTTAGCTACTTTTGGAAGACCCTATGCGCCAAGATAGGAATGAAGCTACTCTTCTCCATGGTGTATCATCCACAAACCGACGGCCAAACGAAAGTTACCAACTGCACACTCTCTGCTCTACTTCGAGTACTCATCAAGAAGAACATCAAGGAGTGGGAGGAGTGCCTACCTATCGCCGAGTTCGCCTACAACCGAGCAAGACACTCAACAACAGATACAAGACACACTATCAAGCGCTAAGTACAATGACTTGCGACCAAGCTCAACATCAACAAGCACCCCATGGTCTTCAACATTGGTGATCTCGTGTGGCTACACCTTCGCAAGGACCACTTTCCACAAGAACGCAAGTCCAAGCTTCGACCACGAGCGGATGGACCCTTCAAGGTGCTTGCACGCTACAACGACAACGCCTACGAGATCGACATTCCTCGTGACAAGTACTCCGTGGGCGACATATTCAACGTCAAATATCTCTCTCCCTACCATGGTGAAGAAGAATTTGATCCGAGGACGGATCTTCCCCAAGGGAGGGGAGATGATGCAGAGCATCCCAAGGTCATCCCCATGGACCTACCATCGTCTCACCAAGCGCCTAGCGGACCCATGACATGAGCACGTGCTAGAGCTCTCGAAACCGAGGTGACATCTCTCCTCTCACACTTCCACTTCGATACACATGAGACATGGCTACTACCTCAAATGGAGACATTATGCATACTCAGCAGGTATCAAGGAGTTAGCCATGAAGAAGCTAAGGAGCAAGGAGAATCAGAAGAGGAAGATGGAGCTGAAGAAGAGGAGACGGACGTCAACTCTCTGGACAGCCCGGAACTTCCGGCCGACCCGGAGCTTCCGGTCTCCGACATCTTCGAACAGCCCAAGCGTGCCAACTCTCTGGTTAGCACGGAACCAGCCCGGACCTTCCGGCTCCGGGAACCTCCGGCCAGCCCGGACCTTCCGGCCCCTGTACACCAGCCCAGCTCCACCCGTGCCAACTCTCTAGGTAGGCCGGACCCTCCACGGAACCTGGCCCAGAACCTCCGGCGCCCGGAACTTCCGGCTTCGCCCGGAAATTCCGGCCCTGCCTGCGCGCAGCGACTTGGGCCGAGGCTCGTGTACCCTTTCACCCCTTAGACTATATATACTCTTCTCCTACCTATGTTTTAGGGTTAGCAAAAGATTAGCTCATATTTCGTGTGAGACCTTTGCTCATCCACTTGGTTACCTTCTCCTCGGAGATTCGAGCCTCCACCGGAGAAGATCCCCCAAGCGGATTCAAGACCCCTTCTAGGGAAGAACTCAAGACGTCCTCACGGAGAAGATCGGCTACCCTTGTATCATCCTTGGTTGTCCGTGGATCGTGTATCTTCTCTTATGTACTCGAGGATCTAGCACATGTGTGACTTATTCGTGTTGGTTTAGTGTTTCCTCTCGTGTTTCCCCTTGTGTTTTCCCTCATTTTCCTCCTCGTGTTTTTCGTGTTCATCACGGGATCCGCTCCTTTTCATGAAAGGTCGGCCGATTAGGGTTCCTACCCTACATCAAGTTTTCTTGGCCTCGCTGGATTCTATAGGTGTTTTTTGAGAGATTTCAGCACCATTGCTACCCCTCTCAATGAGCTTACAAAGAAGGATGTGCCTTTTGTTTGGGGTACCGCACAGGAAGAAGCATTCGTGGTATTGAAAGATAAGTTGACACATGCTCCTTTACTCCAACTTCCTGATTTTAAAAAGACTTTTGAGCTTGAATGTGATGCTAGTGGAATTGGATTAGGAGGTGTGTTATTACAAGATGGCAAACCTATTGCATACTTTTCTGAAAAGTTGAGTGGGCCTAGTCTGAACTATTCTACTTATGATAAAGAATTATATGCTCTTGTTCGTACCTTAGAAACATGGCAACATTATTTATGGCCCAAGGAATTTGTTATACATTCTGATCATGAATCTTTGAAACACATTGAAAGTCAAGCAAAACTAAACCATAGACATGCTAAATGGGTTGAATTCATTGAGACTTTCCCTTATGTCATTAAACACAAGACGGGTAAAGAAAATGTTATTGCTGATGCATTGTCTTGTCGTTATACTATGCTTTCACAACTTGACTATAAAATATTTGATTTGGAGACCATCAAACATCAATATGTGCATGATGCTGAATTTAAAGATGTATTGCAGAATTGTAAGGAAGGGAGAACTTGGAACAAGTTCGTTCTTAACAGTGGATTTGTGTTTCGTGCTAACAAGCTATGCATTCTAGCTAGCTCCATTCGTCTTTTGTTGTTGCAGGAGGCGCATGGAGGAGGACTAATGGGACACTTTGGCGTGAAGAAGACGGAGGACGTACTTGCTACACATTTCTTTTGGCCAATGATGAGACGGGATGTTGAGCGTTTTGTTGCTCGCTGCACTACATGTCAAAAAGCTAAGTCACGATCCTCATGGTTTATATATGCCTTTGCCTGTACCTAGTGTTCCTTGGGAGGATATATATATGGACTTTATTTTAGGTTTACCTCGAACAAAGAAGGGGAGGGATAGCATATTTGTTGTCATGTATAGGTTCTCGAAAATGGCACACTTTATACCATGTCATAAAAGCGATGATGTTGTTAATATTGCTGATTTGTTCTTTCATGAAATTATTCGCTTGCATGGTGTGCCAAATACTATTGTTTCGGATCATGATACTAAATTTCTTAGCCACTTTTGGAGATGTTTATGGGCTAAGTTTGGGACTAAACTGCTTTTTAGTACTACTTGTCACCCCCAAACTGATGGACAAACTGAAGTAGTCAATAGAACATTGTCTACTATGCTTAGGGCTGTTTTGAAGAATAATAAGAAAATGTGGGAAGAATGCTTGCCTCATATTGAATTTGCTTATAATCGTTCATTGAATTCTACCACTAAGATGTGCCCTTTTGAAATTGTGTATGGTTTCCTACCTCGTGCACCTATTGATTTGTTGCCTCTTCCATCTTCGGAGAAGGTTAATTTTGATGCTAAAGGACGTGCTGATTTGATTTTAAAAATGCATGAGTTAACTAAGGAAAACATTGAGCATATGAATGCTAAATATAAACTTGCTGGAGATAAGGGTAGAAAACATGTTGTGTTTGCTCCTGGAGATCTTGTTTGGTTACATTTGCGTAAGGATAGATTTCCTAATTTGCGCAAATCAAAGCTAATGCCACGTGCTGATGGTCCTTCTAAGGTGTTAGAGAAAATAAATGATAATGCATATAAATTGGAGCAGCCTGCAGATTTTGGGGTTAGTCCCACTTTTAACATTGCATATTTGAAGCCTTATTTGGGTGAGGAAGATGAGCTTCCGTCGAGGACGACTTCATTTCAAGAAGGGGAGGATGATGAGGACATCAATACCATTGTTACACCCACATCCCCTGCTGCTATACATACTTGACCAATTACTAGAGCTCGCGCACGCCAATTAAATTATCAGGTACTTTCGTTTCTTGGTAAGGATTCTAATGTTCATGAGAATATGATGCTGCCTAAATTGGATACATTTGTTTTGCTTACAAATGAAGGGCCTGGCATGGATAAGAGGGATGAACACTGGAGCAAGACCAAGCATGGACATGATGGCATGCGCAAGGGGATCAAGAACGGAGTTACAAGTGATGATTTCAGGACTTTGAAGCCAGCATAAGGAGTGCATGAAGCCTTGGACGAAATATACAAGATGCCACTTCATAAATTTCATCCAGAGGTTATTCTAGGTGCTGCGTCACCTTATTATTGGGCCAGGCCCATGTATTTTCGAAATACTTAAGTATAGGTTGTTTTTAGAGTCCGTATGTGTGGGGAAAACAAGAGTTAGGGTTGGTTTCGGACCCCTCCTCCAAGGGCCACGAAATCCGCCCCCCCCTCTTCCTCCATATATACAACCCTTACGGCGACGTTTAGACTTTGGGTTTTGTTTAGATTAAAGTTCGCCATAGCTGCAACTTCGCGTACTTCGTTTGTGTTCAACGACCAGACAAAGGCGTCACAGAACCCCACCTTGATCAATAAAGCTTTCCTCTTATAGTCGCAATATCCAGATTGCAATCTTAGTTTCTTGCTTGTTCTTCATTTTCCTACAAGAAACGGACCTTCGTGGTCAAGTTGATCGTGCTCCGGCATGGTCAATAACCTCTCGGAGTTGGTTTAGCGATTGCTAAGGCGCGACTTCCTCGCACGTTCGTAGTCGGATCGTCAAAGTCGACTTCCTCCAAAATGATAGCCACCATCTCATCGAAAGACGGGACACCTTTGCCTCTATCAACCGCACTACCTGGGGCAAGAGGGGGAGGGAGAGGAGTTTACGAAGCACTTATCTTTTTTAAATCTTAAATCTGTCAGCAGTTGCCAAATTTTAATTCAAATAATGTAATCTCTCGAATCTATGTTTGTGTTCTGTAATGCCTGTACTTGTATTAGCATATCGGTGAAAAAGATGAACCTTGTCGGGAACCCGTGCATGTGTATGTCCATGCAGAGTTGAGTTGCCTCTTCAATATAAATAAAAAAGTTTTCCCCGGTAGGTTATCCTGCCGGTACCCTTTTTTTGTCTGCCGGAGAGTTGCGTCTGCCAGGGAACAGATAGAAGGACCAGCCCCCCGCCAACTTCTTTTTACAAAAGGCCACTGCGACCATCCTGACTGAAGCAACGTTCGAGTCACGGATGGGAGCACCTAAGTTTCAAAAGAGTGGCGAGGCTTTCTCATGCACAAGTTATAGCTTACAGAACACTAATGGACAAGAGGTAGAACTTATCTGGCTGGCTTGCCGGGGATCGGCGTGCTGGGCAGCCTCCTCATCTTCTTGTCGAAGCCAAGTTCATGGTCGGAACCTGCAGCTTCATGCATATGAGAATGAATGCAGGAGAAGATCCTATCTATATGCATATGCAGATGCTCATGAAATATGTATGCGGTGGTCTTGGAATGCTCATGGATGCATGCCGATCTAGGTCGGGGGCCCCCGACAGCGCTTCTTTATTTTCTCTTGCACGTGTTCATCACCCCGGCTTTGTATAAGGGGTTACATGCAACTGAGGCAAGGCATGTACAAAAAGGGTGGCTGCCGGGCAGGGCCCGACAACCGCGCCTTACGGGTAGAACTTGCGGAGATGCTCAATATTTCATGAGTTTTGCAACTGAGTGCCATCTCCGGTCTCCAGATGGACTGCCCCAGGTCTAGTGACTCATACTACCCGGTAAGGGCCTTCCCACTTTGGTAACAACTTGTTTGAACCCTTGGCGGACTAAACGCGCCTAAGGACAAGGTCACCATCCTCAAAACACCGGATGTGAACCCTGCGGCTATGATAGCGACGCAAGGCTTGCTGATAGTGTGCAGCACGCATAGCAGCCCGAAGACGGTTCTCCTCGAGTAGCATAGCATCGTCACGCCGGTGCTGATCTTTGCGCTACTTCATAGTAGGTCGCGCCTTACGGGTGGAACTTGCGGAGATGCTCAATATTCCATGAGTTTTGCAGCTGAGTGCCATCTCCGCTCTCCAGACGGACTGCCCCGGGTGTGGTGACTCGTACTACCCAGTAAGAGCCTTCCCACTCCGGTGACAACTTGTTTGAACCCTTGGCGGACTGAACGCGCCTAAGGACAAGGTCACCTTCCTCAAAACACCGGGTGTGAACCCTGCGGCTATGAAAGTGGCGCAGGGCTTGCTGATAGCGTGCACCACGTATAGCAGCCCGGAGACGGTTCTCCTCGAGTAGCACAACATTGTCACACCGGTGCCGATCTTGTGCTACTTCATCGTAGACAAGCACTCGAGGCGACCCGTAAATGAGTTCCGTGGGGATAACTGCTTCTGCCCCGTAGACCAGGGAGGAGGGAGTCTGCCCGGTAGCTCGGTTCGGTGTCGTTCTGAGGGACCAGAGAACTACCGGCAGCTCGTCGATCCACCGCCTGCCGTGCTTTTGCAGCATATCAAAAGTTCTCATCTTGAGTCCACATAGCACTTCGGCGTTCGCCCTCTTAGCTTGTCCATTGCTCCGAGGGTGTGCCACAGAGGCAAATGAGATTTTGCATCCGAGGGCATGAACATATTGCATGAAGACCGTGCTCGTGAACTGGGTGCCGTTGTCGGTGATGATCCTTGCTGGAACTCCAAAACAACACACCAATTCTTTCAAGAACTTGATAGCTGACTGAGCAGCCACCCATCTCATGGCAGTCACTTCCGGCCACTTTGAAAAACTTGTTGATGGCAACGAACAAGAATTCAAAGCCCCTGATTGCTCGGGGGGAGGTGATAACTCACAAGTATAGGGGATCGCAATAGTTTTCGTGGGTAGAGTATTCAACCCAAATTTATTAATTCGACACAAGGGGACCAAAGAATATTCTTGAGTATTAGCAGCTGAGTTGTCAATTCAACCACACCTGAAAGACTTAATATCTGCAGCAAAGTGTTTAGTAGCAAAGTGGTATGGAAGTAGCGGTAACGGTGGCAAAAGTAACAGTAGCAGTTTTGTAGCAATCGTAACAGTGGTGACGGAAAAGTAACTGTCAAATTCGGGGTTTCGCAGACCCTTGAGAGGTTTGAACTCTGGGGTGCGTGTGAAGATCTCGTCCTCTCGAGTGTGGCTATGCTCCGATCCCACGGCCTAGCTCGACGAACCCAAGGGACAAGAGACGCAACAGCTTATCCTGGTTCGGGCCACCTTGCGGTGTAATACCCTACTCCAGCTTTGTGGTGGATTGCGTCGAGGGGCTGAGGACAAACTAGTACAGTGGTAGAACAGCCTCAGGAGTTAAGGTGTTCTTGCGCCCGATCAGCTGGTGAGCTGATCAGGGTGGAATGGATCCCTCCCTCTATGGTTGTCGCTAAGTCCTATTTATAGGGGCCTTGGTCCTCTTCCCAAATATAGGCGGGAAGGGATCCCACAACGGCCAAATTCGAAGGGAGACAACTAGTACAAGTCATCCTGACAAAAGTGGTCTTCGCCTGCAAAAGCCTCTGGTGGTGACGCCGCGGTGGGCTCCGCGATGACCTCCGTCCTACCGTCCTGGTGGTCTTGGTCTTGTTGAACCGATATGGAAACCTTTGCTTGATTCCTTGGGACCCCGCGCCTGCACTTGCCTCCTTAGCACCAAAGAGGAAACTAGTACACTGCGCCTGCTGGTGCCCGCCTGGCCTTGGTTGTCATGGCTCACATCATGTGAACCTCGTGAGGTGCATCTTGCATAGATATCTCCGCTCCTCGAGAGCCAGCCTGGTGAGGCCGCCCCAGGGAGGTCATGGTGTCGTCCCCCTCGCGAGGCTTGGCCCCTCGCGAGGGTCTTGGGTTGTTGATGCTCAAGCTGGGCCTTACCGGGCCGTCGATGGAGCCACGGTGTGGGCCGTAGGCAGGAAGGTCTAGGTACCCCCGTTCCCAGGACGCTGACAGTAACTTAGCAAAGATCAATATGAAACGAGCTCGTAGGCAATTGATCCATGATGGATAATTATGTCGGATGGCATTCACCATGCAAAGGTTATAACATAGGGTGACACAGAACTAGCTTTAGTTCATCAATGTAATGTAGGCATGTATTCCGAATATAGTCATACGTGCTTATGGAAAAGAACTTGCATGACATATTTTGTCCTACCCTCCCGTGGCAGCGGGGTTCCGTAACACCCCGAGATCATGCTACAGTGAACTCCCCCTAATGGTGGCCATGTCATCATGAGTACTATGCAAATTTCCACTTGTCCAAAATCAAAGTAAAATTCATAGTTAAATTGCAAGTGAAATTATTATTTCTTCGAACAGTAAAGAAAAAACGTTCACAATATTCTATAAATTCCCTTGAGCATAGTCATGAATGATTCAACCTCATTTGACTAATTTAGTTTCCCCAGGAAATTAAAACGGTTCCAAATCAGCATTTTTTATGCTTTTCTAATTGTGAACAATCCAAATCCATTCAAACTCCTCCCAAATTTTTGTGGCTGTGCCAAATATCATAATGTATTTATGTGGCCAAGTCCCACAATTTACAAAGACAAATTGGCACCTCAAAATATTGCAAACAGATTCTGTAAAAGAAAACAAAGAAAAGGAA
>NC_041382.1:365015983-365035544 GCF_002162155.2 Triticum dicoccoides | reverse complement strand
CACCCCCTGCCTACAACACTCCCTCCCCGTAACCCTATCCTCGCACGAATCCCACTCCTGCTCGTTCCCCACTCCCCCTCTCTCTCTCTCCCGATCCCATCTGGGTCGGGGACCCCAAGCCCGCCGCCGTCGTTTGACCCGCGGCGCTGCCCGTCGCCGCCGCCCGGGGCCACCTCGCCGGACCGCCACACCACCAGCCCCTGCCTCCTAGGCGCCCCCCTACTCGACTAGATCGGGGAGGGGCCAGATCCCGCACCGCCCTGAGCCTGCGACGTCGGCGCCCATCCCCGGTGCCTCCTCATCGGCGCCATGCTCCGCCACCTCGTCATCGCCGCTCCATCGCCTCTCCCTCGCCGACGCTAACGCGCCCCGTCGCCCCCCTTTCCTGCTCGCAAGTGAGCGCCGCCATCTGATAGAGGCAAAGGTGTCCCGTCTTTCGATGAGATGGTGGATTTCGCTTTGGTGGAAGTCGACTTTGACGATCCGACTACGAACGTGCGAGGACGTCGCGCCTTAGCAATCGCTAAACCAACTCCGAGAGGTTATTGACCACGCCGGAGCACGATCAACCTGACCACGAGGGTCTGTTTCCTGCGAGCAAACGAAGAACAAGCAAGAAACTGAGATTGCAATTTGGATATTGCGAACATAAGATGAAAGCTTTATTGATCAAGGTGGGGTTCTGTGACGCCTTTGTCTGGTCGTTGAACACAAACGAAGTACGCGAAGTTGCAGCTATGGCGAACTTTTAATCTAAACAAAACCCAAAGTCTAAACGATGCCCTAAGGGCTGTATATATGGAGGAAGAGGGGGGGGGGGATTTCGTGGCCCTTGGTGGAGGGGTCCGAAATCAACCCTATCTCTTGTTTCCCCACACATACGGACTCTAAAAATAGCCTATACTTATGTATTTCGAAATTACATGGGCCTGGCCCAATAATAAGGTGACGCAGCACCTAAAATAGCCTCGGGACGAAATTTATGAAGTGGCATCTTGTATATTTCGTCCAAGGCTTCATGCACACATTATGGTGGCTTCAAAGTCCTGAAATCATCACTTGTAACTCCGTTCTTGTTCTTGCTCCAATGTTCATCCTTCTCCAAGCTAGGCCCTTCATTTGTCAGCAAAACAAATGTATCCAATTTAGGCAGCATCATATTCTCATGAACATTAGAATCATTACCAAGAAACGAAAGTACCTGGTAATTTAGTTGGCGTGCACGAGCTCTAGTAATTGGTCCAGTATGTATAGCAGTAGGGGCTGTGGGTGTAACAATTGTATTGATGTCCTCATCATCCTCCCCTTCTTGAAATGAAGTCGTCCTCGATGGAAGTTCATCTTCCTCACCCACATAATGCTTCAAATCTGCAATGTTAAAAGTGGGACTAACCCCAAAATCTGCAGGCAGCTCAAGTTTATATGCATTATCATTTATTTTCTCTAACACCTTAAAGGGACCATCAGCACGTGGCATTAGCTTTGAATTGCGCAAATCAGGAAATCTATCCTTACGCGAATGTAACCAAACAAGATCTCCAGGTGCAAACACAACATGTTTTCTACCCTTATCTCCAACAAGTTTATATTTAGCATTCATACGCTCAATGTTTTCCTTAGTTAACTCATGCATTTTTAAAATCAATTCAGCATGTTGTTTAGCATCAAAATTAACCTTTCCGAAGATGGAAGAGGCAACAAATCAATAGGTGCACGAGGTAGGAAACCATACACAACTTCAAAAGGGCACATCTTAGTAGTAGAATGCAATGAACGATTATAAGCAAATTCAATATGAGGCAAGCATTCCTCCCACATTTTCTTATTATTCTTCAAAACAGCCCTAAGCATAGTAGACAACGTTCTATTGACTACTTCAGTTTGTCCATCAGTTTGGGGGTGACAAGTAGTACTAAAAAGCAGTTTAGTCCCCAACTTAGCCCATAAACATCTCCAAAAGTGGCTAAGAAATTTAGTATCATGATCTGAAACAATAGTATTTGGCACACCATGCAAGCGAATAATTTCACGAAAGAACAAATCAGCAACATTAACAGCATCATCGCTTTTATGACATGGTATAAAGTGTGCCATTTTCGAGAATCTATCCACGACAACAAATATGCTATCCCTCCCCTTCTTTGTTCGAGGTAAACCTAATAAGCAAGGAACTCGGATTGGTGGTGGATATATGGTGGTGGTATATGGCAGCGGTGGTGGTAGCGGTGGTAGTATATGGATATGGATCGGTGGTGGTATATGGACACGGATTGGTGGTGGTATATGGATACGGATTCGGTGCGGTGGTGGTAGATGGCAGGGGCGATGATGATGGTGCGGCGGCGGCGTGACAACTTATGACCAGAACTCGAAACTCTAAAAGACTAGACTCTAAGACCAGCAACTAGACACGACGATGCAACCGCAAATTCAACAAAGCAAAACCCTAAAAAGATTATGCAAGGCTCAGATTGGTTCGGATATGATGAACTAACCCTAAATTTTTTTTTGTGGCTTTTTCGTGGACTATAGGTATGAAGAGCAGACTCGATCTAAACTACTAAAAAACTGTAAAATCTCACCGAGCAACCTGGCTCTGATACCAGCACGAGGTAGGAAACCATACACAACTTCAAAAGGGCACATCTTAGTAGTAGAATGCAATGAACGATTATAAGCAAATTCAATATGAGGCAAGCATTCCTCCCACATTTTCTTATTATTCTTCAAAACAGCCCTAAGCATAGTAGACAACGTTCTATTGACTACTTCAGTTTGTCCATCAGTTTGGGGGTGACAAGTAGTACTAAAAAGCAGTTTAGTCCCCAACTTAGCCCATAAACATCTCCAAAAGTGGCTAAGAAATATAGTATCACGATCTGAAACAATAGTATTTGGCACACCATGCAAGCGAATAATTTCACGAAAGAACAAATCAGCAACATTAACAGCATCATCGCTTTTATGACATGGTATAAAGTGTGCCATTTTCGAGAATCTATCCACGACAACAAATATGCTATCCCTCCCCTTCTTTGTTCGAGGTAAACCTAAAACAAAGTCCATAGATATATCCTCCCAAGGAACACTAGGTACAGGCAAAGGCATATATAAACCATGAGGATTGAGTCGTGACTTAGCTTTTTGACATGTAGTGCATCGAGCAATAAAACGCTCAACATCCCGTCTCATCTTTGGCCAAAAGAAATGTGTAGCAAGTATGTCCTCCGTCTTCTTCACGCCAAAGTGTCCCATTAATCCTCCTCCATGCGCCTCCTGCAACAACAAAAGACGAACGGACCTAGCTGGAATGCATAGCTTGTTAGCACGAAACACAAATCCATCGTTAACGACAAACTTGTTCCACATTCTTCCTTCTTTACAATTCTGCATTACATCTTTAAAATCAGCATCATGCACATATTGATCTTTGATGGTCTCCAAACCAAATATTTTGAAGTCAAGTTGTGAAAGCATAGTATAGCGACGATACAATGCATCAGCAATAACATTTTCTTTTCCCTTCTTGTGTTTAATGACATAAGGGAAAGTCTCAATGAATTCAACCCATTTAGCATGTCTACGATTCAGTTTAGCTTGACTTTTAATATGTTTCAAAGATTCATGATCAGAATGTATAACAAATTCTTTGGGCCATAAATAATGTTGCCATGTTTCTAAAGTCCGAACAAGAGCATATAATTCTTTATCATAAGTAGAATAATTCAGACTAGGCCCACTCAATTTTTCAGAAAAGTATGCAACAGGTTTGCCATCTTGTAATAACACACCTCCTAATCCAATTCCACTAGCATCACATTCAAGCTCAAAAGTCTTATTAAAATCAGGAAGTTGGAGTAAAGGAGCATGTGTCAACTTATCTTTCAATACCGTGAAGGCTTCTTCCTGTGCAGTACCCCAAAGAAAAGGCACATCTTTCTTTGTAAGCTCATTGAGAGGTGCAGCAATGGTGCTGAAATCTCTCACAAAACGCATATAGAATCCAGCGAGGCCAAGAAAACTCCTCACTTGTGTGACCGTTTTGGGCTGCGGCCAACTCTCAATAGCTTCAATCTTGGCTTTATCAACTTCAATTCCCTGTGGAGTAACAACATAGCCAAGAAAAGATACTCGGTCGGTGCAAAAGGTGCACTTCCCAAGGTTACCAAACAAACGTGCATCACGTAGAGCAATAAAAACAGCACGTAAATGTTCCAAATGTTCTTCCAAAGTTCTGCTATAAATCAATATGTCATCAAAGTAAACTACCACAAATCGTCCAATGAAAGCACGTAAAACTTCGTTCATTAATCTCATGAAAGTACTAGGTGCATTAGTTAACCCAAAAGGCATGACTAACCACTCATATAATCCAAACTTAGTTTTAAATGCTGTTTTCCATTCATCTCCCAATTTCATACGAATTTGATGGTAGCCACTACGCAAATCAACTTTGGAGAATATTGTAGAGCCACTCAATTCATCAAGCATATCATCTAGCCTAGGAATAGGATGACGATAACGAATAGTAATATTATTAATGCCTCTACAATCAACACACATACGTGATGTACCATCCTTTTTTGGCACTAGAATAATAGGAACAGCACAAGGACTAAGGGATTCACGTATATAACCTTTGTCGAGAAGCTCTTGTACTTGACGCATAATCTCCTTCGTCTCCTCTGGATTGGTACGGTATGGTGCACGGTTTGGCAGTGAAGCACCGGGAATTAAGTCAATCTGATGCTCAATCCCTCGAATAGGCAGTAATCCCGGTGGCACGTCTTGTGGAAAAACGTCAGCGAAATCCTGCAAAATGTTAGTGACAGCAGGAGGCAAAGAGGAAGGCACGTCCTCGAATGAAAATAATGCCTCTTTGCACACAAAAGCATAGCAAACAGATTTGCTGAAATCTAGCTCATCAATATCAGATTTGGTGGCAAATAAACATGCACTTTTCAATTTAATTTCAGAAGCAACACTAGATGGTTTATTATTAGGCTTCATTTGTTGCTCAAATTCTTTTGCCACAATCTGATTTTCACTCTTATTCTTCTCCTGTTTTGCTTTATTAGCTCTATTAATATCATCTTTCAAAATGGAATCAGGAGTCATAGGAAGCAAAGTAATATTTTTATCCTTATGAACAAGAGTATAGTGATTGTTTCTACCATGGTGTACAGAGTTTTTATCAAATTGCCATGGTCTACCAAGTAATAAGGAACATGCTTGCATAGGTACCACATCACAATCAACATAATCAGCATATGTAGAGATACTAAAATGCACACGAACAGTACGTGTTACCTTAACCTTGCCGCTGCTGTTGAACCATTGGATGTAGTAAGGATGTGGATGTGGTCTTGTGGTGAGAGAAAGCTTCTCCACCATCTCCATGCTAGCCAAGTTGTTGCAGCTCCCTCCGTCTATTATGACGCGCACAGAACGTTCCTTCACAACTCCCTTGGTATGGAACAAATTGTGCCTCTGATTTTGCTCAGCTTGTGTGACCTGCACACTCAAAACACGTTGAGCAACTAAACGTTCATACCTGTCAGCGTCTTCAGGAGCCATGTATTGCGTCTCATGATCAGAATCATCTCCACCATGTTCTTCACGTGTAATAAGAGCCAATGTCTCCTCATCATAGTCACTAGCGGACTCATATCCACCATCCGCGGTAGCAATCATCACACGCGGAGATTTGCATTCCCTCGCATAATGACCTCCTCCCTTACAACGACGACAAATAATATCACTTGTGTGCCCTGTTGATGCCATGGAAGAAGAAGAACGCTGTGCAGGCCCCGCAGGTGCGCTCTTGGCAGATAATGGTGGTTGTGCCTGTTTTCTTGTATCACGGCTGGAGGTGGCACCGGATGGAGGTGCTGGTGCAGTTGAAGTAGAAGATGCACGTGGTGTCCATGATGAAGGTCGGCCTGCAGAAAAGTTAGTTCGCCCCAATGCTTGTCGATCCTGCTGATGAGGACATCAATACAATTGTTACACCCACAGCCCCTGCTGCTATACATACTGGACCAATTACTAGAGCTCGTGCACGCCAACTAAATTACCAGGTACTTTCGTTTCTTGGTAATGATTCTAATGTTCATGAGAATATGATGCTGCCTAAATTGGATACATTTGTTTTGCTTACAAATGAAGGGCCTAGCTTGGAGAAGGATGAACATTGGAGCAAGAACAAGCATGGAGATGATGGCATGCGCAAGGGGAACAAGAACGGAGTTACAAGTGATGATTTCAGGACTTTGAAGCCACCATAATGGGTGCATGAAGCCTTGGACGAAATATACAAGAAGCCACTTCATAAATTTTGTCCCGAGGCTATTTTAGGTGCTGCGTCACCTTATTATTTGGCCAGGCCCATGTAATTTCGAAATACATAAGTATAGGCTATTTTTAGAGTCCGTATGTGCGGGGAAACAAGAGATAGGGTTGATTTCGGACCCCTCCACCAAGGGCCACGAAATTCCCCCCCTCTTCCTCCATATATACAGCCCTTAGGGCATCGTTTAGACTTTGGGTTTTGTTTAGATTAAAAGTTCGCCATAGCTGCAACTTCGCGTACTTCATTTGTGTTCAACGACCAGACAAAGGCGTCACAGAACCCCACCTTGATCAATAAAGCTTTCATCTTATATTCGCAATATCCAGATTGCAATCTTAGTTTCTTGCTTGTTCTTCGTTTGCTCGCAGGAAACAGACCCTCGTGGTCAGGTTGATCGTGCTCCGGCGTGGTCAATAACCTCTCGGAGTTGGTTTAGCGATTGCTAAGGCGCGACGTCCTCGCACGTTCGTAGTCGGATCGTCAAAGTCGACTTCCACCAAAGCGAAATCCACCATCTCATCGAAAGACGGGACACCTTTGCCTCTATCAATAGTGATTGTTTCTACCATGGTGTACAGAGTTTTTATCAAATTGCCATGGTCTACCAAGTAATAAGGAACATGCTTGCATAGGTACCACATCACAATCAACATAATCAGCATATGTAGAGATACTAAAATGCACACGAACAGTACGTGTTACCTTAACCTTGCCGCTGTTGTTGAACCATTGGATGTAGTAAGGATGTGGATGTGGTCTTGTGGTGAGAGAAAGCTTCTCCACCATCTCCATGCTAGCCAAGTTGTTGCAGCTCCCTCCGTCTATTATGACGCGCACAGAACGTTCCTTCACAACTCCCTTGGTATGGAACAAATTGTGCCTCTGATTTTGCTCAGCTTGTGTGACCTGCACACTCAAAACACGTTGAGCAACTAAACATTCATACCTGTCAGCGTCTTCAGGAGCCATGTATTGCATCTCATGATCAGAATCATCTCCACCATGTTCTTCACGTGTAATAAGAGCCAATGTCTCCTCATCATAGTCACTAGCGGACTCATATCCACCATCCGCGGTAGCAATCATCACGCGCGGAGATTTGCATTCCCTCGCATAATGACCTCCTCCCTTACAACGACGACAAATAATATCACTTGTGTGCCCTGTTGATGCCATGGAAGAAGAAGAACGCTGTGCAGGCCCCGCAGGTGCGCTCTTGGCAGATAATGGTGGTTGTGCCTGTTTTCTTGTATCACGGCTGGAGGTGGCACCGGATGGAGGTGCTGGTGCAGTTGAAGTAGAAGATGCACGTGGTGTCCATGATGAAGGTCGGCCTGCGGAAAAGTTAGTTCGCCCCAATGCTTGTCGATCCTGCACTTCACGTTCAGCTTTACAAGCAAGATGGAATAAATGAGTGATATTAGTATACTCCTTATAGTCTAGAATGGCCTGAATCTCTCTATTTAATCCACCCAGAAAACGTGCAAGCATAGCTTCATTCTCCTCAACAATACCACATCTAATCATGCCAGTTTGTAATTCCTGATAATATTCTTCTACAGAATTTTTTCCTTGTCTTAAGCGCTGTAATTTTTGAAGCAATTCACGTTGATAATATGGTGGAACCCAACGCGTACGCATAGCAGTTTTCAAAGAAGCCCAAGTAGTTGGAGTAGGATATAATCTACAATGTTCAGACCACCATACACATGCAAAACTAGTGAAAGCACAAACAGCAGCAGCAACTCGTCTCTCCTCAGGATATTGTAAACATGTAAATCGTTGTTCAGTTTCTAACTCCCAAGTAAGATATATATCAGGAACATATCTACCCTCAAATGGTGGAATATTCAATTTCAGTTTAGGAATATGGACATCATCTCGTACCTGAGGTGGTGGTGCAGGCCTACCATTACGAATATATACCTGAGGTCGACCTGCTGGTGGTGATGCTGGTGGCTGCTCGTAGATCTGATTTTGATCAACCTCATCCTCATAATCGCCCGCATACTCATCATCCTCCTGGGTACCAGCAACAGCAGTAGCAGGAGCCACAGAAGTATCAACAGCAGCACCAACAGTTTGGCCAAACGCAAGAGGAACACGGCTCGCTCGGCGAAGGTCTATTTCGCGACGTGGAGGTAGTCGTTGTTGTTGTTGTTGGAGAGGTGTGTTAGGTGCAGCGGGTGGTGGTGGTGGAAGACGCGCGAGCAATTCATTAAATCTGTTATCGAGCTTTGTTTCGAACGTCTTCTCAAGGCCAGTGATCTTCTCCATGGCCTCTTCAAAATTGTTCAGCACATCTTGCACCTGTTCAGTCATCATTTGCTGAAACTTATCATGAAGCTCCTTGTTCGATAAATTCTCCTAGTCAATCTCGTCGGCTTGTGATCCTGGCATGGTTAGCAGCAATAGAAACACACAAGAATATGATCCTACAGACTACGAACAAGTGGTGGTGGTGGGTGTCACAAATCCGTCAAGCAAAAATCAAATTCTTACCAGTTCTTACCCAGCAACAGGCGGTGATCGGCAACCGTTGTAGTCAAAACTCTCAAAGCTTGGATAGAGCGATTACCAGGGAGAGTCAAATGCACGACGTAGATGTATGTGGAGCTGGGAAGGCTTATACTATGGTAGCAAAAAGGGTCAGCAATAATCAATTCAGAGATGCAAAGTTGAATAAACGCTCAACGACGGTACTGTGCTGGTCCTAGGCTAGACTGTGCTAGAGACGCGAGCCTAGAACACCAACAAAATCACGGCGCGGCACGTAAACAAGGGAAAAGCACACTCTGAATTTTTTTTTTCGCTCTTTTTTTTTGCGCTCTTTCTTTTTTGCGCTGGTTTTTTTTTTGCGAAAAATCACTATAATGGCGAGTGTCTCAAAACTCTTCCTAGGTCAAACTGACAGGATGGGCACGAAATTTTTTTTTTCGACCAAATTTTTTTTTTCCGACTGCCCGGACCCAAAAATTGGAAACGGGTCAAAAAAAACTTCCTATAATGGCACCTGTCTCAAAACACTCAGAAACACCTAAAAATAGGATAGCCAGAAATTTTTTCGAAAAATGTGTTTTCGAAAAATTTTGGGCCTAAACGGAGCGTGGCTACCCGACTCTTTTTTTTTCCGAAACCTACTCCGGCAAGGAAACACGAATCGGAATCTAGATGGATCCTGAAAACAAACCTAATAAGCAAGGAACTCGGATTGGTGGTGGATATATGGTGGTGGTATATGGCAGCGGTGGTGGTAGCGGTGGTAGTATATGGATATGGATTGGTGGTGGTATATGGACACGGATTGGTGGTGGTATATGGATACGGATTCGGAGCGGTGGTGGTAGATGGCAGGGGCGATGATGATGGTGCGGCGGCGGCGTGACAACTTATGACCAGAACTCGAAACTCTAAAAGACTAGACTCTAAGACCAGCAACTAGACACGACGATGCAACCGCAAATTCAACAAAGCAAAACCCTAAAAAGATTATGCAAAGGCTCAGATTGGTTCGGATATGATGAACTAACCCTAATTTTTTTTGTGGCTTTTTCGTGGACTGTAGGTATGAAGAACAGACTCGATCTAAACTACGAAAAACTGTAAAATCTCACCGAGCAACCTGGAAATCTGATACCACTTGATAGAGGCGAGGTGTCCCGTCTTTCGATGAGATGGTGGATTTCGCTTTGGTGGAAGTCGACTTTGACGATCCGACTACGAACGTGCGAGGACGTCGCGCCTTAGCAATCGCTAAACCAACTCCGAGAGGTTATTGACCACGCCGGAGCACGATCAACCTGACCACGAGGGTCTGTTTCCTGCGAGCAAACGAAGAACAAGCAAGAAACTAAGATTGCAATCTGGATATTGCGGATATAAGATGAAAACTTTATTGATCAAGGTGGGGTTCTGTGACGCCTTTGTCTGGTCGTTGAACACAAACGAAGTACGCGAAGTTGCAGCTATGGCGAACTTTTAATCTAAACAAAACCCAAAGTCTAAACGATGCCCTAAGGGCTGTATATATGGAGGAAGAGGGGGGGAATTTCGTGGCCCTTGGTGGAGGGGTCCGAAATCAACCCTATCTCTTGTTTCCCCACACATACGGACTCTAAAAATAGCCTATACTTATGTATTTCGAAATTACATGGGCCTGGCCCAATAATAAGGTGACGCAGCACCTAAAATAGCCTCGGGACGAAATTTGTGAAGTGGCATCTTGTATATTTCGTCCAAGGCTTCATGCACCCATTATGGTGGCTTCAAAGTCCTGAAATCATCACTTGTAACTCCGTTCTTGTTCCCCTTGCGCATGGCATCATCTCCATGCTTGTTCTTGCTCCAATGTTCATCCTTCTCCAAGCTAGGCCCTCCATTTGTAAGCAAAACAAATGTATCCAATTTAGGCAGCATCATATTCTCATGAACATTAGAATCATTACCAAGAAACGAAAGTACCTGGTAATTTAGTTGGCGTGCACGAGCTCTAGTAATTGGTCCAGTATGTATAGCAGCAGGGGCTGTGGGTGTAACAATTGTATTGATGTCCTCATCAGATATGGATATGAATCGGTGGTGGTATATGAATCGGTGGTGGTATATGGATACGGATTCGGAGCGGTGGCGGATAAGCGGTGGTGGTAGATGGCAGGGGCGATGATGATGGTGCGGCGGCGGCGTGACAACTTATGACCAGAACTCGAAACTCTAAAAGACTAGACTCTAAGACCAGCAACTAGACACGACGATGCAACCGCAAATTCAACAAAGCAAAACCCTAAAAAGATTATGCAAAGGCTCAGATTGGTTCGGATATGATGAACTAACCCTAATTTTTTTTGTGGCTTTTTCGTGGACTGTAGGTATGAAGAACAGACTCGATCTAAACTACGAAAAACTGTAAAATCTCACCGAGCAACCTGGAAATCTGATACCACTTGATAGAGGCAAAGGTGTCCCGTCTTTCGATGAGATGGTGGATTTCGCTTTGGTGGAAGTCGACTTTGACGATCCGACTACGAACGTGCGAGGACGTCGCGCCTTAGCAATCGCTAAACCAACTCCGAGAGGTTATTGACCACGCCGGAGCACGATCAACCTGACCACGAGGGTCTGTTTCCTGCGAGCAAACGAAGAACAAGCAAGAAACTGAGATTGCAATATGGATATTGCGAACATAAGATGAAAGCTTTATTGATCAAGGTGGGGTTCTGTGACGCCTTTGTCTGGTCGTTGAACACAAACGAAGTACGCGAAGTTGCAGCTATGGCGAACTTTTAATCTAAACAAAACCCAAAGTCTAAACGATGCCCTAAGGGCTGTATATATGGAGGAAGAGGGGGGGGGGGATTTCGTGGCCCTTGGTGGAGGGGTCCGAAATCAACCCTATCTCTTGTTTCCCCACACATACGGACTCTAAAAATAGCCTATACTTATGTATTTCGAAATTACATGGGCCTGGCCCAATAATAAGGTGACGCAGCACCTAAAATAGCCTCGGGACGAAATTTATGAAGTGGCATCTTGTATATTTCGTCCAAGGCTTCATGCACACATTATGGTGGCTTCAAAGTCCTGAAATCATCACTTGTAACTCCGTTCTTGTTCTTGCTCCAATGTTCATCCTTCTCCAAGCTAGGCCCTTCATTTGTCAGCAAATAAATGTATCCAATTTAGGCAGCATCATATTCTCATGAACATTAGAATCATTACCAAGAAACGAAAGTACCTGGTAATTTAGTTGGCGTGCACGAGCTCTAGTAATTGGTCCAGTATGTATAGCAGTAGGGGCTGTGGGTGTAACAATTGTATTGATGTCCTCATCACCATCCCCCTACGCCCCCTCTCTCCCTGGGTCGCCACGGTCACCGCCCTCCCTGCCCGCGGTCGACGTGCTCCGGCACCACCCGTTGCGCGCTCACCTCGCACCTCTCCCCGTCGCTCCCGTGCACGGCCTCGCTGGCCCACGCCCGCGGCCATGGCGCTCGACCGCGCCGCTCACGACCCGTGGTCGCGCCACCATCGCCTCTTCCTCCTGCGGCTCCCTCCCGCGCCGGAGCCCCAGTGGTTGCCGCTGGTCGCGCCCGGGGCACGGCTCGCCCGTGCCTCCCCCCATTGCGTCGCGGCCTTCGCCTGGACGCCACCCCTCGCTGCCGGTTCCCGGCGCCCGCATGCGCGCCGGCCGCCCCGGTAGCCTCGCCCCCACACCGCCGCCCCGCAACGCCCGGTCGGGTGCGCCCCTGTTCGGGCTGTTCCCCGACGCCCGTGCCCGATAGGCCCCTCTGGGCCACAGACACATGGGGCCCGCCCCTGTGAGAAGTTTTAAAAAAAGAAATTAATAAATATATGATGAAAATATTAGTTAATTAATTACTTAATTAACTTAACTAATTATGTTTAACTAAACTAATTAAAATTAGTTAATCTAATCTTTTAGTTAACTAATTAATCATGATTAGTTAATCTAGCCAATGACAAACGGGACCCACACGTCTGTTGACCCAGTCAATAGGCGGTTGATTGCTGACATCACGCTCACGTCATAATTACTTTTCCTAATTAAATTAATTCTGTTATTTCTAAAAATGAAATAAAACATTAAAAATTAATATAAATTAAACCGTAACTCCAACGAAAATACTATGTACATGAAAATTGCTCAGAACGACGAGACGAATCCGGATACGCAGCCCATTTGTTTGCCACACATCCCTAGCATAGAAAACTCGCAACTTTCCCCCTCCGATTCATCTGTCCGAAAACACGAAACACCTTGAATACTTTCCCGGATGTTTCCCCCCTTCGCCGGTACCACCTCCTACCGCGTTAGGGCACACCTAGCACCGTGCATTGTCATGTATTCCATCGTCATGCTTATGTTTGCATTATATTTACTGTTTCTTCCCCCTCTTCTCTCCGGTAGACTACGAGACCGACGCTGCTGCTGTCCATTTCGACTACGGAGTTGACGACCCCCTCCTTGCCAGACAACCAGGCAAGCCCCCCCTTTGATCATCCCGATATCGCCCATTCCATTCTCTCATGCTTGCATTCGATTTTGCTACTGTTATTGATTGCTCCTATTCTAATACATAGCCTGCTTTTGTATCTGCTGTTGTACCTTCCTGCTTATCCTAAACTGCTTATTATAGGTTGGGTAGTGATCCACCAGTGACCCCCACCTTGTCCCTGTTGCCCCTGCTTCATCATCGAAGACCCGATCAACGGGATTGAAGACCAGGCCCCGACACCGCACATCACTTTCCCCTAAGTTGCTCGACACTACTTGATAGAGGCGGGGTGTCCCGATCTTTCGATGAGATGATAACTATCGATTTGGTGGAGACGACTTTGACGATCCGACTACAAACGTGCATGACGTTGCGCCTTAGCAATCGCTAAACCAACTCCGAGAGGTTATTGACCACGCTGGAGCACGATCAACCTGACCACGAAGGTCTATTCCTGCAAGCAATCGAAGAACGAGCAAGAATATGAAAAAGCAATCTGAATATTGCGAATATATATGAAGTATTGATAATGGTGGGGATCCGTAAGCGGTCTTGGTCTGGTCGTTGGACACAAACGAAGTACACGAAGTTGCAATGGCTAACTTTTAACTAAACAAATCCCAAGGAAAAGCTACTAGATGGATCTACTTATATAGGAGCAAGGGGTGACGGCCAAGGAGGTGGGAGGACGTCCCAAGGCAGCCTAAACTAAATCTAGGTCGTACAAGGCCAATGGGCCCAAGTGGAGGTGATGTAACACCTTTGGACTTGTAGTTTGACTCGGATTCTGCTGCAGCATCAGATTGTTTCGTCCACAACTCAACGCTCCGGACGAATTTGAAGGTGATTCCAACTGGGTTGGAAAGTGCACGAAATCTAGTTTCCAACAAAAAAAGAATCACCCAATTCGGAGTCCGTATGAAAAACTTGTGTGCGTTTTGAGTCAGGTATGTCTGTGCAGCCTGAATCTGAATCCAGAACGTGAGAGACTTGGACTCTATCTTCTCTTGGGCCAAAAGTGACGTGAGAGAACTTTTTGGACAGCAAATAAACATCTCTTTCTTCCTTATCTTCATATGTGGATTGTACAAATGTCCCATACACCTGCAATTAGACAAAACACAAAAGTATGTGAAGTATTTTTGTTCTGGATAACATAAATAGATTATTGAATAGTTTGCACTAGAAATCACCTGACAAATATGCATATATGCAATATTTTTGGTCATATCCAAGGTAGTCATGTCCTCATCACTACTGGGTTACTATCGAGTGCCAAGGGTGAGACCTCTTCAGCACTTCTGTTGTTAACCTGTAGTGTAGCTATTCGGTCGTGGTCATCGAGGGTGATTTCCTCCTTAACCACTTCCGATACGGCTCTGTCGTGCAACCCCTCAAGTGTGAACTTCGAGGGTAGATCCTCTTACGTTCACCTTGATGATTACATCGAGTGGAATTTACCGGGGGTGATTCCTCGGGTTTTCCCCTTGATGTTTGGACACACGGATACTTGGAATTTACCCCCTGTTACTTGGAAAGACGGGTCGACCCTGAGGGGTACACGCGCGAGCTTAATTGTGAGTGATGTGGAGACGGGTTGACCTGGAGGGTGCCCGCGAGATAATTACGAGGCATGGCCGGGCATTCCTAGCCCTTGCCGCAAGTCCTCGAGACGGGGCAACAGGGTCACCTCTTTCGTGAGTCTCTGCTTGTTATCGCGCATTCCTAATCCACTGCGATTTGGATATTTGATCTGAGGGGCCTCTGGCCTGATAGCACTAACCATCACGTGGGCATAGTATGGGCGTTCTGTGTCGTATACATCAGCCGAAGCTTAATAGACGTCAGCGGCTGAGCGGCGCGCGCCGGGTTGGACTGCGTAAGCACCTGCCTTGTTGAAGGAGGTAGCTAGGTCTGCTCACCGGCCGCCCACGCAACATGCAGGAGTTCCTGGGGAGATGGCCCATGACCCCTGGGGGCATAGGTTTAGTCCGGCGTGCTGGCCTCTCTATTAAGCCTAGGTCGGGTTGCGGCGTATTGTTTGGCCGAGGCTAGGCATGACCCAGGAAAGTGTGTCCGGCCGGAGTTAATCGAGCGTGGTGGGTAAGTTGGTGCACCCCTGCAGGGAAGAAAACATCTATCGATAGCCTGTCCTACATAACGGACACTTGGAGTTGTATCCCGATCGATACAACTAGAACTGGATACTTGTGATGTGAACTGGTTGGTGATGGGAATTGGATTGTGATGATAACTGGATAGTATGGCTCTGGGATTGCTTTCTCACAGGGAGTAGAGAAAGGATCTCTGGTCGAGGTTGATAACACTACAACTACTACTTTACTTTATGCTACTATACTCCCTCCTGTTGCTGCAACATGGTGGTTTCCAGAAGTTGCTAGTCTTCGATAGGACTAGGCCTTCTCTCTATTCTGGCATTTCTGTAGCCCAGTCCACATAAAGAGCCTTCCTTTGATAATGATGCATATATAGTTTAGAACCTTGCTTGTGAGTACTTTGGATGAGTACTCATGGTTGCTTTGCTCCCCCTTTTCCCCCTTTCTTCTTCTTTTCGGTTGATGCAACCAGATGTCAGAGCCCAGGAGCTAGATGCCACTGCCGATGCCTGCTACTACATGGAGACCGCTGATGACCAGGAGTAGTTAGGAGGCTCCCAGGCAGGAGGCCATGCCTTTTCGATCGATGTTGCTTTTGTGCTAGCCTTCTTAAGGCAAACTTGTCTAACTCATGTCTGTACTCAGATATTGTTGCTTCTGCTGACTCTTGTGTATTCGAGCTTATGTATTCGAGCCCTCGAGGCCCCTGGCTTGTAATATAAAGCTTGTATTATTTTAATTTATGTCTAGAGTTGTGTTGTGATATCTTCCCGTGAGTCCTTGATCTTGATCGTACACATTTGCGTGTATGATTAGTGTACGATCGAATCGAGGGTGTCACAAGTTGGTATCCGAGCCGATTGCTTGTAGGTAGCCCCCCTTACAACTCCTTGGCCGAAGTCGAGTCTAGTCACTACAAAACTTTTACTAACATGGTTGTGTGTCTTACGGGCCCACGTCGCCATTGGGTGGTATTAGGATCTTTTATTCCTCGTCTATACTCTGGGACTCTGATCTCTCGTCTATTCGGGTTAAATATTTTAC
This sequence comes from Triticum dicoccoides, assembly GCF_002162155.2. NCBI lineage: Eukaryota > Viridiplantae > Streptophyta > Magnoliopsida > Poales > Poaceae > Triticum > Triticum dicoccoides. Next base: position 365,019,018 of record NC_041382.1, on the reverse strand, counting down.
TAACTCTGACATTAGGTTCTCGTACCCACTTCCTCCTGGAGAGCCCCGACATTACCGATGATCGCTTGTTTCGCCAGAAGATTCTGCAGATACTCCTCGATGTTTCTCGAGACCCTATGCCCACTGACTTGCAGTTCCTAACAACCGATAATCCCCGTGAATAACATCCTCGTTGTTTGTACCTTCATCCCCAGTTGCTCTTGTTATTACAATATACCCCAAAATACTTGTCGTTGTTCTGGGAATCCTTAGTGCCTTCTGCTTTGCAGCTTCTTTTTGCACTACGGATAATTCACTGAACCCGTTCATCCCCAGTTGATTCATATGCTTTCCAAAATACTTGGAAATACTATGTGATCTTCTGAAAATCCTCAACAGCCTGTTGTTCTTGGAATTCTTGCCTACTTGCATTCCGGTTAATTTCATTGTCTAGCAATTTATTTTGAAACCTTTGTGATTGTCATTCTGATCCTTTTGATTCAACACGTGTGTGAATGCACATAATCACCAGTTGTTCCCCTAGAATTTATCCTTCCGATTCAGACGTCATTCCGGATATGTGTTGGTTCTCGGCAAATCAAACCTTGATTGATTGCCCATCTAATTCTATTCAACTTACTACTATTTTGATCAAAGTGTTTGCTTCCGATCTTCTGTTTTGGAACTCATAATTTCTTTGTAATTAACCTCGAGTAATTTAGTTAATTCAATAAATTGATGCTTTGGCATTCTTTCTCCTTTTGATGGAGTACCGATACTCACATCAGCCCCGTTATGGACTGTTAGATCCTTTGTTGAATTATCATTCGACAATGTTCTTCATATACAAAAACCTCAAGAAGTTCTTCCCTGATACATAATGCCATTTGGAAAACCATATTCTCTCATTTGGCCAACCATGTTCTGCTTTCAAGCTGGTGATTTTTACTCTTGAAACTTTAGGTATATGTTTCTAAGAAGTCCCTATGGGTTGAACATATGACTTCTCTAGACCGTGTGAACCCGAAAGTTTTCACGAGTCATACTCTTCTGGTGCTTCGCCAGATAAAATTTCAGCACTACAACTTCTTAGAAAATGAGAAGTGAATGAAAGGTTATGCATTGGAGAAGTGGGAGTCGACCTTGAACTTTGTGTTCATGCCCATGGACACGATGTAGGTCATATCATTAAAGCTTCTCTTCTATTAAATATTCCCTTGGTATAAGTTTATCTTATATCTGGGATCTGGCATTTTGCAATCGTGGTTCTGGCCATGTTCTCCTTTTAAATACCATTTCTCGGACAAGTTGAAGTACTTGTCTTCTGCAGACCGTTGCACCTATCCAACCTTTACTTTGATCTACCGTTGAGTATTACACTCTGGTATCTCAAGAATATCACTGAACTGCATAACTTCTTATGGGTTCTTCATCAACTGTTATTTCTCACTAATTCCAATTTTCCTGGGTTCTGGGTTGTCGTCAACCGAGAACACTGATAAGTGAATCACTTCCGCACTCCGATTCAATAACTCTAAATAGTCTTTGTTGCTTATGAGTTTATTAATCCTTCAAGTCATTCGTAGCCTGGTCGGCTATATCATTATCGTCCAACTTTTTAACTGTGCTACCTGGTCCTTCTTGCCGGAGCAAAGTTTTCGACAATGAGCTAAGCTTACGTCAATCTTCCTCGTCATATCATTTTTTTCTTGAACAACAAGCTTGATTTCAAGCTTGTGTCAAATCCGTGGTCCTCATAGCCTTTCACTTCATCCTTCCTTTTGCTTGATGTCGTCGCTGCCCGATGGCATCTTCATAGGGTCTCTCAAAAAAATTTGTCGTGATCACTGTCAACACTTTGGCTTCTTTAGAGATGTCAATTGAATTCATGGCTCGAAATACCATCCCTGCCCCTCGATGGTTTGTGATATCATCAATGACATCCTTGACTTCCGGCCAACACAGACCTGGTCGTGTTGGTTATTCCTTACGTTCCAACATAATCTTGGAAGTGTTCCTTTGTATCTTTTGAGATCTTCAGATCCAACTCTTACCCGAAACATCATGTTATTGCTACCTCGAAGCATGACTATGGTACTCTGTATATCCACAAGAACATTGGAAGCGCAATGCTAATGTTTCTTGATTTATTATTCAAACACCATGGTGTGGGTAATATCATGATTCTTCCCTCACCCCTTTGTCTAAATACTTTTGAACTTGATGTCCTATCATGTATATCATGCCGCACCTTTCCTTGGGAAGGATATACCCTAAATTCTTGTGTGCAATCACATTTTTTTCCTTTTCTTTGATCTGATTAATCCCGATAATCACATTTTCCTTTCCATTGGTTTGTTAGTCTTTCTTTTGATCTATATGATAAAAGAAGAAATAATTCCCTGCTTATAAAAACGCCTTAAGGTATAATTCGGTCAGTATGACCCGGTTACTAATGTTGATGACATTCCATTAACCACTGATGGACGAGAACTTTGACTACTGGTCCGCCTCGTTTCAACGAGCAGGACTCTCATGTACACCCTTGTTTCTAAGGTTATTTCTCATGCTTGGCCTCATATGAAAATCCCGAGCCGCCTTCCGAGAGGCGATCCTACAGTAAACTCCCCCTAATGGTGGCCATGTCATCATGAGTACTATGCAAATTTCCACTTGTCCAAAATCAAAGTAAAATTCATAGTTAAATTGCAAGTGAAAGTATTATTTCTTCGAACAGTAAAGCAAAAATGTTCACAATATTCTATAAATTCCCTTGAGCATAGTCATGAATGATTCAACCTCATTTGACTAATTTAATTTCCCCCAGGAAATTAAAACAGTTCCAAATCAGCATTTTTTATGCTTTTCTAATTGTGAACAATCCAAATCCATTCAAACTCCTCCAAAAATTTTGTGGCTGTGCCAAATATCGTAATGTATTTATGTGGCCAAGTCCCACATTTTATAAAGACAAATTGGCACCTCAAAATATTGAAAACAGATTCTGTAAAAGAAAAACAAAGAAAAGGAAAAAGGAAAAGCAGAGAAGGAGAAAA
>NC_041382.1:365005953-365015664 GCF_002162155.2 Triticum dicoccoides | reverse complement strand
CACCACTCCCTCCCTGTAACCCTATCCCCGCACGAATCCCACTCCTCCTCGTTCCCCACTCCTCCTCTCTCTCTTTCTCGCGATCCCATCTGGGTCGGGGACCCCGAGCCCGCCGACGTCGTTCGACCCGCGGCGCTGCCTGTCGCCGCCGCCAGGGGCCACCTCGTCGGACCGCCACACCACCGCCCCCTGCCTCCTCCCAGGCGCCCCCAACTCGAATGGATCAGGGAGGGGCCAGATCCCGCGCCGCCCTGAGCCTGCGACGCCGGCGCCCATCCCCGGCGCCGCCTCGTCGCCGCCGTGCTCCGCCACCTCGTGTCGCTGCTCCATCGCCTCTCCCTCGCCGACGCCAACGCGCCCCATCGCCCCCCCTTCCCTGCTCGCAAGTGAGCGCCGCCATCCCCCTTCGCCCACTCTCTCCCTGGGTCGCCACGGTCACCGCCCTCCCCACCCGCGGTCGACGCGCTCCGGCGCCACCCGTTGCGCGCTCACCGCGCACCTCTCCCCGTCGCTCCCGCGCATGGCCTCACTGGCCCACGCCTGCGGCCACGGCGCTCGACCGCGCCGCTCGCGACCCGTGGTCGCGCCACCATCACCTCCTCCTCCTGCGGCTCCCTCCCGCGCCGGAGCCCCAGTGGTTGCCGCTGGTCGCGCCCGGGGCACGGCTCGCCCGCGCCTCCCCCCACTGCGTCGCGGCCTTCGCCTGGACGCCGCCCCTCGCTGTCGGTTCCTGGCGCTCGCATGCGCGCCGGCTGCCCCGGTCACGCCCGGTGGCCTCGCCCCCACACCACCACCCCACAACGCCCGGTTGGGTGCGCCCCTGTACGGGCTGTGCCCCGACGCCCGTGCCCGATAGGCCCCTCTGGGTCACAGACACATGGGGCCCGCCCTTGTGAGAATTTTTTTTTAAAAAAAAGAAATAAATAAATATATAATAAAAATATTAATTAATTAATTAATTAATTAAATTAATTAATTACGTTTAACTAAACTAATTAAAATTAGTTAATCTAATCTTTTAGTTAACTAATTAATCATGATTAGATAGTATAGCCAATGACGAATAGGACCCACACGTCTGTTGACCCAGTCAACAGTTGGTTGATTGCTGACATCACACTGACGTCATAATTACTTTTCCTAATTAAATTAGTTCTGTTATTTCTAAAAATGAAATAAAACTTTAAAAATTAATATAAAATAAACCGTAACTCCGATGAAAATACTTTGTACATGAAAGTTGCTCAGAACGACAAGAGGAATCCGGATACGCAGCTCGTTTGTCTGCCACACATCCCTAGCATAGAAAACTAGCAACTTTCCCCCTCCGGTTCATCTGTCCAAAAACGCGAAACACTGGGAATACTTTCCCGGATGTTTCCCCCCTTCATCGGTACCACCTCCTACCACGTTAGGGCACACCTAGCACCGCGCATTGTCATGTCTTCCATCGTCATGCTTATGTTTGCATTATATTTATTGTTTGTTCCTCCTCTTCTCTCCGGTAGACTACGAGACTGACACTGTTGCTGTCCAGTTCGACTATGGAGTTGACGACCCCCTCCTTGCCAGACAAGCAGGCAAGCCCCCCTTTGATCATCCCGATATCGCCCATTCCATTCTCTCATGCTTGCATTAGATTTTTCTACTGTTATTGATTGCTCCTATTCTGATGCATAGCCTGCTTTTGTATCTGCTGTTGTACCTTACCTGCTTATCATAAACTGCTTAGTATAGGTTGGGTAGTGATCCACCAGTGACCCCCACCTTGTCCCTGTTGCCCCTGCTTCATCATCGAAGACCCGATCAATGGTATTGAAGACCAGGCCCCGACACCGCACATCACTTTCCCCTTAGTTGCTCGACACTACTGGGTTACTATCGAGTGCCGAGGGTGAGACCTCTTCAGCACTTTTGTTGTTAACCTGTAGTGTAGCTATTCGGTCGTGGTCATCGAGGGTGATTTCCTCCTTAACCACTTCCGATACGGCTCTGTCGTGCAACCCCTCAAGTGTGAACCTCGAGGGTGGATCCTCTTATGTTCACCTTGATGATTACATTGAGTGGAATTTACCAGGGGTGATTCCTCGGGTTTTCCCTTTGATGTTTGGACATGCGGATACTTGGACTTTACCCCTGTTACTTGGAAAGATGGGTCGACCCTGAGGGGTACCCGCGCGAGCTTAATTGCGAGTGATGTGGAGAGGGGTTGACCTGGAGGGTGCCCGGGAGATAATTACGAGGCGTGGCCAGGCATTCCTAGCCCTTGCCGCAAGTCCTCGAGACGGGGCAACGGGGTCACATCTTTCGTGAGTCTCTGCTTGTTACCGCGCGTTCCTAATCCACTGCGATTTGGATATTTGATCCGAGGGGCCTCTGGCCTGATAGCACTAACCATCACGTGGGCATAGTATGGGCGTTCTGTGTCGTATACATCAGCCGAAGCTTAATAGACGTCAGCAACTGAGCGGCGCGCGCCGGGTTGGACTGCGTAAGCACCTGCCTTGTTGAAGGAGGTAGCTAGGTCTGCTCACCGGCCGCCCACGCAACATGCAGGAGTTCCCGGGGAGATGGCCCATGACCCCTGGGGGCATAGGTTTAGTCCGGCGTGCTGGCCTCTCTATTAAGCCTAGGTCGGGTTGCGGCGTATTGTTTGGCCGAGGCCAGGCATGACCCAGGAAAGTGTGTCCGGCCGGAGTTAATCGAGCGTGGTGGGTAAGTTGGTGCACCCCAGCAGGGAAGAAAACATCTATTGATAGCCTATCCTACGGTAACGGACACTTGGAGTTGTATCCCGATCGATACAACTAGAACTGGATACTTGTGATGAGAACTGGTTGGTGATGGGAATTGGATTGTGATGATAACTAGATAGTATGGCTCTGGGATTGCTTTCTCGTAGGGAGTCGAGAAAGCATCTCTGGCCGAGGTTGATAACACTACTACTACTACTTTACTTTATGCTACTATACTCCCTCCTGTTGCTGCAAGATGGTGGTTTCCAGAAGATGCTAGTCTTCGATAGGACTAGGCCTTCTCTCTATTCTGGCATTTCTGCAGCCCAGTCCACATATACAACCTTCCTTTGATAATGTTGCATATGTAGTGTAGATCCTAGCTTGTGAGTACTTTGGATGAGTACTCATGGTTGCTTTGATCCCCCTTTTCCCCTTTCTTCTTCTTTCTGGTTGATGCAACCAGATGTCGGAGCCCAGGAGCCAGATGCCACTGCCGATGCCTGCTACTACATGGAGACCGCCGACGACCAGGAGTAGTTAGGAGGCTCCCAGGCAGGAGGCCTTGCCTTTTCGATCGGTGTTGCTTTTGTGCTAGCCTTCTTAAGGAAAACTTGTCTAACTCATGTCTATACTCAGATATTGTTGCTTCCGCTGACTCTTGTGTATTCGAGCTTATGTATTCGAGCCCTCGAGGCCCCTGGCTTGTAATATAAAGCTTGTATTATTTTAATTTGTGTCTAGAGTTGTGTTGTGATATCTTCCCGTGAGGCCTTGATCTTGATCATACACATTTGCGTGTATGATTAGTGTACGATCGAATCGAGGGCGTCACAAGTTCTAGTGGAAACTAAGGGATATTAAGGCCTCCTTTAATAGAGTACCAGACCAAAGCATTAGCACTTAGTGAATACATGAACTTCTCAAACTACGGTCATCACCAGGAGTGCTCCCGACTATTGTCACTCCGGGGTTGCCAGGTCATAACACGTAGTAGGTGACTATAACTTGCAATATCAGATCAAGAACACAAATATATTCATGGAAACATAATGATAGAGGCAAAGGTGTCCCGTCTTTCGATGAGATGATGGATATCGCTTTGGTGGAAGTCGACTTTGACGATCCGACTACGAACGTGCGAGGATGTCGCGCCTTAGCAATCGCTAAACCAACTCCGAGAGGTTATTGACCACGCCGGAGCACGATCAACCTGACCACGAGGATCTGTTTCCTGCAAGCAAACGAAGAACAAGCAAGAACCTGAGATTGCAATCTGGATATTGTGAATATAAGATGAAAGCTTTATTGATCAAGGTGGGGTTCTGTGACGCCTTTGTCTGGTCGTTGAACACAAACGAAGTACGCGAAGTTGCAGCTATGGCGAACTCTAATCTAAACAAAACCCAAAGTCTAAACGGTGCCCTAAGGGCTGTATATATGGAGGAAGAGAGGGGAATTTCATGGCCCTTGGTGGAGGGGTCCGAAATCAACCCTATCTCTTGTTTCCCCACACATACGGACTCTAAAAATAGCCTATACTTATGTATTTCGAAATTACATGGGCCTGGCCCAATAAAAAGGTGACGCAGCACCTATAATAGCCTCTGGACGAAATTTATGAAGTGACATCTTGTATATTTCGTCCAAGGCTTCATGCACTCGTTATGGTGGCTTCAAAGACCTGAAATCATCACTGGTAACTCTGTTCTTGTTCCCCTTGCGCATGCCATCATCTCCATGCTTGTTCTTGCTCCAATGTTCATCCTTCTCCAAGCTAGGCCCTTCATTTGTAAGCAAAACAAATATATCCAATTTAGGCAGCATCATATTCTCATGAACATTAGAATCATTACCAAGAAACGAAAGTACCTGGTAATTTAGTTGGCATGCGCGAGCTCTAGTAATTGGTCCAGTATGTATAGCAGCAGGGGCTGTGGGTGTAACACTGGTAATTTAGCTTGACTTTTAATATGTTTCAAAGATTCATGATCAGAATGTATAACAAATTCTTTGGGCCATAAATAATGTTGCCATGTTTCTAAAGTCCGAACAAGAGCATATAATTCTTTATCATAAGTAGAATAATTCAGACTAGGCCCACTCAATTTTTCAGAAAAGTATGCAACAGGTTTGCCATCTTGTAATAACACACCTCCTAATCCAATTCCACTAGCATCACATTCAAGCTCAAAAGTCTTATTAAAATCAGGAAGTTGGAGTAAAGGAGCATGTGTCAACTTATCTTTCAATACCGTGAAGGCTTCTTCCTGTGCTGTGCCCCAAAGAAAAGGCACATCTTTCTTTGTAAGCTCATTGAGAGGTGCAGCAATGGTGTTGAAATCTCTTACAAAACGCCTATAGAATCCAGCAAGGCCAAGAAAACTCCTCACTTGTGTGACCGTTTTGGGCTGCGGCCAACTCTCAATAGCTTCAATCTTGGCTTTATCAACTTCAATTCCCTGTGGAGTAACAACATAGCCAAGAAAAGATACTCGGTCGGTGCAAAAGGTGCACTTCCCAAGGTTACCAAACAAACGTGCATCACGTAGAGCAATAAAAACAGCACGTAAATGTTCCAAATGTTCTTCCAAAGATCTGCTATAAATCAATATGTCATCAAAGTAAACTACCACAAATCGTCCAATGAAAGCACGTAAAACTTCGTTCATTAATCTGATGAAAGTACTAGGTGCATTAGTTAACCCAAAAGGCATGACTAACCACTCATATAATCCAAACTTAGTTTTAAATGCTGTTTTCCATTCATCTCCCAATTTCATACGAATTTGATGGTAGCCACTACGCAAATCAACTTTGGAGAATATTGTAGAGCCACTCAATTCATCAAACATATCATCTAGCCTAGGAATAGGATGACGATAACGAATAGTAATATTATTAATGCCTCTACAATCAACACACATACATGATGTACCATCCTTTTTCGGCACTAGAATAATAGGAACAGCACAAGGACTAAGGGATTCGCGTATATAACCTTTGTCGAGAAGCTCTTGTACTTGACGCATAATCTCCTTCATCTCCTCTGGATTGGTACGGTATGGTGCACGGTTTGGCAGTGAAGCACCGGGAATTAAGTCAATCTGATGCTCAATCCCTCGAATAGGCGGTAATCCCGGTGGTACGTCTTGTGGAAAAATGTTAGCGAACTCCTGCAAAATGTTAGTGACAGCAGGAGGCAAAGAGGAAGGCACGTCCTTGAATGAAAATAATGCCTCTTTGCACACAAAAGCATAGCAAATAGATTTGCTGAAATCTAGCTCATCAATATCAGATTTGGTGGCAAATAAACATGCACTTTTCAATTTAATTTCAGAAGCAACACTAGATGGTTTATTATTAGGCTTCATTTGTTGCTCAAATTCTTTTGCCACAATCTGATTTTCACTTTTATTCTTCTCCTGTTTTGCTTTATTAGCTCTATTAATATCATCTTTCAAAATGGAATCAGGAGTCATAGGAAGCAAAGTAATATTTTTATCCTTATGAACAAGAGTATAGTGATTGTTTCTACCATGGTGTACAGAATTTTTATCAAATTTCCATGGTCTACCAAGTAATAAGGAACATGCTTGCATAGGTACCACATCACAATCAACATAATCAGCATATGTAGAGATACTAAAATGCACACGAACAGTACGTGTTACCTTAACCTTGCCGCTGTTGTTGAACCATTGGATGTAGTAAGGATGTGGATGTGGTCTTGTGGTGAGAGAAAGCTTCTCCACCATCTCCATGCTAGCCAAGTTGTTGCAGCTCCCTCCATCTATGATGACGCGCACAGAACGTTCTTTCACAACTCCCTTGGTATGGAACAAATTGTGCCTCTGATTTTGCTCAGCTTGTGTGACCTGCAGACTCAAAACACGTTGAGCAACTAAACATTCATACCTGTCAGCGTCTTCAGGAGCCATGTATTGCGTCTCATGATCAGAATCATCTCCACCATGTTCTTCACGTGTAATAAGAGCCAAAGTCTCCTCATCATAGTCACTAGCGGACTCATATCCACCATCCGCGGTAGCAATCATCACACGCGGAGATTTGCATTCTCTCGCATAATGACCTCCTCCCTTACAACGACGACAAATAATATCACTTGTGTGCCCTGTTGATGCCATGGAAGAAGAAGAACTCTGTGCAGGCCCAGCAGGTGCGCTCTTGGCAGATAATGGTGGTTGTGCCTGTTTTCTTGTATCACGACTAGAGGAGGCACCTGATTGAGGTGTTGGTGCAGTTGAAGTACAAAATGTACGCGGTGTCCATGATGAAGGTCGGCCTGCAGAAAAGTTAGTTCGCGCCAATGCTTGTCGATCCTGCACTTCACGTTCAGCTTTACAAGCAAGATGGAATAAACGAGTGATATTAGTATACTCCTTATAGTCTAGAATGGTCTGAATCTCTCTATTTAATCCACCCAGAAAACGTGCAAGCATAGCTTCATTCTCCTCAACAATACCACATCTAATCATGCCAGTTTGTAATTCCTGATAATATTCTTCTACAGAATTTTTTCCTTGTCTTATGCGCTGTAATTTTTGAAGCAATTCACGTTGATAATATGGTGGAACCCAACGAGTACGCATAGCAGTTTTCAAAGCAGCCCAAGTAGTTGGAATAGGATATAATCTACAATGTTCAGACCACCATACACATGCAAAACTAGTGAAAGCACAAACAGCAGCAGCAACCCGTCTCTCCTCGGGATATTGTAAACATGTAAAACATTGTTCAGTTTCTAACTCCCAAGTAAGATATATATCAGGAACATATCTACCCTCAAATGGTGGAATATTCAATTTCAGTTTAGGAATATGGACATCATCTCGTACCTGAGGTGGAGGTGCAGGCCTACCATTACGAATATATACCTGAGGTCGACCTGCTGGTGGTGGTGCAGGTGGCTGCACGTAGTGCTGATTTTGATCAACCTCATCCTCATAATCGCCCGCATACTCATCATCCTCCTGGGTACAAGCAGCAGCAATAGCAGGAGCCAGAGAAGCATCAACAACATGAACAGCAGCACCAGAAGTTTGGCCATCCTCAATAGGAACACGCTTCGCTCGTCCATACTGATTCGGAAGGATGCGTTGTTGTTGTTGTTGGAGAGGTGCGTTAGGTGCATCGGGTGGTGGTGGTGGAAGACGCACGAGCAATTCATTAAACTTGTTATCGAGCTTTGTTTCGAACGTCTTCTCCATGCCATCTATCTTCTCCATGGCCTCTTCAAATCTGTTTAGCACATCTTGCACCTGTCCACTCATCATTTGCTGAAATTTATCATGTAGTTGTTTGTTCGTCAGGTTCTCCCAATCAGTCTCATCGGCTTGTGATCCTACCATGGTTAGCAGCAAATAGAAACACACAAGAATATGATCCTACAGACTACTAAGAAGTGGTGGTGGGTGTCACAAATCCGTCAAGCAAAACTCAAATTCTTACCAGTTCTTACCCAGCAGCAGGCGGTGATCGGCAACCGTTGTCGTCAAAAACTCTCAAAGCTTGGATAGAGCGATTACCAGGGAGAGTCAAACGCACGACGTAGATGTATGTGGAGCTGGGAAGGCTTATAATATGGTAGCAAAAAGGGTCAGCAATAATCAATTCAGAGATGCAAAGTTGAATAAACGCTCAACGACGGTACCGTGTTGGTCCTAGGCTAGACTGTGCTAGAGACGCGAGCCTAGAACACCAACAAAATCACGGCGCGGCACGTAAACAAGGGAAAAGCACATTCTGGATTTTTTTTTCCGCTCTGTTTTTTGCGCTGCTTTTTTTTGCGCTGCTTTTTTTTTGCCCTATTTTTTTTGTGAAAAATCACTATAATGGCGAGTGTCTCAAAACTCTTCCCAGGTCAAACTGACAGGATGGGCACGAAATTTTTTGTTGACAATTTTTTTCCGACTGCCCGGACCCAAAAACTAGAAACGGGTCAAAAAAAACTTTCTATAACGGCGACTGTCTCAAAATGCTTAGAAACACCTAAAAATAGGATAGCCAGAATTTTTTTCGACAAGTGCGTTTTTGAAAAATTTTGGGCCTAAACGGAGGGTGGTTTCCGGACTCTTTTTTTTTCCGAAACCTACTCCGGCAAGGAAACACGAATCGGAATCTAGATGGATCTCGAAAACAAACCTAATATGACAAGAACTCGGATTGGTGGTGGATATATGGTGGTAGATGGCAGCGATGGTGGTATATGACAGCGGTGGTGGTATATGGAAACGGATTCCAAGCGGTGGCGGATAAGCGGTGGTGGTAGATGGCAGGGGCGATGATGATGGTGCGGCGGTGGCGTGAAAACTTATGACCAGAACTCGAAACTCTAAAAGACTAGACTCTAAGACCAGCAACTAGACACGATGATGCAACCGCAAATTCAACAAAGCAAAACCCTAAAAAGATTATGCGAAGGCTCAGATTGGTTCGGATATGATGAACTAACCCTAATTTTTTTGTGGCTTTTTCGTGGACTGTAGGTATGAAGAACAGACTCGATCTAAACTACGAAAAACTGTAAAATCTCACCGAGCAACCTGGAAATCTGATACCACTTGATAGAGGCAAAGGTGTCCCATCTTTCTGATGAGGACATCAATACAATTGTTACACCCACAGCCCCTGCTGCTATACATACTGGACCAATTACTAGAGCTCGTGCACGCCAACTAAATTACCAGGTACTTTCGTTTCTTGGTAATGATTCTAATGTTCATGAGAATATGATGCTGCCTAAATTGGATACATTTGTTTTGCTTACAAATGAAGGGCCTAGCTTGGAGAAGGATGAACATTGGAGCAAGAACAAGCATGGAGATGATGGCATGCGCAAGGGGAAAAAGAACGGAGTTACAAGTGATGATTTCAGGACTTTGAAGCCACCATAATGGGTGCATGAAGCCTTGGACGAAATATACAAGATGCCACTTCATAAATTTCGTCCCGA